>NW_026889761.1:9217500-9532500 GCF_033153115.1 Saccostrea echinata
CTTGATTTTGAGTGAGGCTTAATGATAGATTGGTTAGAAATTTACCAAAATGTAAATTTTTTCAATATTAACAGGGGAAATATAGAAAAAATGTTCTGTTCACATCAAGAACCTAAAATTTATCTCAAGTTAATATCATTTATTATTGAGGTCTCCGTTCGTTACCGATGGACGTACATCGTTGACCGAATTTTCAGACAGGACGAGGGTAAAAGTAGACAATTAATAACCTTCCATTACCAAGAAAAACATTAGGTATAAAATTATGACGCGCCATACAAGTGTATCCCTGCTGCAAAAGTAATTATCACCGTTAGATACGAAATGCCAAGGTATGATACATAGTTTTAAAAATTGCACTTAATTGTCTGAATTTTTGGGAAAAAAAGTCTCTCTCGTATGTGAATTTTAACCTGAAACGTACAGATAATACGTTGTAGCATGTTTGAAGCCTCTGCCATAGAATTTAATGCCGTTTTCTTAATAAACGAATTACTTTACATACCAGTTAATAGAAAATTCTCGATTGAATTATTTTTTTTTTAAATAAACGCTAATAAGATAAATCCGCTGCAATTAAATGGACTTATTTTGCTAGATTTACGATAAGTAAAAATGCCAGGTACCTTATTGATCAATAAGGTCAAAACTCAGAGATTAAAAGTGTTCGAAAGAAACTAGTTCAATGTTTTCCGGATGGATGTCTTCATGGCACATTTTAATCAGTTGTTCCCTTATAAAAAGAAAAGCATTACACGTGTATTACTGATGTTAAGTTACTAGAAATATAAGGAAAAAATAAAACGATGATAAGAAAATACTGGCTGTTTACAAAATTCAAAGTTATGTAAAAGGTGAAGATGACGAACAGTGATCAATCTCATAATCCAATAAACAAAACGAATCGTGAATAAACAAGAACCCCTGGAAACACCAGAGGTGGGATCAGGTGCCTAGGAGGAGTTATCATCCCCTGTTGACCAGTCACACCTGCAGCACTCGTGGGCCTTATGTATTGATCAGGTAGAGGGAGTACTCTGTTGTCAAATTTAGTATAAAAACAATGACCTAACAAATGGTATGAAACTTGTCAGACAAAATACGATAGGTTGTATTTACAAACAAGGTCATTATAACGACCGTAAAATTTGCCGAAAGCTGTTAAAATCCTTGTAACATCATCTTATTTGCCAGTGCTTGCCTCGGTTTAAAAATTCATCGTATTTTGAGCATGCTCTTGTATATCATTAGGAGACAAACACCATATGCAGGTGATGCTGGCATATTGCTACTTAAATAAGGACAGTTGACGATGGAGCTGAAGTCATCCCGTTTGTGATATAGTTTAGTTATTAGTTTACCATTATTGACTATAGTCAGTTAAACATCCTAATTTTAAAAAAGGATCATTTTCCTATTGTTTCATTCTTTAATACCTAAAAAAGAACATATTTTGGAAATAATGTATTATTATTAAAATCATAGATTTTCCCATAAGACTTGTAGTTAGCATTCTTGAGCCATTTCATTTGAACAATTTCTTATTCGGGTGTTTATACGCATACCAAAAGTTAATGAAACGAATACTCAATAAAAACCCTATTATGATGATTCATTTATAAAGTCTTTAGGTTCACTTCTGCTGTCAAATTTTGATATTTTATTCATAAAATATATTCGTATAAAAATTACCTGTCTGTGGGTACTCTGCAATTACAAGCTATATAGCTAGGTCTTGATGTTCGGGGCTTTATTTTAAAGAGAAGTCGTACTTTGTGCATTCATCGTTTAAAGACAATTGGACCCTTTCACTGTAAAAATACGAATAAGACAAAAAAAAAATTTCCATTTTTTTTAACAAGTATCTAAGCAATAGAAGATAAAATCTTTTTCAGAAAAATACTTTGTGAAAAATCAATATCTTCTTGACTCAACGAAATTAGAGACATTTTTATCTTAGTCATGGGGATTTTTGTGAAAAGGACTACAGAATGTTAAGTCTGTTGATGCATTCTTTTTTCATAATCCATTACTTTTTCTCCCAAATATAAAAAGTAAGTAAAGAACAAGATCTTCTTTTATGTTTTATTAAAAGTACATGCAATCCAAATATAATTTCCACGTACTACACAGGACACCGGTATTTGAATTAAATAAGGAGAAATCTTACTACAATTAATTAAATGAAAGGAAAACATCAACACTTGAGGAATGTTTATTTGTCCTGTGTAGACAATTAAATTCACACCTTAACCTGTGAGTTGTTGTTTATAATTCAAAATGTTAACGTACGCAGATATTTTTAGTTGGCGATACCCTATATAACGCTCCTTCTTCAGACTAAAGCAATCAAGCGAGCATTTCTAAGCGTTCCTTTTGATTTTCAGATAAAAGAAAATCTTTACAAACTAGGACTATGTAGACATATTACTTTTTAGTATATGTATCATGATGGTTAATTCCCTCATGGTTTCTTTCCTATTTGCTATAGTTTTTGCCGATGAGCTGGGTTGGATGAAATGGGATGCATTTGATGAAATCGAACAGCAGTTTCGGACCGTGACAGGCGATAACTGTAGGTCAAAGCCAATAACTGATTTAATAATGCCTGAAGATGTTTTAACACAAATACCGAAATATAACGAATTACGCACCAAAGTCTTCTATAAAAATCGGACAAACCTCATTCATCTGCACAACTTGGCCTTGAATAGGGCTTTCTACTTTAGCTACATATACCAAAGACTGAACACATCTGATGTCTTTGAAACTATGCCGGATGTCCATTATCTTCATTTTTCTGTAGCAGCTGATATCAATGCAAATCCTATAGTCAATGGCAGCGCCATGTACTTCGATCAAGATTGTTACTACCCTAACTGGATGATTAACTATGACTTTAATCGAACTCTTCCCCTTTTTGCACCACGATCGTGGAGATGGGATGATTCTTTTGACATGGTCAATATTCTAAGGGAGCCAACTCTCACTACCACATTTGTTGTAGATGCTGGTAGCGGCCTTAATAAAAATTATACAAATCACGGATACCGAATGAACCCTTGGTATGATTTCTGGCTGCCTGACACACATCCAGTTTATGATTCCACTCGAAAATTCACTTGGAGTGTAAATCTAAAGTTTTCCAATTCTTCCGGTGTTTTTACACACAATACATTTGAAGGGTTTAATTTTTTCGGACCAAATAATCCTGGAACTAATGATCCAATAGAAAAACTACCCGTTCGTTTCACAAGACCATACTTTGACTGTGCAAGATCCAACAAATGGGTAGTATCCGCTGTTTCTCCTGTGGCAGACTTCATGCCTCGATACAGTAACTGGACGCACCTCAGACGACCAAGGTAAGAGTTTATGATTAAAGTTACCTATTAATTGATATTAAACAGATCAAAAAATAGCTAGACATGGTGTTGTAACTTAGCTGTACGCTTTCACTTTCCTCACCATACTTTAAACACGACCAATTGTTGGAGATGATGAATACATATACTTTACAAAGCATTGGTAAATGTACCAAATCGTCGTTTTCTTTAATTTCAATCATGTCAATATTTCAGCATGGTTATTTGACAAAAATTGACATTTTAAAAAACTTTTTAAAACTAAGATTCGTTGGAGTTGTGGTGATGGACACGGACTTCGAGCATGTAGATTTCAATCCTTGTGGAATCAGTGCCGGAAATCCAGGACCTAGTTATCTGGCAGGAATTGACCGGTGCAAGGAACACTCAAAGGTAAATATATGTACATGTAACTTTATATTTTAAACAATCATGTACAAATAAGAGAAGTAAGTATAATTTGCTCGGTAGTTGATGATGGCACAAAATGCTATGTTCATAGATTTCAAATTCAAACTCTAGCTACTGTTGATTTATTTTAATTATTTTTAACAACGAACGTCAAAAGTAGACTTTTTAGGTATAAAATGAATAAACAACACGAAAAGTGAAAAGATAATGAAGCTATATTTTACTGGACATGGAGAGTTCATTATTGCTGTGAGACAGATTATTAATGTTAAATACAAAGTGTCAAGGTAATAAACTGAAAATGGGTATACTTCTAGTATTCTGCCAAAATGTAGGAAAATTTGACAATAGATATGCTTATGTACACATATAAGTGTCAGAAATTAAATAATTTCCAAAAAATTACAAACTAGTAATTGTGTTTTGCTTGATGGGGATGATTGTGCAATTTTTGTCATACCCAGAGCAGAAATTAAAAAAGAGTCTGAGCCTTCCTAGTGTAAATTATTTACTAAAAGTAAAATATTTTTTAATGATCTTTTATTTAAAAAAAACAGTAAAAAATCGGTGAAACATATAATAAATGTTTTTAGTGTAAATTTCAAAGTTAATCAAAGTTGTATTTCGTATAAATTATATAAGAGAGAAAAAAAAATGAAAAGGGTAAATGGGCACATCCCCCTCCCCAAAATGAGGGAAAATGGTATAGGCTGGGAAAGATGTTCCTATCTATTTTGCCGTTGATGGACGATTTCGTGACAATTTTCCTACATTTTCTCAGTTCACAAACAAAGTGACTGATGTTGTCATTAAAGTTAAAAAAAAATTAATTTACATTCAAAGATAAATTACTCATTTTAAGATTAAAATACAAAACTGACAAAACAACGCGTGCGCCATCATCCAAGATTTACTAAAACTTCAAACATTAAAACAATATTATATTTTTCATTTTGTACCTGAAAAAATATTTGAACACCAAAATTTATTTTAAAAATGCATATTATTTTCAAAAACCTTTAAATAAAGGATGTTTTATAAAATTTCAGTGTAAGCACCTGAGTGGTTTCGGTTTCCGTCGAGGGAGTTACGTATGTAAATGTCGAGACGGTTACAGGTATCCGACAGAAATAGAACATCCTTACAAGGGTTCTAACATAGAAGAGTCCACATGGACGGAGTACAACGAAGGTTTTAACTGTACCCCTACTGAACGTAAGTACTAAGCCTAAGTAACAAAATTAAAACACACAATATCACACTGGACATTAAGATGTACTGCGGAATTTTAACCGACAACAGTATCCCAAAATTGCTTATTTAAGTATCAGCGAACACAAATACCTGCGATTTATCCCAAGAGAAAAAAAGCAAGCGATGTTATGTATTTTTGAATTAAAATCCCTATACACAGTAGTATAGACTTTAAAAAAGAGGAAGATTGAGGAAGACAAACATTGACCGATCTCAAATTAAAAAAAAAATTCAAACAAAACAAATCTTTGAAAAATACACACCCAAATTCCAGAGATGGGATCAAGTGCCAAAGTAGGCGTAAACATCCCCTGTCAACCGGCTGTGAATCTTATGTATTGATCAGATATAGAATATTCCGTAGTCAAAAAACAAAAAACAACCAAAGGCCTAATATTTCATATGAAACAAGTCAGCATGCAAAATATGACTCCATTATAGGCTATACTCGATATCAAGATCATTACAACGACCATAGAATTTACGAAATGCTGACTTAAACCGAGGTTGTTGGAATCCCTGTAACGTCAACTTATCTGTCAGTGGCCAGCCCCGGTTTAAAACTGATCGTACATAGAAAATGCCCTTGAATATATAAAAGGTGAAGAAAACGAACAGTGATCGATCTCAAAAAACCTATAAAACAAAACATATCTGTGAAGAGGGCATAAAACACGGACCCTGGAAATTCCAGAAGCGGGATCAGGTGCCTGGGAGGAGTAAGAATCCCCTGTTGACCTGTCACACCGCCATGAGCCTTATGAATTCATCAAGGAAACATTGCGTAGTCAAATCTTTTTAAAAAAACAAAGGTCTAACATTTCGTATGAAAGAGTCAGCCAAAATACGACCCATTGATAGGTTATATTTGCTACCAAGGTCATTATAACCGCTTCTAAATATACGAAGTTGTTGAAATCCAGTATCGAATGAATTAGGAGACGTAAACAGCACATGAAAGTGATAGCAGAATATTACTTTATAAATAAGGAACGTTGACGATGGAAATTAAAGTTGAAATCTCGTTTGTCAAACAGTTTAGTTGTTCCATATCATCTTTAACCAGTAAAATGTCCAAATATGAAACAGATATGGCAGACTCTGTGATGTCTTTTAATTTGAGTTCACTGCGATATGTCGAGTCGACATATGTTGTTAATTGATGAAATGTCGATATATCTGAATGTCGAGTTGAAGGCCAAAGCAAGTGTTTTCTTATCTCATGTAAAAGATTTTGAATAAATTCTGCTTCAAAAAAAAAAAAAAAATAATAAAATAAAAATAAATAAATAAATAAATAAGTCGGCTTATAAAGGGAACATTTAGTGCCCGTCGGAATTCCAACAGTTTGTTTCAAGCTTTGGTCTTCAAAGACAACATTAATGTTGTCAATGAGGAACTCTAGCATCCTACCTTTTAATATCAACTTAAAAGTACTTGTATGTAGAATCAAAAAAAAAAAAAAAAAAAAAAAAAAAAAAAAAAAAAAAATTAAGAATAAAACTTTGTTAATGAGCAGTCACATGATATGAAAACTTCCAAGTCCCATTGTTATTGAAGAAGCAGTTGTCTAGATCTGTGATATCAAAAAGTCTGGTTTTATTTACCTTGAGGAATGGTTGCATAAGTGTAGAAAAGTTATACTTTTGATGTATTAGCTTCTGAAAAAATTGGTGATTTAAATGGAATCCGCATTTGACTAGAATATGATGTAGCTCGCTACGTCTGGGGCTCGTTTCTCAAAAAGGCTTACGACTGGGCGTAAGTTTAGTCCGGACTAAGTCAGTGACTAAACCCAAAAATCGGACTAAGCAGCGTTTCACAAAAAGGCACAGACTTAGTCGAGACTAAAGTTAAGCTTAAATCTACGCCTGCTCATAAGTAGGTGTAAGTTCTTAGTCTGTACACATCTTGAAAAAAGTGGCAAGTGTTTTGGTCATAAAGAGATAAAAGAATAATTATTTTGTACGTGTACGATATAATATCTAATCAGGTACATATATGATATGCGAAAAATCGTGAAATTTTCAATTATTATGTAGGTAAATAGAAGGGTATTAAAAATCCAGCGAGGATGCAGACTTTTTTCCGTAAAAGGGTTTGATGAGCTAGAAATTTATAAGTAAGAATTTTGAATTGTGAAACTGGATAAGATATTAAGAAGTGTCCGAGTTTTAAAAAAAAGCAGGCACGCGTAGTATGGGGAGGGGGGCTGCAACCCTCCCGCTTTTTCAGTAATGGTGTTTTCTGTTAAAAATTAAGTTGTATTTTAGGCTGACCTACACTTTCAGTTTTTGTTTTCATGTACTGTCAAAGTTTGCTGAATATTTTGGTTACTCAATTACCTATCCCCTCCCCCATCCCCCCCCCCCCACACACACACTGGGTCCCTGATACATGTAATTTTTAATTTTTGAAATGGATAATGTTTTTTTTTTTTTAACTCCTCAAACAATATACATTTAGATATACCTTTTACCTTAATTTCCTCTTTTATCAAATATAAAATTTATAGAACAGAAAAATATGAATTTGTAAAATGTTCCAGTAATTAATTATCTTGTCCGTAATACTGTTTTTTCCTATTTCAAAGTACAAACTGTCATGGCGTTTAAGATGTGCAGATGGGTCTATCATTTTTTTTTTTTAAATAGGTACTTGTTTTTAATTAATTTACAATCTATCGTACTTTTCTCAGACGAATTTTGTTTGAGAGTGTCTTTTGATCGATTTATCAGATAAACACTTTATATTACATGCATTTGAAAAGAAAGTGGTAAATGTGTTAAAAAATTTTTTTTATTGTAAATGAGAAATAGAGTTTCAAATTTGCTCTCATTTAATGCATTATACTCATAAAACATATCAAGAAGAAGAAATTTTGCTTATCTAAAAGTATTTATGAATATGAAAATCATGACTTGTTAATATCTTTAAATCTAGATAAAATCTTTAAGAAATATTCAGCATCTATAAAAGAAATATAATATGATCATATTCTTAATGAAAATTGAAATTACTAGATTTAAAAGAAAAAGATGGTGATGTTGAAATTTATATCTTTCCCGATCTAAATAAATCAGATCCCGACTGGATATATGTTAAATGAAAATATTTCAGAAATCTATAAAAATACAAGATTGCTTGCCTGTAATATGGACTACAAGAAATTGATTAAAAACTAATTGAGCAATTGCAAACCTTTATTGAGAATGCGTGTGCTAATGGAAATGTTGTATATATGCGTGTTTTTACATGGACTGTGTAAATTATCATATCGATATCAATGTTATATGTATATCCAAAGTGTTATAATACATGTATGAGCTTGAATGCCAAGAAATCTAATTCAGTTAGAATTGATTATTCTGTTATGAAATTATAAATTCAATACAACTGATAAATTTTCAAAAATCTCTTATCCATATTTTAATTATATATGATTTCATAATTGTTAATTTTCCACAGGTTCGTAGAACGCGGTGGGGTCAGTGGGCCCCGACCCTCCGGGCACTTTTTCTGAGTGTAGTATTTTGCTATATTAAATTTTCCTTGAGATGCTGCAGGCTGCCCCCCCCCCCTTTTTTGTCGCTGTAAGGCCGAGCACTGACAATTTTCATAATTCCATGACTTGGTTAGTTGATTAGCTTTTTGACTTGGCAAATTACATGACTTGGACAGTAATTAGGTTTTTGATTGGAAAGTTAATGAAGTTTTTTTGGTAACATTAATTTGGGAAGTTGACACCCCCCCCCCCCCCCCGCAACTCCCACTTTTTGGTAGTTTAGTTTTCAGATTTTTTGGGAGGATTTTTTTTGCCACTACCTTATGTGTATTTATTCATTTTTATGTAAAACATAAAAGAAAAGACAATTTGACTTATTTTCAAAGAAAAATTACTTCAGTAAAATTCTTAATGCTTAATGTATTCCAATTTTTTGCAAGTACATATGCTATGTACATTCGTTTGGGTTTTAATGTACGAATTTGTATCGAAATATCACACTTGAGTACGTGCACTTTTATGTTTTTCAAACGTAATTTGTACCTATATAGATATTTAAAATTTATCTGAGCATACAAAAATATTTATCTTAATTTAAAGCTTTGACCTTGAAAATACAGATAGGTTTGCGTAATATCTGTTTGAAAGATGGTGAAGAGAGAAAACATGCACGCGCACTCATGCTTACTTCTGTATTTAGGCAACATGTAATTGTAGTCTCTAAACCAAATAAAATACGATCTGCGCATGCTTAGTACTTAGCGGAGAAGTCTTAATCTTAGGCCTAGTCTTACACCGCTTTCTGAAACGCGATTTAGGCCCGTCTAAATTTTGGCGTAACTTACTTAGTCGGACTAACTTAGGCCCAAATCTACGACTTTTTGAGAAACGAGCCCCTGAAGTTTTTCTCTTCACAACAAATCATACATTTGTGAAATAAGATACGGACTTTGTAGAGCTTTTGCTGAACTCGGCAATGTATCTTTGTTTATACGATTTTCTTTTGAAGTTGAAGAAAATGCGCATTTACATTTCCATAATGATAACAAGTTGAAAGAGCCATACTGATCAAGAAAATATTAAAGTACTATATTAAAGTATAGTACCTGTAAAATTTATAAAGATTTCACCAGATATAAACCGGTATCATGACAATGAAATGACTCCTTTTTAATGCCTCTGTATCGAAGATTCGGGGGTATATAGTTTTTGTCCTGTCAGTCCGTCTGTCTGTCTGTCCGCAAAAACTTTAACCTTGCTCATAACTTTTGATTGGTTGGAACTCTGGCTTTCATATTTCACATGTGTATTCCTTGTGAGAAGACCTTTCTTAGGGTACCATCATATTTGACCTTTTGACTTTGACCTTGGAGTTTGACCCAGTTTTGCAAAATATTACCCAACTTTAACCTTGCCCATAACTTTTGAATAATTGGTGCTATGGATTTTATACTTCACGTGTGTGACAAGACCTTCCTTTAGATACCAACAACTTGACCATTTGACCTTGACCTTGTGTTTGACCTACTTTTGGAAAACTTTAACCTTAGCCATAACTTTTGAGCGGTTGGTGCTAGGGCTTTCATACTTCACTTATGTAACCCTTGTGATATGACCTTTCTTTGGATACCAACAACTTTGACCCTTTGGCCTTGGAGTTTAACCTACTTTTGGAAACCTTAACCTTGGCCATAACTTTTGAACGGTTAGTGCTAGGGCTTTCATACTTCACATATGTAATCCTTGTGACAATACCTTCCTCCGGATACTAATAACTTTGACCCTTTGACCTTGACCTTAGAATTTGACCTTTTTTTGGAAAACTTTGACCTTGGACAGAACTTTTGAACAGTTGGTGCTAGGGTTTTCATATTTAACATGTCCATTTCCTGTGACAAGACCTTCCTTTAGATACCAACAATTGTGATCCATTGACTTTGACCTTCGAATTTGACCTACTTTTGAAAATCTTTAACCTTGGTCATAACTTTTGAAAGATTGATGCTTCGGCTTTCATATTTCACCTGTATATATCTTGGGAGAAGGCCTTTCCTTGGGCACCATTAATTTTGAGCATTTGACCTTGATGTTTGACTTACTTTTGAAAAACTTTTAACTTTTTCCATATCTATTCAATGGTTGCTGCTAGAGCTTTCATATTTCACAGGTATATTCCTCGAGACAAGACCTTACTTTGGGTACCAACATATTTAATCTGCATTTGAGAGAGTTTAACCTTTGCTATAAGTTGCCATACGGGGGTATCAGTGTTTCACAAACATCTTGTTGACATTGTTTTCTTTTCAGATTTGAACGTTCTACCGACTGTTGATAACATAGAGACAGTCCATATCGAATTCTCTGGTGAAGAGCTAAATACAGGATCCGTTAAAAAGAGATCAGTAAAATCAATTGATCTAAAATCGAAAAATACCCCCAAAAGAAAGAGTAACCGCCGTAAAAGGTCATTCTACGACAGACCTTTGTTTGACCAAGCAGCGTATAACAGGATGGTGAAGATTTACCGCCACAAGTCAAGTGTGTCAGGGACTAATTGTAAAACCCTACCTCCCTCGAGTTTGATCCTACCCGGTGATATCGGGTACGGGGTTGCTGACCAGTTTCAATCTCAGGCCAGCATGGCAGTCCGTCTTTCCCACTTCCTCTCCGCCTACCTTCAGAACACGGAAGATACGGAGACCTTCGGTCGCATTCGAGGAGGAGCGCGTTTGCATTATGAAAAATTATTCGGAGAAGTTTTAGCCAATGTGATGGCCGATTACAAAATATTATCAAGTGGCATATTTTTCGAACCTTACACATATTCAAGTCCAAACGAATCGATTCGCGAGTACTTCGGTCCATACGCTTACAGGCAAAACGAAGAATTTTATGTCATCGACTCTGCTGGACTGAACAAGCATTATACTTTAGAACTTTGGTACAGAGAGATGAAATATCGGTGGAATACCAACACAGAATCTCTTAAGCTTTTTCGTATCCGCTCAAAAATGCGCTCGGATGTTAATGGTACGGGTAGTCAGACACATGAACATTCCCCTTTGGGGTACCGCGCGCCTACTTTACAGCAAGGTATCTGGATGCCGCCCGAATTCAAATGTGATGGCCGAATAGACGCGTGGGTAATGACGTATGTTGTGCCATTTTTTCAAATGTTAAAGTTATCAGGAAAAGTTCAGTTTACGTAAGTACGCGTAATGATTTTATTAAATCTTACAGATAAAGCCAACCGATATTTTTTTTCAAAGTTGATGGAAAATTTTTTAACAGAAGGATAAAAAGAAAAAAAAAATACGTTATTTTATTCTCATCGGTGGCATGATATCATAGAATTATTTTTAATTTTAGAGTAAAATTTTTAAGAAAGAATTTAATTATGATCGTTTCTTTGCTTTGAATCTAATTATAGTGGGGTAGTGACCGTTGATGTTCCTTTAGATTTGTTGGAGATTAATCCTTGTCCACAGCCCTTCAATGTCAACAACGCATTTAAAAACACCGCTCGCTGTCACACTCAGTCTACAACAGTGAGTATTTAAGGTCCATGTACTGCAAGTGTACTCGTTTACAATCAGCATTTCCGGGCCATGTCTTTCTTAAAAAAAAACTTATGAACTTGTGATATTTATGTGGTTAATACATGTGTCATCATAAAGAAAGGTACAAAGGTCCATATATGACCATCCTGGAATCAAAATATTTGTCTTTTGACGGGTACTTTTTTCGGAATAGAACTTTTTTAACCACCAAGGCTTTTCAAATTTGGTATACGGTATTTGGATGTGCATGTCAGCTAAGACAATGATCCAATATGATCTTTGCCTTTCGCCTCAAAGTCAAATTAATTATTAATATTCAGGAGGGTTTCTACGAAAAAAGACCAATTTTATAAATACAGTAGCAAAAAAAAAAAAAACGAAAAAAAAAAAAAAAAAAAAAAAAAACGAAAAAAAAAACAAAAAAAAAAAAACGCGATCATGGCAAAAACAGGAACCCCTGGAAACACCAGAGATGGGATCAGGTGCCTAGGTGGAGTAATCATCTCCTGTTGACCGGTCACACCCAATGTGAGCCCTATGTATTGATCAGGTAGTTTCAGTGCTCCCTAGTCAATTTTTTAAAAACAGTGACCTAATAAATGTTATGAAACAGATCAGACAAAATGCGACTGAACGATAGGTTGTTTTTATAAACAAGGTCATTATAAAAACCGTAGAATTTGCGAAAAGCTTTCTTTAAAACAGGGTTGTTGAAATCCAAGTTACATTAAATTATTTGTCAGTAGCTTGTCTCAGTTTAAGAATTGATCTTACACAGAGATGGCACTGCGTATGTATTCAGTTATAAATTAGGAGAAAGAAACCCCATATGCTGGTGCTGTTGGAATATAGCTGGCGACGGAAAAGCTGACGTTATCCAGTTTGAAATACAGTTTAGTTATTAGTCGGCCAATCAGTATAACATCCAAAATTAACTGGTAATTGACAAAAGGTTGTCGATATATCTATATGTTGAATAGAAGATAAAACAACAACAATAACAATTCTTGTGTAGAAGTTTTTCATAATCAATTCTGTTTCATACGAATATAAGAAACAGCCAGGATGACTAATAAAGAATAAGTGTCCGCGCCATCGCAATTCCATTAGAATGTTGGAAGACCTTGTCTCCAAAGATAATATAGATATTGTCAATGAGGAACTCCAGCATCTTTTTCATACATTATAAACTTCAGGGTATTATATTTAAAATCAGAATGATTTTTAGCAAAGTATATTTGTAATACTTTCCAAGATATGGAAACTTCCTAGTTCTATCTTTATTTAGGAAGCAGTTGCCTATGAAGGATTGTATTCTTCATAGAAAAGTGATATGTTTTGATTCTACTGATCTTGTAAAAAGTTTAATTCTTTTTAATTTTTCAAAAGTTCTTTAGAGTTTTTTATTATCTACATTTGATTCATGCCACTATTGAAAATGTTGTAGCACAGTTTGTCTGAAGTTTCTCCTTCATAGCAGTTTTGTTTGGTAAGGAGTAAAGATATGGGCTTGGTTAAACATTTGCTGGTTGCACAATATATCTTTGTAAGGATTTTAAAGACTTTTTGGAATTCAGTATACGTAAGATAAATCAAGCTCACTTCCATTGACTTGAATATTACAAGTAAAAACTGAAAAGTGATTTTGAAGAAAGAGAACTGTGAGTACAGGTTGGACAAGAAATGTGGCATTAAAACCGAGTTCCCCTAAAATGCACTAGTGTATTTTGTATGTTTCACTTCATTTTTTTCTCATATATTGAGATGCCACCACTTGATGGTGGAGACCTGTACTCAGCACTGTGACTTTTGAGCAGAGAGGGATCTTTTTTCCTGCCAGCACCCACTGCGACACGACCTTGGTTTATACAGTCTCATCCAAAGGACTGGTCTCCGCAAAAATTCACTTGTAATAATGAGCAAATACTATATTGTTACAATCAATATAATTCTTTTCTCACCTCTGGTCTACTGAAAACGGAAGGATAGATAGTTCTCATTTAGCCCTTTAATTTTCTAATGCAATGTTTAGTAAACTTCTATATCTAAAGCACTTACTCCATTCTTACATTCAAGGTCTTCCATTTCATATTTAGCCCATCGTTTTGCATACTCTTTGATGGAATTCATATAATGGAAATGAAGTTCTATTGCCATTTGAAAGATCAGGGCCTGAATTTAGATTCTTTTTTAAAATTATAACTTTGAGGTCGTCATTTTGAAATACATCACCAGTGATGATGGGTCCAGCTTAACTGTAGTTGGAAGAAGAGGAAGAAGAAGAATAATCACGAGGATATAGAGGGCCAATATCTACGCACTGAAGAGGAAATTGCTTATAATATTTTGTTGTTGCAACGGTTGAGATACATCTGTATGAAATACAAGATGCAGACTTCAACTTAAAATGTGGTGAAATACAAGACTGAACTTTTTATGATTAAGAGTGTTAACGTTGCAGATGTTTATGTACAGCGTCTATACCTTTGTTAGAATTTATCTAATCTAAAGGAATCAACGTTGTCCAAGCAAAACTAGTACTTTTATCTTAAACGTTATAATTTAGGCTAATGATGTTTAGGTGTCAAAATTATTTTAAAAGAATATCATCATGTCTAATTGACCTCTGCTTTTAAAATGAATTCCAATGGTGGAACATAACTTATTGTGTAATAAAGCAACTTTTCTATCTAAGTGTGATTTTTCATTGACAATTTTTTCACCAAACTTTTAATTTGTAAATCTCAAACATTTTTTTTCTAATTTGAAACGAGTCACATGATATTCTTAATTTGTTTTCTTGAGCAGTGTCGTCCGATAGAAGGCTTCCGGTTCTCGCGTACGGCGTACGCGTGTGACTGTAAGCAAGGATACGAGTACCCGTTCAAAGACCGGAAGCGATGGATTGCGGGCTCACTGATTGAGATTGAATATCAGAAAAAAATCAGAGGTTTATTCAGCAGGTTTGTATTTAACTCCTTGTACTTCATACGATATTATGAATATATTCAATCTGTTATACGCAAAGATAAATAGGCTAGAAGTCGGAATATCCGCAAGGAATATTGCTCTTAATTCTTTTGAAGTTTTTACCAAATTTGGTTCAAATTGTTTCGAATCTAAAAGTGAGTACATTTAACAATGTCAGAAAATATTAATGTAATGATCTGCACTATGTAAGGGTGTCCATAACGTTTTGGATATTTCCATAAAGAAATTACTTGAAATACACATTTTTTTTCTTCGCACACGTTACGATTTCTAAAGTTGCAAAATTTTTAAAACTTCAGAACTCTTGGGAAATCTATTTAATGAAAATGCAGTTGGTTGACCTAACATATCTATAGAATTTACCAGAACATGTTTGCATTTCAAGAAGTAAAAAATTTACATGTTAATGCCACCCGGTAAATTCAGAATTTACAACATGTCTGCATATATTCAAATTACATGTATTTTTCATTATGAGGTCAGTTACACTGAATGAGATTTAAATTTGATATTTCATTTTTTCCTTTTCAGATATGACTCCCTAAGATGTAGAATATCTTCAAGTCCAAAGTTATCCTATGATGCTGTAATCATATTTATTTCCATATCATCAATTTTTATTTACTTCATTAAACTTCACTGTTAAATCATTAAATAACGTAATATTTTTTCTCACAATAATTTATTTTAAGATGCATAAATGAGGATTGTCGAAAATGAATATATTTGTATTTTAAAATAAAAATTCCTTTAAAAGTATTTTGTCTCTAACATTTATATCTGTCGTGAAAAAAAAAGTTGGCATACAATTTTTTTCTTCATACTTAGAATTATGGAGAATTTACCAGTTTGAAAAAAAGGAGTCGTCACAAAGTAAATAAAGAAAAAAAATGATATCAAAATAAATCTAATCAAAGTACGAACACTAGCTGAATACATCTACTGTAACAGTGTAAAGTGGAATCGAATAGTAACAGAAAGGCAAAAATGTCCCGACATTTTTACATTTGACAGAACTCGGCACTTGTAATACTTCAGTTATTGTATTTTATATACAGTGTATATGCAGTGTATTTTAGATACACTGTATTTTGCAATATTTTTCGATGTGGGATGCAAAGATATCGATATTTCAGGATTCATAAAACATTATTATACCCCCGCTTTTCAAGTGTGGGGTGTATAGTGATGGGGGTGTCCGTCCGTCCGTGACGCTTTGGGGTACCCATCTCTTATCTGCAACTCCTCATACCACTGTATAAAATTTAATGAGACTTTAACAGAATCTTTACTACATAATGACATTGTGCACTTTCTATTTTACTTTTTGATCGGACACATATTTAGGGTTTCCCATATCAAAGCACGGACACTGCCATTCTTTCTATAATACCGAGGATAACTATTTATCTGCAACTCATCCTTTAGCACTGAATAAAATTTAATACTTTTACAGGATCGTTCTTACATGGTGCCATTGTGCACTTCCTACTTTTTCATTTTGTGAGCTCAGTTCTCATAGTACCTCTAATTTAGGTTTACACTCACCAGTCTGAAACATCAATGATTTGCCCAAAATTACGGAGCATGTCGCTTTTGAAATGTAAAATAGACATAACCTATCATCACTCGTTTATGTTAAATTCAAATTGTATGCAACCGGGTTTATGTTCTGCATCATTGTGATATGGATAAAAATATATCTTGAACATACAGGTATTTAATTCAGTAGGTCTCTGTGGACGCGTGTGTGAAAATAACGACACTTGCAGAACCCGTTCACTTTATCTAATTCAAAGAACGGATATGTCACGCACGATTTCAGTTAGAAATCATCAAAACCAACGAAACACAAGAAATGAAGCTTGTATATACAGCTTTTGTTTTTCTTTCTTCCAATTCTAATGAAGAGAAAAGAAAGTTTATTTTGTTTTATTGGCTAGCATGTTGTTAAATAAACCAATACTGATAATTTGTATATCAAACATCACAATAAAAACACATCCACACTAAATGATTATGAAATCCACTTTGATCCAAAACAGAAAAATACTAACATTTGTATATAAAAGCTGTTTCCATTGGTGCTTTATAACATCACTGTAGAATACGCAGGCTGATAACTACTTATATGTTTTAAAATTTACCTTATAAATTTTCAAACCGGGGATGAATAAGAATTTTACGGGGATACTAGTATAAGGGTACATACAATACTTTCATCACTATGTCATTTTTTCATTCAAAATAACAATTAACAATCAATAACAATATCATGTGTTCATAGACTGAGAATCAGAATAAATAAATATAGGCAATAAATACAATATACGTACAGAAATAGAACCTTTTTTTAAGAAATAAAATGGTATATCTACAATCCATAACGCACTAAATTCACAGTATGTGTATTTATATCATAGTTTCACATACTGGTAATAAAAGACCTGTTTATTATTATCACAAAGCATATTAAATGTATAGTATTGCAGGGAAAAAGCAACAGATATAGTCAGATATCCACAATGCTCACAGCAACATTCATCAGCTTGTATATCTCAGAAAATACCATTCCTAGTTACACAAGGATTAAGGAAATAATTCTAAAATGTGCCTAAACTGAATACGTTTTTGTTTTAAGTTGTTCTTCAGTCTCCTTCTTCTGAATCAAGGCTGCAAAAATCTACATTGCATGGCAGGTTAAATGACTTCGTATAAAATTTCCCTAAAGCCCCCCCCCCCCCCCCAAGAAAAAAAAAATCAGCAGCCAATATGAAATAGAGTTGCAGAATTCTGACCAATTCAGAAAGTAACAAAACTTGGAACTACTAGTATAGGGATGACTATTTTACCTGGTAAATAATTCTGTTTTAGTATACATGTACAGCCTTTCAGAAGAATGTATACTATACTAGATTGACTGACAGATATATAATCAATGTTGATCAGAAAGCTTACTAAGAGTTTCTAATGAATATAAAAATTTAGTCATGTTCCAGTTTAGAGTCTTAACATGGTAAAATTAAATTGACTTGGTCTACTGTTTCAACTACAATATACTTCTGCCATATAATCAGCATAAAAAAATGCCTTAAAATTTTCAACAGAATAAAATGCATAAGAAGAGATCAAACTACAGAATTCATAATCCATTACACACATACACATAGCTATAGCATACACATAGCTATAGCTTGTCTACAGAAAAACAAATGGACGGATTTTCTGGCATTTGAACACAGTAGATTTATTATGTCAGTATTTGGACAACTCATGGACGGAATGATCAGTACACTGATATGTTCTAACAAGCAAGCAATTCTCACTCACCAATATTTAGCTCACAGACTAGAGAACTGGATTTCAGATAAAAAATTATGACATCAGAAAACAAGCAAGATCACCCTCAAGTACAATTCAATTGTATGGACATATCCTGTGTCTATACATAAATATCCATACTTATTCTCTTAATGAGTATTGGACAATTACAGGAATAGTCCATCATAACAAATTTGACGTAAATGACTATTAATAGCAGGTATACTTTTTACCAACACACAAAATTCAGGTAGACGTCTCTCATATTAAATGTATCTTAATGCATATTCTTTATAGAGGTGATTTCGTTTATTTAAATTAATATAAGATCCTAGGTCTGAGTCCTGACTATGACCCGCTGGGGTTTTCTAATGGTTCAAGGTCAGACTGGTGTGTCTCTATCCTCTGTAGCAACTGTTCTGCCACAGGACAAAACTGCTCTGTCCAGGTTTCCTCAAAATAGTCTGTCATTTCCTCATCCTCTTTAAACGATAAATCTAAAGCAGAGTCTCTGTCTGTATAAAAGAAAAATACTGATTGAAGATCAAATGAAAGGATGAACAAATACAAAATGTTAAGTTACTACACATAATGAGTCATTGTTTGACTTATTTCTTTTACTTTGTACTTTGTTAAAACATGTACATTTTGAAAATTTCTTTTTTTAAATTACATGTAGTCTTCTATGAAAAAATACCGTATTTACAGTGTCATATTGTTGTATATATTTATAAAGATCACTGCATTACCGAGTAACTCCATGAGAAGTTCCATGAGATCTTGAGACTCCTGCTGACCGAAGCAGTCATTAGAACTTGTGATTTTACCACTGTAATTCCACAGAATTTGACAAACTAGACTGGCTAATTCCCAATCTGTCTTACTGAAGTCTCGAAGTACCTCAACTAATCTGTCAAATACAACACAGTCACTTTATAAACACAGCTAAATAAAATAAATTAGCTTCAGGCATTGTCATAAAAACCAGTTTTAGGAATAATATTCACTTTGCCTGCAAAGCAGAGC
The DNA here is from genome assembly GCF_033153115.1 of Saccostrea echinata. Classification (NCBI taxonomy): domain Eukaryota; kingdom Metazoa; phylum Mollusca; class Bivalvia; order Ostreida; family Ostreidae; genus Saccostrea; species Saccostrea echinata. The sequence continues at coordinate 9,236,934 of NW_026889761.1, forward strand.
ATCACTTAGAGATCAATTAACCCAGCATCTGCCTGTCCATCTGTCAGTTAAACATTACATCTTTTTAACTGTAAGAGGTAAGGATTTGATAGTTTTCTTATGTTTTTTGTAAAATACCAGGGTTACTGACCTAGTGACATTGAACTTGACCTTTGACCTGCTTTTCAAAATAGTTCATAATGTTGATATACACAATACTCTTGAGAACCATGAGAGGTAAGTCTGAGACATTGCACAAGTACACTGTTTTACATAACATCTTTTGAAATGTACCAGAGTACTTGTATGAAAGTCATTGAAAAGTTGTCCATACATAAGCTATATTTATTTCCCTTATGTTGTTTTGTAGGGCAGTACATGTGTTCTTAGGAACACTCCCATTTTTTTTCAATCCCCATGAGACTTTTGCAACTCTACGGTATGTAAGGGATTTCAAATGAGAATGAAAAAATCCACTTCATAGGAAAAACGTTGTCCAAATAGTAAGACACAAATTTTATTCCTGAAAAAATAACTCTGGCACTATATTCAAAGCAAAGTTTGAAGAGTTCTCAAATATCCTACATATGAAATTCCTCACCTTTTCAATGTCAATATACCCCAATATAACATTTTTATAACAGAACTTACTTCCTGATGCCATGTTCTTGCTTTAACATGGGCCTCTTCTCCTCATCAACCATAAAGTTGATGAGAACTCCACAGGAAATGTACACAACTTCACGGTTTCCTGAGTCCAGCATTGTAACAAGCATTCTGTCAACTAAAAATAAAACATTTATAAAGATGAACTTATGCATAAAAATTTATGTGAACTGTTAATCAACTAAATTTGAGAGTTTAAATCAAAAACATTTCAAAATACTCTTTTTATGAATGAATGAATTTATTTAGAGACAGAAGAGGTGTTATGATTTTATCCCTGACTATCTCCTTTGACTTACTCTTCTGTTCAGTGAGGAAGTCTCGGACCACTCTCTGTCTAGTGAGATTGGCAAACACTCGACAAGCCTCAACCATTGCCTCCATGTTATTAGCCAGTACCAGCTTTAGAAGGGCTACAAAATAAATTGTTAATTAAACGACGGTTAATTAAACAAAGCAAACCTTCATCTGTGTATCTACTTCACTAATAAATAATGCAAAAATAAAGAAAATTTGTTTCTCTAAACAGTATAAAAATCAACTTGAAATCTGATCTTGAACAGGCATTACAAAAGGTATTTTCGTGAAATATTCAGTTCTTGATAGAACCCCACCTTCTAATACCCTGACTTGGTGTGTAGTGATGGCACTGGTTTTGGTGTTGTAGAAGGAGAGGTTGTTGATAGTTGCTACTGTATTAAGTACAAGTTCTTCACTACTGGATACATCTTTTGTTTCTGTAAGCAAAATCATCAATACTGCTTAACAATTTACTAGTATGAGGCAACTTTTTAAAATTTATTTTTAACATTACAGTTATTTCTTCATGATTTCTTATATCTCAAAAAAAAAAAACCAACAAAAAAACAAATTTACGCAAAAACAAAATTATCAATTTTGCTTAACAATTTACTAGCATGAGGTAACTTTTAAAAACTTATTTTTAGCATTATCGTTATTTCTTCATCATTTCACATATCTCAAATAAATGCAGATGTGACAGTTCATTTTAATCTTTAATTCTTTAATGCCATTATCTGTTTTATCTATCATCGCATTACCTAATACTTTGAGGAGGTAATCAACACATTGGTAGTTAGAACATATGACTGGTCCCACATTCTCATTGATTGACAGGTTAGCTATGACCCTGATGACCTTTATAAGTACATCCTCTGTCTTGTTAACAGTGCTGCCATCTTCTGTTACTTCTTTCTTCACCTCTTTACCTTGATTCTATAAATTTTTAATGGAGAGTGAGATACAAATCTTTTCAGTGAACATAAACTGCAATATTTAAATCAATATCCAGCTTTGGTATTAATAATGTTGAATATTTTATCTTACATGATGCTTCTTTGATACTGGAATGTTTATGTCAAATAGGTTAAAATGCCAAACCTTAACATCCTGTTCCAAGTAAAACCTAAACAAGGCAAGAAGGATGTCAAAAGACCCCGCCTCCTGGAAAAGGCGGAGTCTGGCCACTTCATTCTTAGCTGTCATATTCCCTAACACAAAACTCACTCGCACCACCACATCCTAGAAATAAACATCCGCTGGTTAAAGATAACATGCCTGTTTTGAAACATGCTAGGAAACTGATCCTCTAAATTATCACCCAAGCTATAGATAATATCTGCAAATTCTTACATTTGAAATTGTTACTCAGAAACTTTCTCACTGTATTATTCAGTCAAAAACTTGTCATGAGCATACAATGTGCCTACATTGGTTCATTTTTTAATCTAAGAGTATATGGTTTGATTTGATAAGTTGAGAACTTGTGTGTATACTGTAGATTCCTAAATGTATGCGAGGAATAAATTAAAGCGTAATTACACGAGAAGCACCACTTGTGAAATAAAATTACTCACTTTTATTTTTATGGTGCTTTAATGCATGTAAAATCCCTAGATAAATCACCCATTTGCAAATTATTGTTCTCGCGATTTGACGCCCTTGGGCCTTTTCGCGACATTAAGTACTCGCGTAAAATAAGGAATCTACAGTACTTGATAAACTTACAGACTTGTGCTGGTGTTTCTGGAGGACACTGACAAATGATTTGTATGAAGTCGGATAATCAGCCAGGGCAGTGCAACAGTCTGTGTGCAATGTCACCTTACTGTAATCAAGAATAAAATATCACCATTTTAAAAATTTTATTATTAGACATATGTACTTTAATATAAATACTCACATCTCCTCTGATTTTGAGACAGCTTTATCATGCCTTATCTACGCCATGGATCATTGACTTTCAAGTTTTTATTTAGTTTGTAGTCAAGTGGTAAGCTGACATCAAATGCCAGATGTTTACAGCATACGCATATAATAAATCTATATCAACAATAGTCTGATAGTAAGACATCACTAGTTACCTAAATATTCTGGAGATATTAAGCATGAGGTCCCCATCTGATGTAAAACTGTCTATGATGAGACAGAGGGATTCAATGGCCTGACATCCTAATAACCTCTCTCTACTGGAGCCAGCATCAGCCAGATTTCTCAAAGCCGCTGTAGCCTACAACAAAACATGCAGTGAAGGGCTTAAAAATGGAGTAAAATGGACATCAAAATACTTCTATAGAATTCTTTTGCTTTAAAAAAAAAGTCATCAGTATTATGAAATACATGGATCTCTATAATGTGAATCACTCAAGTTGCTAAACTTATGCTAACTACTAGTAATAGGACTTACTTATTAAATCATTTTTCAATTTTTACAAAAAATGTCAGATATAATATACAAGTAGTGAAGAATTGGGATTTTAAAATTACCTGGATAAGAATGTTTCCTATCTGTGTTGTTGGCTCACTGCCTTCCCTTATCTACAAAAATGACAGAAATGTTCTTATAATTTTCCTGCAGATGAATAGACCACATTGAGCTGGTACAGTAGTTATATTGAAATGTTAAACCATTATTGATTCCTTATACAGTCCCATTATTTCTCTGGAGGGTATGTTTTGATAATCTAGACTACAAGTACATGTATAATTGTATATGAAGATAAAGTAAAACACACTTAAAATGAAGTGCCAGGGATGAGCAATTTTGCTTCATTATAACAGTAATTTGTTATATCCATTAAATTCATGAAATGTTAAAAAAAAAAGGGAACAAAATTCGCTTTGCTGTAAGCATTTGTCCTATCTGCAAAAAATGGACAACTAAAGAAAATACCTGAAATACTGGGTTTAATACTGTAGTTCTTGAAATTTTTTAAAGTTTTTTTTTTACTACAGTAACAGTACTACAGTAACTGTACATTTCTATAAAAGCCCACATTTCAGTTCTTGAGAAAAAGAAATGTCAAGACTTTTCCTATTTCCAACATAATTGCATGTACCACTTTTGTCCCCTTTTAGGTCCAATCTTGAGTTTCAGGGGGCCATAATTAAACTCGACTCTTCACAATATAAGGAAGCTTCCACATACATTGAAGTTTTATTTTTTCTAGCTCCTTTGTTCTTAAAAATACTTAACATAAACCCATCCTTCTCCAACTATTTCTAAATAACACTGCATGTATTTTGAAAGGGACAAGACCATTTGAAAAAAAAATTGATCCCCCTTCACCAAAGGATACTTGGTGGCAAGTTTGATGTAAAATTTATGCACGAGTTATGCAAAGGAGCTAAAAATTCAACTGAAGAGATTCAATAATTGTGTTGCTGTATACTCACAGTTTTATTAATACTGTTGAGGAGAATAGCCAGGCTTTCTATACAGTCCTTCTTCACTAACTGTTTGACTATTGTAGAATTACCAGTTAACAGTTTTAAGGACCCTATACAGAATACCAGGGCTTCACTAGCATTGAAAGGATCTGTGCTTTTCAGTGTGTCCATAAGTACATCTGAAAAACACATAATTTTCAATCAAACAAATATTCATGTGGGTTAACTCATCATCGTCAAATTAAACATTTATTTCCAAACATCATGCTTGTTGATGTCACCTAGATACTAGTAGTAACTTGTTGAACACAACACATGTACAATAACCTTGATAGTACATGTATGTAAAGACAATGCTTGCAAACTAAACTTACCGAGAATATCTCCTTTAAGAAACTCTGGATCATTTTTTTCATTTCTGCTAATTTTGAAGACCAATTTACAAGCACTTAGGAGATTAGTTCCTGTAACCTTCAACTGTAAAAAAAAAAAAATGGAAAATGAATTAAAACAAACCAGTGTTCAAATACATTATACATGTTACATATTTCTTTCCGATGTATATCAGGCTTTCTCTAATAATATATGTATTCTGAATCAATCAATGCAAAAAAAAAATCTTACAGCAAGAATCAGTCTTGCCAGTTTGAGCTGTATACGTGAGTCCTCTACATCAAGAAGTTTAAATATAGATTTTAGGATAGTGGTACGTTGTTTACAACTCCTGCCAAGTAAGTTTTCCTTCTGCAGTAAGGAGTACAATTCTTCTGTCACCTGCCCTAGTCTCTTAGCATCTTTCTCTACAAATAAGATTAAAAATGAGTAATACAGCAATCAGTTTACATTTTCAAAATCTATTGGAAAACATACATGCTTACTTGTAAGATAAAACAAAGATTACCCAAGTTTGTAAAAGATAATGCCCAAGTAGTAGCAAATTCCTATGGTGGACAAGTTTTATGTGTGTTCCCCCATACTTGTTTATAACATATACCTGACAGATAACTTGACCTTGACTTATGAAGTCTCTTCATAAAATACTGGTATATATGTGCACTTAGTTACAATTTTATGATCATAATTGATATGTTAAATAAGTCAACAGACAAAAGGCATTACATAACATACATTTGTTTTTTGTGATTCACATCAAAAGCAGAAAAAAAAAGAATCTCCATTTTTTCCATCATGCTGATTTTTGAGTTTACATTTGCAATGTACAAAGAAATAATGAAGAAAATAATGAAGAGACTTACTGCTGCTTGCATCAGTCATTCGATCTAACAGTGGGGTTATATTCTGACTGAAAAATAAGGCTTCCTCTGCTGTCTCTTCTTCTCTCCTACCTGCCGAACCTTAGACAGATAGAAATTTGTAGAATTTTTCTCTCATCTTTTGAAAAAGTCTTTAAAATTCATATAAATGTTTTGAATCATCAGTGAACAAGTACACCATTTTAAATATTTATACAGTTTAACTTCTGTATCTCGAACACTGATATCTAGAATACCATGGATATGTCAAAGTGATTTGGAAGTCCCAACCCCTTATTCTTTAGGTATTTTACCTTGAATATCTCAAATCTTCAGATATCCCGATGTTTTTCCATTAAGTTCGAGATAAAGAGGTTTGACTATACACGTATTTTTCACCTTTCTCTTCCTTATTATTTTTCCTCTTTATATCCGTATGGCATATATATATATTTTATTTACTCTTTATTTTTTAACATATTGATTACCTCCCCTGCCTGTACTCCCAGCACTAGATGTCCTCTTTGTACCACCACTTCCTGTCCTACTCTCAGCACTGCAAAATCAACATAAATTTTCTTCAGATTAAAACATATGTATTAAACATTATTTTTCTACATGAAATGTGATAAATCAGTTATTACAACTGTCCCTATTCTGCATGTAGCATACAAGCATTGTGAAGTGTACATATACCTGCGAGGGGGGCTTCGAACAGAGGCTGAGCTAGGCGCTCTGTGGGGCATTTCTCTCCCATCTCCTTCTCCCCTTTCCTCCACAGGAATCGGGGTCCTCTCTTTTGGACCACTATGAACTCTTCTAACTGACTCATCTGCATTCTTTATCACCTGATTTCCTATCAGCGGGGAAAAAAAAAACTCTTGTTACATTTAGTCAGTAAATCACATGGTAGTATTTATCAAAATGATACAAATGGTATTTAATGATGTGATGTATATACATGTAAAAACAACATTAAACTGAATAGATTATGTCTATAGTAACCTTGGCAAAACTTTACAGATTTCATATTCAGTATGCACATATTTTTGACATACATGTGCTAAACATCTGAATTTTGTACTGTCTATGACATGTGATGTATGTCTCTTCACTTTATAAACTGAACTATACGGTACTGAATTTCTAGGTAAGTAATCTTACCATCAGAGGGACTGGTTTCTAGTCCAGATTTGACCTCTGAACTTAGAGAGCTTTCTACACTGGTGGACTGTTGTAGACGTGTTCTGGTAGCCTTCCCCCTCTGAACTTTGTTGGGGTCAGATGGTGGCTTTGGAGGAAGTAATCCTGAGTCTATTTCCTCTTCTGTAGGAATTTTGGGTTTCTGGTATCAATGGAAATTTAACATTCTAAATATAGTCTTCCCTTTTTTATCTAGTCACAAATAATCAACAGTTTAAAATGCACAATGAGGACTTTCACAATATAAATAAAGGTTGAAAGTAACAAACAAATAAAATTATATAAAAATTCAGATAACACAAATCAAATTATTAAAAAAATATTCAAAACAAAAATTAAGTTGTATTAAAAAAGCTGTGAAATTAACATCTGTATGACAATATACAACAAGGGTATATTACATTAAAATGTTAATATTTGAAGTTACTTTGAATATTACCCTTTTTCATACAGATTATCATTCTTTCAGGATTAACATTGCATTTCATATAAAACTACAATAACCACTACAGAATGAAACTTTCTCTTTTTTTGAATACATGTATTCCATCACCCCTTTATGTATTCTGTATTCCTAAAAAAATTCATCCACATTTTGCAACAGTACTAAAAGCTGTAAACTAAACTGCCTATATTGGGACACTATCCTTGCTATACCCCTACCCCTTCCCTGTATACATCATTTAATTCAGCATGCTACAGACAGACAAACAAAGAACATGCTTACTTCTTCTGAGAGGGTAGAGAAAATAGGTGTCTGAAATTAAGACATGGTTACATTAGTCCCAGACTCAAGCATGGAAAGAAATGATGAAAAAAGCAGTAAAAAAAGTCTTTAATATACATAATTTATTTTCTTCAAAATAATCTGAAAATTTTTCACGATCACAATTTTTTTAATGAAACCTAATCAGCATTTCTAAGTGCAATACAGACATTGAATTTTCTTAAAAACTAATTAGTTGAAGATAAATGAAGAAACACCGATATCGTTTAAGATCAGTAGAGTTGGAGAAAAAGAAATCAATTAAGTGGCAATATTTTCTACATCTATATACTGAGTGCTAAATAATTGATTATTTTCTAATTAAACCAGGAAGACATGCATCAAAGCAAACTGTGGAGGTCTGAATTCCAATACACGTAAAGTTTCTGTCATCATATAAAGAGGGGGGGGGGGATAACTAATTGGTACTACTTTATGCATATAAGAGGAAAACGAAAATCTCAGCTAAGAAATGTGCCTGTTTCCTGAATATCAATGTTTCCACATAGCTATTAACATGTCAAGTACATGTCATTCTCTTTTTATTTATTGAACGTAATTTATTACTTCAGTATCTTTTAAAACAGAGTATTGAAAGACCCATAATTCTACAATGAAGCTTCTGAATTTCAGATCCAATCAAATACATGTATTATGTCTAAGTAAATTCTGATGGTAAATGGCATAAAAATACATATATGCATAATTTTTAATTTTATAATTTGATTCTTAAATTTGACAGACATTTCTCTAAAATTTTATAACTCCAAGCTATGAAAAAATATTCCAGGCAAATAGATTATAGGGGACGATTCACTTTACCCGTCTCCAGAAAAATGCGCTAAAATATAGTGTTGCTGTAGGTGACTTCAATAAATATGAGATCGCGTGAGCGATCGAAAAAAGTAAAAAGTATGAGGTTTTAAGCCTTTTTGACCTCAAAATCGAATTCTATGGTTAAAAGTTTAGTTTAAAACTTTGTTTTTTAAATGAAGTTTTTAATCCCGTTCTCTGAAAAAAGTAATAAATATTGTTTATTCAGTGAAAAGGAGACAAAAAATAATTGTCAAAGAAGCGCGTGCGGCGCATACTTAGTGCCATTTCTTTCGTACTTAGCCATTTTTCTTTCATGTAAACAAACCAACGAGATGTCGTTGAAACTGAATTAAGATCTTGCAAAAAATACAGATGCAAAGGAATTTCTTAATTAATCTAAAAGAACAAGACACTAACCCTAATCTCTTATATGAAATGCGAGGGCTAAACCAAATCTCCCAGGTGGATGCTAGACTAACCCATGTGTGAGGACTATCCCTAATCTCTCGTACGGATGCGAGACTAACTCTGATCAGTTGAAAACTTGTGCAAAACTAACCCTAATCAGTTGAGTGACGTAAATGTTATGTCATAGTGCAATGAGCGCGAGGATCTTGCAGATCTGGGGACCGGTAAAGTAAAGTCTACCCAATTATAGTAAAAAAACATTATGCAGTTATTACAGGAAACATTATTATATTACTCTTGAAGCAAGATTTGACAAAAAATACTTTATAGGAATCTTACATGATTGATGGGTTGAAGGCGTCCTCTGGAAGCTGGTCTAGAGGTATCAGATCCATCAAAGTGACGAGATCCTAAGCTGTTAATTACAATTTGTGCAAATGAAATTTTATAACAAAATGAATAATTACATATGTATTACTCTATAATTTGTACTGGTACTAATACTAAAAAATCTGTCTTCTTGTAGCAATGCATGATAGCTCAGATTTGCACATTTATATATATATCAATTTTTAGTTCTAGAATTATTGACTATTTGGCACTTATCAAAATTAGGAACTGGCCAACAACAGTATATTAAGGAACATGAAGGATTGGCAAAGCACCTACGGGGTATCTTTTGAGGTTCCCAATTTGGGAACCTTAAAAAGATATCCCTTAGATGCTTGAGCCACTAAAACAACACCCAAAGACAACAAAAATATTTAACAAAAACCTGAAAGAACTTGGTGGTCTGTTTTCTGGGGTTCTGGAGCTTGATGCACCAAACAAAGATCTTGTGGCATCCCTGGGTGTGCATGGTCTCTTTGTTACTACTGCCTGTAAGCCTGTTCTATTGCCGAGAGATTCTTTTGCTTCAGTGATAATTCTAGAACTAGTTGTTTCTCCTTGAGGAAGATAAAACGGCCGATCGGGCAACTTTTTCTTCTGGGTATTAGTATCCATTCTCACCTGTGACTTATCTTTTTCAGTTTACTTTTACATTCCTGCTTAACTAAAAAGAGAAGATTAAACACATTTTAAAAAGTGCTGTACATAATTGTAAACGACTGTATAGTAACAAAAAAACAGTTTAACTAAAAAGTTTGCAAAAATAATAGCACATCAAGTCAAGAAGGTAAAATCAAGTTTTACAGAGTTTTTCATGGTTAGACAAGTACCTCTCATTGATCAGTTTGATATGTTTTACTCTGTCAGCGATTTTCCTTTGTCAAATAAATATATGATTTACTTTTAAATATATTTTACTGTGTTTTATTCAACTTACTTTCCACAAATCTGCACACAGAATAAAATAAATTGATGAAAATTAACGCTAGTTTTCATTGTTCGTGTTTTATCGGTTGGCTGGAGGAATGTACACAAGCGCATGCGCAATAGGTAAGCACAGAGAGACTTTGTTAAGTCGGTAACAAAATTATTCGCTCCACTCAAAAGATGACCTTTTGACAAAGGGGATGTCCAAATATATAATAAATTTTGGTTAGTAGTAAAATCTTCGAAAAAAAAAATTAAATAGAAACGAAATTAATTTTTCATTAATATTCCAGACGTACAACTTCATGGAGTTATATCACACTAGAAACATTATACACAATGTCATCATGTCTCTGAAGACTCCATGCAGATCGAAAGAGCTCGGAAATGAACAAAGAAAAAAAATACAACCATCTACATCTTCATACAAACAGCAAACAGGGATTCAAAAAAGCATTTTATTAAAAGGTGGTTTATTTTAGTAAGAACCCTCTATACACTGGACACGAAATTCTAATTCCATGATATTTTATGCAGTGATAGTGATCTGCCCTCAGAATCTAATCTGAAATAAATTGAAATCTAAAGTTGATTACTCAATTTGTAATCAATTCAAGCATTTTAAACATGTCATTTGGCGGCCTAGATTTGCATGTACTTTCCCCATTTAAGTAAGCAACAATGAGTTCACCAACATTTCATCAGTTGTCTTTGAACATTTTCAATAGTCGCCCAGTCATCGCCATGATTTTTCATCTCCCAGATCTCCACACTTTAACACAAAGTCGTACTTTTCGATGCTTTCAGGGTTCACGAAGAAATCGGACAAGTTTTACATCGCTCAAAGGCCTCTCAACGGTTTTCTGAATTCAAGTGTGTAAAGGGATTTTTAGGGAGATAATTTTAATTGCTAGTTGTGCGGTGAAAAATTGAAGAATTGCTTTGATACTTTTTCTCAGATTTCACACAATTCTCGGATATTTCATCAAGAACTCCAGCAGAAGTTGCTCTCCCAAGAGATCGTTGGGTACCCTTCTTTGCTCTTTGGGTTATCTATTGGGCATTTTATAAGGCATCCTTTACACACATGGAGATCTTGAGAAACCTTTGAATGATGTACAACTTATCCGATCTCTTTGCGATCTCTGAAAGCCCCGAAAATTCTGTCGAATTCTTTATAAATGTTATTGAGCACTCTTGTGCGATGAAACATTCAGGATATTGCTATATTTCATGGCATTCTGTCGAGATCAATGAGCGATCTATGAGCTTAGGGAGAGCATATAGAAAGATCCCTCAGAGATTGTGTGTAGATTAAATTTTCTATAGCGATCTCCACAAGTTCTACGATCGAAGATTTACGGAGATTGCCGAGAGATCAAGTGTCACCAGAAGAGATCACTGTATGACCGAAAGAAACCGCTGCCAGATTTCTATGCGTTCAAAACATTTTGTGTTCTTTTGTAAAACATCTGAGAGATCATTGGGAGATCCAAGCGATCTTAAGCTTTCTGCGCCTTTTGGGTGGGCATTTTTTGAGAGGCTAAATATCTTTGAGATCGGTGAAAGACTGTTTTAGGTAGTGTAAAAGCTTCAACGAGACAACGGAGACAGTTGAGACCTGTGCGAGACCACTGAAAGATCATGGCGATGATTGGACGGCCGTTGAAAGATATGACCAGCAAACGTCAACAGTCGCCATCTCTGTGTTAATGGTTTAAGAGACTGATAACCTTTGCATCGCTAAGAGACTCCTTATGGTAGTGTCAAAACTTTGGGGAGAACATAAGACATTTGGGAAAGCGCAGAGAGATGATGAGAATGGTCTGGCAACAGTTAAATTTCTCGCAAATTTTGCAACACGAATCAATCTCTAAACGATCGCCAACTTCTCTACCCGCATTGTGATAACACAAAGTATGTTTAAAAATTTACGTTTTATTTTTTTCTTACCCTGTCTTAAAACATAAACATCGATATGAGGCTAAATATATTAATAATATTTCACATGTAGCTTACTGTCTCCATTGGTTTCCTGCAGCTACAACTGTAATGAAACACGTACTTAAGAAGAGTACGTATACACAGTAATATCTTTCATTTTATGTACATATACATGTACTTCATTTTCTGACGACTTTTGTCACTTGTACCACGCAGTCATCATCTACATGGTACTAATGCAATTTATCAGTTTTTTCTCTTATGAATTTCACACTGTCTATATTTCTTATCATATCTGCAGCTTTTTCTGCAATCATAATTGTTGGAGCATTTGTATTTCCCGAGGGCACATTGCGCATGACGGAAGCATCCACCACTCGTAGACTCTGAATTCCCCTCACCCTGTAAAGTAAAATTTTCTTCTTTTTTCCTTCAAACTTGTGAAAACTTCTGAATAGTATCTGTTGTATCTTAGGATTTACAGAATGATGCATGTATTGTGAGAGACTGAATATCATCACGAAGAATAGCTAAAATCTTCAATACAAAAATTCTATCATTTGCCCAAAAATGATAAAAAGGTAGAATGATGAAAACACTGCAAAATGATGAAGTGTATAAATGTAACCAACTTAAGTTCATAATCTACAACTGCTGTGGGATCATCCTTGGCTCCCATTCGACAAGTGGACGTCGGATGGTAGACTGTGTACGTTAAATGTCTCAGTCTACAGATCCAGTACTCGTCTGATCCTGGAGAAAGATCGTCACACTGTGGGAGGTAAGTCTCAAGAGGATCCTGGGATGAGGCACCAATTGACTTGAAAGCTGTAGTGTCACCCAATTTTAAAACCTCCCGAACTCCTAGAAATATGCCACAAAAACCCCAAACTGCAATATTTGTGACGATGTACTTGTATGAACTAATGAAGTTGTACAAAAGGTAACTGAAACAAATTGTACCAGAACCTTTACATGACTTTTAAATGAATATTTACAATTTACTATTCAATATTTTTTTGGTATTCAATAATTTCTTGATGTTAAATAATTCATTATGCTTTAGCAATACAAGGCAAAACGTGTAAGCTTCAATAACCACGAATAGGTCATCCAACACATAGTATCTTTCACCTAATAAGTTGAATTTTTATGTACAGATCCAAACCCTACCATTTGTAACACATGTCAAATCAGATAGAGTATAGTAAACTTGATTTAAAACACAGAAGAAGACCTAAAATTTAAATACCTTTCAGGAACGTTTTGATATCATCCGGATGGTCGAGATAGTTTGGGTTAATGAGTGGCGGATCAAAAGGATCGTTACTCTGAAGGCGGATGGTTCCTCGACTCTTGGGATGAAGAAGAACCGGAAGCACACTAAATGTCCCAATATTTCTGTCTTTGTTTCTTTGAAATTCCCTCTGTTTTCCTTCTTTTAACTTCGTATTGACAAGCACAAGCCAAAAAAAAAAAAAAAAAAAAAAAAAAAATTAAAAAGGCAAATCAATAGACACCTGTATGCAAAAAGCAAGTTTGTTTCCTGCATACATTAGCTTTATCAACTAATTTGATATCAAAGAGAAATACAACAACATGTACCTTCCGATCTATATTAAGCATGTCTAAGAACAGGTCAGTGAGCTCAGGCTCATACATAAAGCTGAAGAAATGAAGCTCAATATGTGGCGGAAGCTTTTCATCCTTCGTGAGAAACGCCGTTCCCTCCGTATGAGGCCTGCTCATTATTCCTACAATAATATTTACTGCATACTGTGAAATAAAGCATCCAAATCATTTTTAACGCAAATAATGAAAAGGTATATTAAAGTTATAGATTTAAATCGGGATACAAAAACAATGACTGAAACAAGTTTAATCACAACGGATCAGACCGACCTGAAAAGAAAAGGCCGAGTTTGGTCTATACTACTGAGTATCTCTCAATGACTCAAATGTATGCAATCACTGGGTGTAGAATGTATAGTGGCGATTAAAAATTGCACAGTCTTTATAATGAAATGACATTAAAAATCCTAATAACTGAATCTTGTAACTGTTCAAAAGATTATACAAAGTTTGAAGAATGTTTAAGTAAAACATTGCACTACAAATTACGCACTTTTTATAATATGAGGAAGATGGGTAAACGCTGCACGGTAATCTAGTGGTTCCTGTTTCAGTGCCGGCCAGTCACTGGCGATTTAGATAAAAGTTTATGTAAGAAACTCAATTTTTTGACATATTATAAGACAATATGTCAGAATGAAGTTGAAATTTCGAATCATTGTTTCAAAAGTCTTTGAATTTACCTGACTTAAAAGCCTTGTATTGTATCTGTGATATGGGTGACATGATCTTAGTTTTGGAGGCCGAACTCGTGGTATTGTCATGAAAGTCTAAGAACGTCTTCAAATGATCCTGTAAATTATCTCCTACCTGCAGATCGGCAACCACTGGGATCTGAATAGAAGTCTATCTTTGTCAAATAGGTCAAATTCAATTATATTCTACAGAGTAAAAATATTCAACAACTATAAAAGAAATTCGTAACCAGTTGTAAAACCTACATGATATAGTCTAAAAAATTCAATGTATGTAACTATTGTGCATAAATTGTATAACTATAATGTACATGTATAAAGGTAATTGCATATTTGTGTCGTACCCCCATGGATTTGAGATGTTCCTTTGGTCCTATTCCAGACAACATCAGGATCTGGGGAGACTGCACCGAACCTGCTGAGAGAATCACCTCCTTGTTCGCCATTATGACGTACTTCTTGTTGTCTCTCACAAACGATACTCCGACTGCCTTCTTATCTTTCATCAGGATCTTAGACACAAATTAAGGTAGTGTCTATTTTCATGTACTCTCGAATATCACTCCATTTAAATTTCTTAACGATGGTTAACAAAAAGAATTCATATTTTTGAATATCACACCATATAAATTTCGTGAGGATGGATAAGAAAAAATGATGATATATATGTACTGAGCCATGTTTGAATTTACCTTAGTAACATAAGAATTGATGGAGACATGGAGGTTCTGGCGTTCCATGGCGGGTCTCAGAAAGGCTTTTACGGTGCTCGAACGTTCCCCATTTCCGACATTTTCTTGAGAAGAACAATAACCTATTAAAATGTATCATGCATTAATCTATGTAAATCAATGGAATTGTAAAAAGCTTACAAAAAGAGTAGATGATACAAAGCTTGTAAGAGGAAGAAATTAATGGAGAGAAAAGGTGGGGAAGTTGGAATAATTAGGTGAGGTGAGGCTAATGCGGAGAAGATAAAATGGAGCAGCAGAAGAAAAGGTGGTGGTTGAAGATGAATCTTGGAATATTTCCATTGTTTACCTTTTCAACTCCCATTCTCTGTTGACACGAAATGATTTACATTTTACAAAATTTCTGTATTATTCTTTATTTGTCATCGATAAATTTTTGATAAAAAATGTTGGTGACGAGTCTTTACTTCGTTAAGGTAACTTCTATGTAGTGTCGAGACTAACCAATTTGTGATTTTCCGTTACAATCTGTGATAGTGTGACCGAGCTCCTCCATTGCACGTGCATATACATTTCTACCAAGGGTAGTGGCAGTCGCGTCACTGACGGACAAATATCCCCCTCTTCCATGGTAGGCTAAAAATTAAAATACTAGGACGTACACACTGTACGCTAAACAATTTTTTTTCTCTCTTGAAAAATATACTGGTAGATTCTATGGGAAGGGTACAATAATATATACTTTTGCCATATACTAGTAAAGGCAGTGCATGTAAATAACGTAATTAAACTTTCATAAACCACTTTAAAAAGTAAAAGGATATTTAGTTAAAGTTACATTGAAAAATAAAATATATATTTCAGAATATATATTTCAGAATTTCTTTTTCGATTATTGTCAATATAAGTTTATATGAAATACGGCGATAACGAACAGTATTCAAGCTCAAAGTCTATTAAAACAATATAGATAGTTAGCAGAGCAAACATGGACATCCAAAAAATCAGAGGTGGGATCAGGTGTCATGGAGTGAGTATCCCCTGCCGACCGGTCACACCCGCCGTGTGCTCCTTGTCATGATCAGGAAATAACGAAAAAATCCGTCGACAATTCAGTATGTAAATAATGGCCTAAGAAGCGTTTATAATTATTGCATTTCCATGGAAATTTGTAATTTCAAAACATAGTCTTTCTTCAGTTCATAACAGCCACATTACTCGTTCAAGCAAGTTATATGTACCTGAATTCATAAGTTCTGGAATTTGAATATCCTCGGATTTTATGAAATACGGGAGGACATCTTTATAGCTCCAACCCTTGCACCCTTCCTTGGCCCAGCCATCGTAGTCATGACGACTTCCACGAACATATTGCATATAATTTAAGTTACTACTACCGCCAAGAACCTTTCCTCGTGGCCAGGCAGACCTCTGAAAAAACAAATATAAAGAAAATATAATTAGATACTACTTGATAGTGATTATATATACATGTATTTTGAAATTTAATAAGTTTTTATAATATAGTGTAGACAATTGGTGTCTGACACCAACACACAACTTTGATTCTGATTTCCTTTGGAATAATCTTTATAAATCCATAGAACTCTTTTTCTCGTACTTTGAGTCACCATTCTAAAATTTTCTCTCAAAATGATTAAGAATGTCCATGGCTCTGCTCATTCTAAAAATCTAAGAAATGCGTACCTACCCTGTCACGCATTGCCAAACACGCTTTCTCCTGAGGTACAGTTCGGAACATCCAGTCCTGTCTTGATAGCTGAACAAATGCAGAGGAGATGGGAACACTTATGTCTCCATTTTCATCTTCTGAACCCCCGGCTTCAAGGATAAGTACCGAGGATTCTGGATCTTCCGAAAGTCTATTTGCGAGGACGCATCCGGCCGATCCGGCTCCTACTGCGTAAAGAGAAATGAAAATCAGAAATTTACTGAAAAAAATTTTGAATTTTAAGACAAATCGTCAAATATACCTAGTGACTTTTTCTTTTGCGTCTGACCATTTTTTCGTTTCTGAATGAAAGATTTATTTAAAAAATGTGTAATGTATAATATCATCTTTACTTACAGATGATGTAATCATATGAAGAGTTGAATGAGTAAAGTTCTAGTGGTCCAACCTTGCGGTTCGTGAAGTATACAGCAATGACACCAAGTATTAAGGCTATTACGGTCCCCTTTTGGATCATCGTGTTCTTGAAGTTCACCTAGGTAGGTTTCACTATAAAATAGCTTTATAAGATGTGATGAAATCAAAATTTAGTACAAGAACCTGTTCAGTTGATCTCTAAAACAAAAGTGTTTCGCAAAATTGATAAGTATTTTGCCCAATAGATTAATAGATTAGGAATACTTGTTTAGGTCATTTGTCGTTCTTTCATTATTGTAAAATTTCAGCTCCTTCTCTAAAACTAGTTTTAGCTAAGTATTTCATTCAGGATCTATGGATAATTTTGTTTAAAAAGTTTTGAATTTCCACGTCCCCATGGAGTACGAAGCCAGAACGAAAAAGTCTTCAAAAATCTTCTTTACTTCTGGACATCTAGCAGGAAAAAATTGCTGCATGGTATTAACAAACAGTTAGCTCACTTTATAAGCTCCCACTTATCCCATGATTTGAACGAACGTCAATCTACACTACCTGAAAATTTACATTATAAAATTAAATAAGCAAAACTATTTTTTTTTGTTTTCATCTTGTGCTACCCCCCCCCCCCCCCCCCAAAAAAAAAAAAGAAGAAGAGGAAAATGAAGACATTTTATAAAGTAAATGGACTGCATAAACTTTGAAGGTGTTTCTTGTGTGAGAAACTGACCTTGTTTGAGAATAATTACATCTTGAAACAGGACTCAGGCCAAAGGACCGTGCTTAGTTGGTCGTATTTTGAAAATTATTCATTTTTTAACTCCTGGACACAAAGTGGTAATATGTAATTCTTTCCATGGTAATGATATTTATTGAGTTCTCTACCAGAGTTGTTTCATGTCACCTGGGTGAAGGAATCAGGCTACGAGATAGGGCCAAACTGTCATGATATTGAAAAGTAAGTATGTTTATATCTTTGAAAATATTATTGACTTTTGAGCAACTACTGAAATTCATGAAATTCATGTCCGATGTTTTTAAGATTTGATCCAAATTTGGTCCAAGAGAGGGCTAAATTGTCATATACATGTATTTAAAATTCCTCATACATTTTTAAATGTTTTACTTCTTACTCCTGGACATTATGAACATATATACCTCAATGTGAACAAAAAATTCTCTACCAGATTGGAAAATTCATATTACATGGGTGTGGAGTTCCAGTTCCATATTGGGCCGTGTTTATCATAGATGGTGAGAGGAGACCCTCAAAACCTACAGGCCTCTAGATTGTTGTATAACAAGACCAATAGACCTCTAGCTTGTTATATAACTAATATTCCATTATAAGTATGAACGAGAATATATGCAACATTTATCATCATAGATCACAAAGAAACATGTACAAATGTTGTTACCATTGTACGGTAACACATGGTTGAATAAAAAAGACAAACTAGTAGACTAATTGTTCTCGAACAATTAGAGGTCTTTCCACCTTCTTTAAATTTCATATATTTTTCATATTTTACTCTCTAAAGTTAATTTTTATACAAAAAGAATCCATAAATGGCTTGAAAGATAGAAAAAATGAAAAATTAAAAATTTTTGAAATGATCTTGACCTTTGACCTTGAACAAATATTCAAGGTCAAAGGTCAAGGGTCACATTGCACTTGACCCCATGCTTCTACGACCTTTAGTTTTAAGTTACAAGGTTTAATAGTAAGTGTAACGACATTAAAGGGCGATAACTCATATAAGGGGTCATCGGATACTTTCGCACTGAATAGATTGAAGTTGTGTCTAAAGACCCTGAAGACATTAGTGAAGGTTTTGTGCCTCTAAGGTTTACGGTTTCGGAGGAGTACCGATAACAAGGTTTTCAGTAAAAGGGGCAATAACTTTTAAAGGGGTAAATCTTAGGGGACAAGTATGAAATCTTTGAAATAGTTTTAAAAGGACATATTAATGATGCAAAGATAATTAGTATATGTTGAAAGACAAAAGAGATATAAAAAGAACTGAATTTCTCACATTTTGAATGACCTTGACCTTTGACCTTTGCATATATTTTAAGGTCAAAGGTCAATGAATCTTATGCAATTGGTCCTATGTCTCTACGACTTATCGTTTTGAAAATTTTTAATTATTCGTAAACATCAAAAACTTTCAGGGGCAATAACTCATAAAAGGGGTCCACAAATACTTTCGCAATGAAAAGATTGAAGAGTCCCCTCAATCAGTCGAAGACATTGGTGAAGGTTCCATACCTCTACGGTTTACTGTTTCAAAGGAGTAGCGATAACAAGCTATTCTTGCAAAAGGGGCAATAACTTCGTAAGAGGTCATAGGTCAAACACGGGGGGTCGTTTTTCGGAATAACTTTTGATATCCAGTATCATGAACTATAAAGTTTTTCGATAAGTCTTGCGGTTTCAAAAGTCCGGGAAGAAAAATAATAATAATAATAATAAACATAAGCATTTCAAGAGGTCTTTCCACAGAAAGGTGGAAAGACCTAATAAGTATTATTTGGAGATTGTCCAGTTATAGGTCGTATGTGCTTACCCCTCTCGTTCTCTATATTAGCCCATTACAAAACATCCTCAGATGTACTTTTGACCTGGACAGTAATGATAAAAATTGAACCGCACTGAAGTTTCAGGTATGTATATCTGGTATGTTAACTTGTCAATTAAATACTAATTTTACAATAGGAGAGTACGTATACAAAATATGAAAAACTTTAATAAAATTTCATGTTTATGTATCGGTACCTAATCATTTTCTGATGAATTCTGTCCCGTGTACCAGTCTTCATCTACATGGTGCTAATTGCTAGTGTTGCAATCTATCAGTTTTTTCTAATGAATTTCACACTGTCTATATTTTTTATCATATCTGTAGCATTTTCTGCAATCAATAGTTGTTAAAGCATTTGTATTTTAGCTTTTTTAACCGTCAACGTTACTTATTGATAGTACATATATAGTAGTATTAATCCACTAATCTCTGCATATGGTGTATGTCTCCCAGACTATTCGGTACACCAAAGTGAGAACGGCTAGTGCTTTCTTTATCATTAGTTGTGAATACGGATTACATTTTCCGTCAAATACTGTTTATTTGATCAATAGACGGATACGACTGGTCGTCAAGGGATGTTTACTCCTCCTAGCCATCTGATCCCCCCTCTAGTGTTTCCAGGGTTCTGTGTTTTTGATGTCTGTCCATGATTGTTTTGTTTGTTTTGAAAGGATTTGAAAAAAAAGTTCAAAAAAGTTACTGGTTCCTCCCCACGATTCGTACTTTTTATATAGGATTTCTTTAAAAATTATTGACCGTAGTTGTATGAACTTGTAAGAGAATACTGCATGATAATTTTGATCATCTCTTTTTGTATTTATATTACTTCTTATGTTAACTCAAGATGGTACTCTATAAACATTTACGGAAAATAGCTATTTTGTAGTATTATTATTTTTATTATTATATTTTGCAGATCATTTTTAACAAAGCCTTCACTTCTTTGCAGTGTTTTCCCTATACTTTGATGTTAGCTGAATGTTACGAAATAAAATACTAGTATCTGAGCGTTTTCTGACCATTCCAAACTATGTAAAATAAACCTTTAAAAATATAATTTTTCAACTCAACTGCTCTATACATATTAAGACAATTTTAAACGAGAGGCCCATAGGCCTAAACGCTCTTTTAAGAATTATAGAACCAATCAATAAAGTCTGAGTGTCTTTAGATTCATATATATCTATTTAAAAAGATGAAAATGAATAGTCATAAAACTCAAAAAGTCGGAAAGTGTGACATAAGTATTCCTCTAAAAGGAATTGACAATTGAAAGCCGTAACAAAGGCCCAAGGACCTTAAAGTCACCTGAGTATGATACAACCCTGTAAAGATTCACAGAATTGCAATTTGATCATGATATAATAAAGCAAACCAAATTGATAGAGTAAGGTATGTTGGGCACAAATGCAAGAAATAGTTCAATAAAGGATCAACAAAATAGATTGTCTGGTTATCTGCAACAATTCTGAATGTAGATATATTTATTTGACTGTATATGACAGTTCTAACTACATCTAAAATTGTCACAGTCACAAATTTTAAGAGTGATGTTGTCAGAGTAAACCCAGCATACACGCCTCAATCAGTCTCTTGCTCTTTAGTAGTATGTATGGTAAATTAAATACTAGTATGAAATATTTTGGTTACATATGTTTTTCCTTATTGCTTACAAGTCAATCTGACCATTAAAAACAAAGTACAAAAGAAAAAAAATTGTACACTCAATCTGAATTTAATCTACAAAAATCACTTGCTTGCACAATTGCAAACATCCTATTTAAGATTTTTTTAATTGAGTATTCCTGGTAATAAGAACTTGTAACACAGTAAGACAGGACCCATTATATTCAAAAATCCAATCCAAAGCATCATCTTTACTTTAAATCCTGAAAATATCAGCCTTCATTAGTCAATGAAAAGAACAGAAAAATGAAATAAAACAAATATTCTGAGAGTATTGCATTAGCAATACTAGTCCCCTACCGGCAAGTGTAATCTGGTTCCCGTTAAAATTGAAAATGCCATAATTTCGTCAAAAATCAATGAAGCGGAACGAAATGCAAACTTGATCTATAACTCATCAAGGTAAAGTCACATACCAAAAATCATCTCAATATCTGCAAGCGTTTAGAAGAAAATTGCAGAAAACCCTTAAAAATTGAAGAGGTCGTAATTCCGTCAAAAATCAATGAAGCGGAACGGAATGCAAACTTGATCTGTAACTCATCAAGGTACACTCACATACCTTTATATCAGCTCAATATCTGCAAGAGTTTAGGAAAAAAAGTGCGGAAAACCAAGTGAGACAGACTGACAGACAGACAGAGGGACAGACAGACAGACAGACAGAGGGACAGACAGACAGACGGACGGACAGACTCAGAGGAAACCTATAGTCCCCTCCGGTTTCACCGGTAGGGGACTAATAACCAACTACAAAATGGCAGTTATCCGAATATAACCTCACATTACAAGTAAAATGTTTCTAATTGTACAACACTAGTCAAAGTTTATCAGTTCTCTTTCTGATGGGTTTCACACTGTTTATATTTCTTATCATATCCGCAGCTTTTTCTGCAATCATTATCGTTGGAGCATTTGTATTTCCGGAGGGCACATTGCGCATGACGGAAGCATCGACGACTCGAAGGTTTTGGACTCCTCTCACTCTGCATTATATAAAAATAAATTATTCTCTAATTTTTCATATTAACGCTTATATTGCTCTTTAAAAACCTTCTGTATCAAATAGATAAAACGATGTACATAATATTTCCCAATTTCTAGTTGTAATTTGGAAACTTTGCTGCCAATATATAAAAATAATCAAATTAATGTAATACTGAAACACATCTGAAATATAAAAATACCTTAGTTCAGGATCTACCACTGCTGTTTTATCATTCTTGGCTCCCATTCGACATGTGGATGTTGGATGATAAGCTGTATAAGTGAAATGTCTACAGATCCAGTACTCGTCTGATCCTGGTTTTAGTTCGTCACATTGAGGGGTGTAGGACTCCAATGGATCCTGTGACGAGGCACCAATTGACCTGAATGCCGAAATATCACCTAGCCTTAGTATCTCTCGTACTCCTAAATTTATTTAAAGATACTTTCGTATATTTTGTTTGTAAATACAGTAAACACTCCAAAATAGCTGGTATAATATTGGTTGATAGTGAATCTGTTGACGATCTTTTGAATATAGAAAATTCTAGTATATAATTTTAGGAAAAGCAACAAAGTACAGGTGCCTAGGATAAGAACAACTAAACATGGATTACACTCTTTTAGATATGCAGGAGCCAAACTCTGGAATAAACTTCCAGAAGAAATTAGAATCGTAACAATATTAAGTCAATTCAAATTTCTTATTCTGGAATTGAGATTTCTGTAAGTGTGTCTCCTGCTGATCTTAGTATTCTAAGTATTCAAAGTAGTAAATCTTAGTATTCAAATTCAGTTCTTTTACTCTTTAGTTCAAATTTTTCAAACTTCTGTTTTTATGTCCAGTATGTTTGTTCATTTTAATTAATTAACCATAAATTTGTTACTAAAGTATACTTTTTAAATCCAGTTAAAGCGCTATCTTATCTTTTAATACAACAAAATTAAATTACAGATTATTTTTTTAGACAGTACGAATATAAGTGCTATTTTTGTTTGATCAATTATGTTTATTTCTATGTATTGTCCTGTGTAAATACATGCTATATATGTCTCTTTCTATGTGTGTAATTTATGTCTAGTATGCCGCATGTCTTTGTAATTTTAACTAGTTATATGTGTATACTGTCATTTATGTATTTTATGTATATGTTTGTGTATGTTTTACTAAAAGGTTCACTAAAAAAAATTCTAACATTTTTTTAAGGTTTTTGGTTCATATACATTTATACTTTTCTCTATGCCAAAAACTAAGGTGAAAGAAAATTTGTATATTTATAAATTACAGTACCATTATTTGAATTCCACTTTGTGACATCTTTAAAAAATAATGACCCTTTATATTATACACTACTATAGTTTTTATATTTGCAATTTATAGAACATAAATCATGCTTAATATTAATCTCTAGAAACAGCTGATTCAATATATTCGCATTCAATATTATATATCTATTGCATGATCGTGAGGGATATATGAACGTTTTTACAGCGCAAAAAATTGTATCCCCCTCGATGCATCAAAATTGGTGCCGTATATTAATTATTTACATCCCCCTCGAACGAAGCCCTCTGGAAATGAAAACATGTTTTTTTCTTCGCTGAATATATCTTAATATTTCCCAAACATTCATGCAATAAATTGTTTATCATACCGAAACAAGCCAAGCCTTAAAAAATTAACAGATTCTTTCAAAAATGGCACGACTCTAAAATTCATATTTAGTTAAAAATCATTAAAACACTTTACTGAAGTTCCATTGACAATTCACAAACAAATGTCTTTGATATAATTTATTATATAATAAATACACTAATAAAGCCAATCTTCATGATAATGGGTATTAATTTTTTTTTTAATTTTCCAAATATCACTTTAAAAAATAACATTATACAACTATTGCTTGAGGTCAATTCGATGATTTAACCATCTGAGGAGTACAGTAGCCTACGAGACCGGAGGGCAAGATGAATATTGTACTTTAAAGGTGGTTAAACATTTGACTGAAAAAGGCAACGATTGTTTTATTATATGATCCAATGATTATATGATACAAACTTGTTAAGCAATCCATTCCTTCTTACTTCTTTACTAGTCCTTGCCAAACGCATTGAAAGATTGATTGATTGTTTATTGTTTAACGTCGAGTCGGCAATATTTCGGCGGACGAATTGAAAGAAGTGGGATTAAAATATACATAACCAGTTGTATTAAGGATACATCAAAGGCTTTTTTTTTTTCAAGATTTTCAACAATTTTGAGATTTTTGGCTAAGAAAAAGAAGTTAATCACTACTTTATAATGCATGTAAAATTCTTGGTTATTATGAAATAGTTTTCTAATTATTTAACAATAATGAAACATAAACACTGCCACATGTAAATGTTCCGTTAATGAAGCTTCTGATTTGATCTGTGACTGCCTGCTCATGAAAGAGGCAATAAATTACTGTGACCACTTGGGGAATATTTCACTAGCCACTCAGAGGTTATTAGTAATTAAACTACAGGAACTATAGATTTAGAGAAAGAGATCTAACAAATCACTGATGACCATAAAATAGGAGGTGAAGCTTAGCTCTTGCCATTTTGCCGTGAAATCTTTCTGATTAAGAATTGAACCTATTTTACTTAATTAAAAGCATCTAAATACATGTACAGAAAAGAACCCCCATTCTTGTGAATATGCATAGGAAATATGGCTAAGTGACAGGTATCCAATGCTGAATCTCCAAGGTGTCATATACCGGTATTCCTAGCTTTGGCAGATTTTGTTGTGTAATGGGTTTTTGCCCTCTACTGTAAAGAAAGATCAGACACATTGTGGTATTATTTCAAAGGATTCAGCTCCCTTACTTATTGACAAAGTTCTCTGAAAATTGGATAGGTTACTTCTCAAATGTATTTGTTTGTTGTTTAACGTCCCTCTCAAGAATTTTTCCACTCATATGAAGACGCCACCACTTGCCGGTGGAGGGCTACAAAATTTGACCTATACTCGGCACTCAGGGCCATTGAACAGTGAGGGATCTTTTTCGTGTCAGCACCTACTGCGACATGGAACCTTGATTTATACGGTCTCATTCAAACGACCGGTCTCCACGTCCCACAGTGGGATTCGAACCCACGACGTAAGGATCAACTCCTTACTCCGCAACTCTAGAGCACACGCTCTAACCAATGTGCCATGCGGGCGACTTCTCAAATGTGTGTTCACAAAATCGTATCTCAGATTTTTGATATCCAGCTTAGTTTTGGAATTATTGAGGGAAATGTTTTAGGCTAATAAATTGGTTACGTTTGAATTAGAAGATCTATCAAAAATCTGAGATCTAGTTATTAAGATCAATCTTTAATCTACCTTGAGGCAAAATGACCACTCTGAGGGTTTAAATATAAAAAGCTTGATTTATAAAATATTTATGCACTAAAATTTACATTAATATTTCAATAATTTTTAAATAAGTTATTAATTAAAGTTTTTATTAGGATAATTAAATAGTAAATTTAACAAGCTTTCAAATGATATATACTTTTATTATGTTATCTTTGATAATGAAAGAATTACACGCAAATTAAATTCTGGCATTTGGAAACCTTTGGTGTTCCTTAATCTGGAATTTCTTGATCTATTTATGTGCAATGTTAAAAAAAATATATCAGTCACCTAGCATAGATTTTTAATGGAGAGGGGGTATTACAAATAAAATAGACAAGTTACCTAAAAAAATCTTTGACTAGAGAGTAATTCTCCAAATTTCCAAATTATATTTCTGGGACGGGGTTAAGTTCATAAACGTAGGAGAGATTAGACTATACTGTATCAAAAAGTGAGGGGAACCAGTCTTTCAATTATCATTGTCATACTAAATTAATATAGTAGATATGTACGTTCACAGAAAAAAAAGGCAATCAGAGATTACAGAGCTCATCTCAACGAATGTTGTCTTTAAGTAAGGCAAAGTCCCACATTAAGCTAATAATCTAGCAGTGTACATCCCAAGATGCAATATTTATGCAATTTTGATCTGATAGGGCTTGCAAGTACTAGAGAATAGACTTATCTAAAAACTTCAAACTAGTCTCTCATCCAGAAAATGTAATTCAAATCCAGCATTTGAAGCAAGTTTGAGAGTATTCATCCCTTAATGCATCATCCATGCACGTATAGTTCAGATTGACCATATAGTTTCTTTGTAATAGACCGGCACCCAAAACGTTTACCTGGTCCATTTTCTGAAAAAAATGTATGTCAAATTCAATATCCGAAGCAAGTCCATAGGTGTGCATCCTTAGATGTATCATCAATGCAAGTTTGATCAACATAGGCACTAGAGTTACTTAAGAATGAAGCTGCTCCAAAAACTTTAACCTGTTTACTCATCCTGAAAATGTGTGTTTGATCGAGCATCCAAAGCAAGCCTGGTAGTTTGCATCCTTAGATGCATCATCCATGCAAGTTTGGTCAACATAGATCTTATAGTTACTTTAGAATAAACCTGCTCCAAAAACTTTAACCTGGTTACTTATCCGGAAAATGTAGGTCAGGTCCAGCATCCGAAGCAAGCCTGGTAGTGTGCATTCTTGGATGTATCATCCATGCAAGTTTGGTCAACATAGGGCTTATAGTTACTTTAGAACAAACCTGCTCCAAAAACTTTAACCTGTTCACTTATCCGGAAAATGTAGGTCAGGTCCAGCATCCGAAGTAAGCCTGGTAGTGTGCATCCTTAGATGTATCATCCATGTAAGTTTGGTCAACAAAGGGCTTATAGTTACTTGGAAATAAGACGTGCTCCAAAAACTTTAACCTGTACTAAAAACTTTAATCTGCTCCCAAAAAATTAACCTGGTCATTCCTTAGCTGAAATTGCAGCATCTGAATCCTTGGCTGGAACAATGAAACACACTAGAAGCATCTTCCATGCATCTCTGATTAATATAGGGCATAGAAGTACTTGAAAAGAAAACTGCTCCAAAAACTTTAACCTGGGTATCACAAAAGCCCCCCCCCCCCCCCCCCAATTTCGTTGAGGTGAACTAAAAAGTATCAAGAGGGTATAGAGTACTGCCCCACCCTGATTCTATTTGCCTGAATGTTATGTTTACCTTAATGGAAGTCGAGTTCAAGTGAAAAACTTTTTAGTATTATTCGTATCAATTTGGAAGTTCTCAATCTTTTTTAGTCCGATATAGAAAAATAAATCCTTGTATTCACCTGAAAGATCACGGACAAGTGAACATTCTTTCTTCAATGTTCGATTGCAGCCAATCAGAGAGTTAGGAATTTACAGTCATATAATAACTGTTCTTGGATATGGTTATTCACTGTTCGTTATCTTCACCTTTTTCATTTCTGCAAATCAAAGTTATATCCTAAGTTCTGTGCAAATACAAAAGTTGCTCTTGGATTAAAAAAATCTATGCATATACCTTTTAAGAGTGTTTTTATATCATCTGGGTGGTCGAGATAGTTTGGATCAATAATAGGCAGATCAAATGGGTCATCACTTTGAAGACGTATGGTCCCTCTACTCTTTGGATGAAGAAGAATGGGAACAGCAAAAAAGGCCTCTCTATTTCCCTCTAAGTTCCTCTTTAATTCTTTCTGTTTGCCGTCCCGTAGCTTCATATTTGCGTAAAAAAGAATACTGATTTGTACATGCACAGTAGTTCTACAGTTGACTAAGGCTTAATATCAGCTTTATGAATTGTCGTTTACATTTGTTTGTTCATATCAATACACTTCTTTATAACATTTGTTTCAGACCAATGGCCCAAGTTAGTCCCCGAGTCATGCTTCCAACAAACGTCAATGTATCTTACAAGGAGATGCATGCGTATCATTGAATAATCGTGCTTTTATTGTCAAACCATGTTTCGTAAAAAGGTATTTTCCCTGTGTATATTCTCTTTCTTTGACCCATTCTTAGCCCTGGAGATATGTCTCCAAGAAGAATGCATCTAAACCACAATGTATTGTTTGAATATTTGAATAATTATGTCCCTGCTCTTCTTTCAAAGAAACTCTTTATATTATCTATATTTATATACTGTAAACCAACTATTATTCGCGTCATCTTTTATTCGCGATTCATCAATTTGAAATCTATCCGCGACAATTAAATATCGCGATTGAGGAAACATTCTCTACAGATACAAAGCAAAATAGATTCGCGGCGATTAATATTCGCGAGTTATAGAAGGTCGGAAATAATTTCTTGAATGCTAAAAAAGTCGGTTTATAGTATTAATCCAATATTTTTCCAAACAATTTTGATGCTTAATCATATGGAAATGATAATATATTTGTATTCTTAATGCTGGTTTTAAGAAAGATTTTTCTGATATATTACCACTGGAAAATTGTCTCCATATAAAGGTCTCACATAGGAACCTAGGGTCATGATTTCAACGAATTTGAATCTACCCTACCCAAGAATACTTGATTGTTTGTGCGAGTAATTGGGTCCCCAGTATTTTGAAAACAAAGTTTGAAAGGCACATTTTCCTATGTATTAAAAAGGCTAAGATGTTTTTACTATTCAATAATAATTTCTCTTTGAAAGAAGGTGTGAATCTTTACTAAGAATGGGGCCAATTATATTAAGAAGTAATTAATCAAATTACAATTACTTTGTTGTTGTTTTCAATTTAATTACAATCAAATAATAGTGCTTAAAAAGGTAATTTAGTCACAAATACTAATAAGTAATTAATTAATTTCAAAGTACATTTTTAAACATTTTTTTAAAGAATGAATTAAAACATAAGACTCTAACAGCTCACCCCTGCTCAATACCCTGGATGCTTTGAGGCAAGTTTGGTCTTTTGGCTTTTCGAGAAAAATTTGAAAATGTAAAAAGCTTACAGACAGCAAAATGATAGATGGACGCAATGCACCTTTTGATCAGCAAAGCTTACACTAGCCGTTTTGTTCAGGTGACCTAAAAATTTACCAAAAACACCTAAAAAATTAATTTTTAACAAAAATTATTTTATAAGTTCATGGTAACCGAAATTTATGTTATCGTGGTCACAAAGAACATATCAGCCAATTTTCAATAAGAAGTTTAATAAGATTTTTATATGAAATGTTGAGATAATATAGCCAATTAAAATTTTGCACTATTGCATTTTGTATTCTGTTCAGAAAAAAACGTATATACCTTTTTGTCTAAATTCAAATTATCCAAAAAAATATCTACATAGGCTGGATCAGTCAAAAGGCTGTAAAAATGGAACTGAAGTGATGGTGGGAGATTTTTGTCCTCTGCCAAAAACGCCGTACCCTCCAGATGAGACTTGCTTAACATCCCTTTGTATAAAAAATATATGCGTTAGTTTTTTTTAATATAAAACATAAATTGTAAAATCACTCGACAAAGTTTATGAGAATTCTTAATTATCGTTTTCATTACATATTTTTCGTAATAATTACATGTGCTTTTTGATATCTACGAAAACATAGTGCATAATAAAACAATTTTTAATCTTAAAAAGAATTAAATAAGAATTTTGTTTATCCTTTAAGAAATTTACCTGACTTAAAAAACAAGTATTTTATCAAATTCATTGGTGACAAAAGTTTGGCCGCGGTTGCCACGCTCGAAGTATTCGAATGAAAATCTAAAAACGTCATAACATGATCCTGCAAATTCTCCCCTACTGGCAGATCTGCAACCAATGGGATCTGAATAGCAACGAAACAGAGAAAATATGTAACTATTAAGCAATGCATGATACGCGATACATTCAAACCCAGTTCATGAAATTGAAAACTACGATATATTTTATAAAGAAAAAGCATAGGATCTTTATGCCTTTATGAATTGATGAAAATACAGGACTTTCAATCCATTGCTATAAATACCTTGAATTTCATACCTTTTGTCATTGATATACGGGATATGAATGCTCAGAAATATCGAACAGGTAGCTTTAAGAGTTTTAGTGATGTCATGAAATGTGTAATTACTAGTATTAAGAAAATGGAGAAATATTTAGAAATTACTAAAGATTAAAAAAAATGTTGAAAGTCAGTTTGCGTAGTAAGTTTAGTGTATACGGGGGAAACAATCAGCATATGAAATAATATTAGACTAGCGATCCCAACAACGACCTTTCCTTCTCTTTCGCTAGTCTAATCATCACAAACATGCGTAACAGATTGTCCTCCTTTTGATGAAACAGATCCTAAACAAGAACTGTAAACAATTGCGTTGTAATTTTTGATGTATTAATTGCGTCTTTTGTGTTTGATAAATAAATTTAGTACCAAAAAATCATTTCCGTTGGAATCGATGTTTATATACATTTATAAAACGTGATAAAAACAGCTTTGAGATTTAACAGAGCTTAACGGGGTTCAAGAAAATTAATACACTTGTATTTACATTTTTTACCGAGTACCCGGGTACTCGATTGGAAAAACGTCCGAGTAACCGATTATCAAAAATTGACCGATTTGACATCCCTAGTAAATAAGGAATATAAATATTATTCTATTTTCTGTATACAGGATAAAAAAATGGAGGGGTTAGTGGGGGTTCGGAGGGAGCCATATGCCTATATAGCGACAAATGAAAAAGCAATGAATTTACTTGTCACAAATTCCACTTTTTGTTAAATTTATTTAATGTTTATTACCATTTGCGTACAATATCGACAATAACTGAATACAGTAACTGCGAAATTGGTTATGATTAACACAACAAAATGACGACACGCCCATTTTTCACAAAAACTGACATAAATTGGATGCTATAACTACATTTTTTGAATTGTGTCATAGCTCCATTTATTTATTTATTTACTAGATGAAATTTATACCACTACCGACAGAAAAAATCTAATAATATATATATATATATATATATATATATATATATATATATATATATATATATATATATATATATATATATATATATATATATATATATAGTAGTTTCTACTGAGAGCCTACAGGCTTATAGCAGGAAGAAATACTTTGTTCAAAATCCCGCATGAAGTAGAAGTACGTCTCCAACCCCCCAACCCCCCCCCCCCCCCCAACCCCTGTAAAACTTAAATAACAATATCATTAATTGACGTTTATTGTGAAACCTGTTATACACAATGTACTATGTTATGGATATTTTACTTCAAATGCTCTTATTTCATTTCCGTCACGAACAAAAGCAGTGAATATGCACATTTAACTGAGAAATACATTTTTTTTGGTAAGAATTCACAGGTACTTGGGTCTTGGTTTATAAATATGTATGTACCTTATTGATATGTAAAAACTGTACCTTACCTCTTTTTTTTTTTTTTTTTTTTTTTTTTTTTTTTTTTTTACATATCAATAAGGTACATGTATACATATTTATAATCCAAGACCTAAAAGTACCTGTGTAAAAATTAGCTTTTATTTAAGCCCTATGAATACACTGGCGGATTTAGAGGGGGGCCAACCCCCCTCCCGTTTTGTGTCCAAAATATACATAAAATTTAATAAATCATTTTTTTTGGTGTGTCCGTGGGCCCCTACCCCAACCCCAACTGGTTGCCCCCCCCCTTTTCAAGATTCCTGGATCCGCCACTGGAATAGGCCGAGTATTTGATACAAAAGACTGTATTCAGAGAAAAACTGAAATGTATTAATTAAAGCACAAAATTATACAACATAATTGTATTTGAATAATGCCTTATTCATTGATATTCTCTTTTCATGTAAGCAAGTTTATTGCGAAGTACAAATTTTACTTCGGATTCGTTGCCACGATGCTCTCAGTGAGGAATATATACAAATCTTACCGATGAATTTATTAGAAAAACCTACTACATATATGTAATAATCTTTCGATATATAAATATATTCACAACTTACAGTGTTATCAATGATTTACCATTATTTCAATGACCATTCACACAAAACCCTTTTTTTTTTGTTTTTCTTTTTAACATCGGGCTCGATTCTATATGATGTTCTAGAAGCTTCCGTCAATATTACGATCGGTGAATGACGAAAATAATTTGCACATTTCCCTTTTTAATCGGTTATCACAACTTATTTCCTTTATATCATTTAAATCAAGTTTTGATTGAATAATTCAGTAATGACGTTTAATGAAATAAATTAACGATTGCTTGTTGTCAGTTTCATTAAAAATTGCCAGTAACTTTGATCCGCCAACCGGAAACGCCACCGTACTCACGTTTTTGCTATTTCATGGCTGTTTATAGAAAATAAAAGTAGACTTTTAATTTAATGTACGATACTTACAATGCAAGTGAAATCTAGATATAGTTTACGGACATCATCTTGTATCGTGTGTATTCTTAGAGGAGTAAGTAAGAACTCTGGGGCACCCGTTTCAGAGTTTATTTGCAAAATTTATTAATTTATAAGTATAGATTTTTTGAGAGCAAATAATGAAAGGCGATGTAAAGATCTTTCTCTTTACACTTTACAAAACATTGGTACCATATTTATGTGACTGTGTGGTGTAGTTGTCAGCGAGGAGCTATTTAGACGGACATTTATTGAAGAAAGCGTTCGAATCTTGCTCTAATGTTTTGATTTTTTGGTTTTGTTTAACTTCATAATAAGTTGGCATAGGCATAAAAGATTTTTCACGGAAAAGAGAATATATATCTAATAATGAATCCATTTACAGTACATTATTAAAAATGCCGGATAAGAATTACAATAAATATTGCATAAGTGTATTCCCCTTTTTATCTAATTTTATTAAGAGCATTTCGGGAAAAAACACCAAGATCAATATATATATTGGCTTACATTGGCTTTTGGTTCCTGTAATCCCCCAATTTCTTTTTGTGGAAATGTGTAAAGGCCTTACATTTGGAAATAACCAGTTTAATTCCACATACAGAGAAACAGATAATTTCTTTTTTCGTTTTATTGACGCCTTTCATTTTGGATTCAAATTTAAGGACTACACAACGTATAAAAGTTATCATTGTACCTGAGTGTTGAAGCTCTTGGATTTGTATATCTTCAGATTTAATGAAATACGGGAGAACATCTTTATAGCTCCATCCTTTACATCCCTCTCTGGCCCAGCCATCGTAGTCATGGCGACTGCCGCGGACATATTGCATGAAGTTCAAATTACTTGTTCCCCCAAGTACTCTTCCGCTTGGCCAAGAAGATTGCTAAAAAATTAAAATAGAAATCATAATGCATTGTATTAAAGAAAACAACAAATCCAAGTGAATCCAATAATAAATAGATGCTTTTACAAGACAGTGATACCCGCACGTAAGAGTTTGCCTCTAAATGTATACTTGCTCCCTTGTACCTGGGCAAGAAAGCAGTTACAAGTTATTCTGTAATCTACATAAAATATGTATACACATGTACATTTATCAGATTGAGCATAAAATAAACAGGTGAGCGTATATGATCGTGGGCCTCTTCTGTGAGGATTTCAAATAACAAATTCATACCAGTCTAAAAGCAAAGATAGAAATGAGGTAAACTCTGATTTTAATAGCATAAAAGAGGGAGTACCTTCTTGGAAATTAATTAAAATTACCTTGTGAATTAAAAAGTCGAATTTTCTCAATCACTTTTTAAAGAGAACTCTGATTAGAATCTACATATTACTTCGATCCAAACAAAAAGGAAAATCAGCAGTTATGGAAAGCCTTATATCTAAGTAATATAATGAAGTATGAAGATAACGAACAGTATTCAATCTCGAAAGTCCAATGA
This sequence comes from Saccostrea echinata, assembly GCF_033153115.1. Taxonomy (NCBI): domain Eukaryota; kingdom Metazoa; phylum Mollusca; class Bivalvia; order Ostreida; family Ostreidae; genus Saccostrea; species Saccostrea echinata. The sequence continues at coordinate 9,271,091 of NW_026889761.1, forward strand.
AACGATACAAATTTGGATCTTTTATCTTATGTAAGATTTTGAAGTAACTCAAGTACATCATGCTCAATCTTCATAATGTCACCAGACTGTAATAAGGTAATTTTTCCACCTTATCCGTTAAGAAATCAAGAGAGCTCATTTCCACGTGATAATTAGTCAAACCGTTTTCAAGACTAATCGGGACCTTACGCTATCCGCGGATACTGCAGAACACAGTGCAAAAGTGGAAGGTGATTACCGGTATTTTGACTGAATCGTGTCACAAATCATTTAGCGAACTCGACAGGTTCTCTATTGTGGATTCAAATTTATGGGGGACACTCCTACTTCGCACTAGTCCTCCCCAAATTTGTATCTACGATAGAGAACCCGATTCGTTCTCTAAGTAACTTTTTCACTTTGACATACCTAATATTGCCTCACATGCTTTCGTCGCACATAAAGTGTTCCTGAGTTGCTAATAAAGTGATTTGTACCTTGTTCCGCATTGCAAGACATGCTTTCTTTTGGGGTTTAGATTTAAACATTCAGTCTTGATTCGATAACTGAACACTTCCTGTAGCAATTGGGATACTTATGTTTTCGTTTTCAGTCTCGGAACCCCCAGCTTCTAAAATAAGCACCGATGACCCTGGATCTTCCGAAAGTCTGTTAGCGAGGACACATCCTGCTGATCCAGCGCCCACTAAAGAATATTGCAAATAACGGCAATATATATAGGTTATTGAATTTCAAAAAGTGAAAGTACAGTTCTATTTTCACTAGCTGCAGAGCTGTAGGTTGCTGGCCTGTAAAAATCGGGATGATCGTCCATGCATCCCAATTTTTTTTCAGACCAGAGAGCTACAGATTTTCAGATTGTCATAAGCTTTTGCTATAAGCCTCATCATTCTGTTTTGAAGTAATTACTTACATATAATGTAATCATACGAAGAGTTGAGAGAAATAAGTTCTATTGTTGGAGTCTTTCGATTGGTGTAATACACAACTATAACACCGAGAAATAACGCTATTATGCCCCCCTTAAATCTCATCTTTTTCTAATTACGATTCGCTAGTTCACTGCAAAAAAATTCTGTCATTAAAAAATGAAGCATAATGTACCATAACTTAATGAAATATATGGAGGTAACGAACAGTATTCAAGCTAAAAAGTCCATTAAACATTACAAAATAGGTGCAGGGCAAACACTGACCTCCAAAACATCAGAGATGGGATCAGGTGCCATGGAGAAGTGGGCATCCCTTGCCGACCGGTCACACCCGCCGTGTGCTCCGTGTCATGATCAGGAAATAACGGAAAGATCCATCGACAATTCAGTGTGTAAATAATGGCCTAACAATTAGTATGAAAAACGTCAGTCAGCATTTGACTCAATGGTAAATTGTATTTGCTGACAAGGTCATTGTATCGACCATAGAACTTACGAAATGATGACTTTAAACGAGACTGCTGATATTCTTGTTTCATCAACTTGTTTGTCAATAATTTACCTCGTTTTAGAAAATGTACATACATGTACGTAGAGCATGCTCTTGCGTATCGAATCAACTGAGAGATATAAACCCCGTATGCAGATGATGAAGGTATATTGCTGCATAAGTAAGGGAAGTTGACGATTGAAAAGTTAAAGTCATCACGTTTATCATAAAGCGTGGTTGTTAGGCTACCATTAACGTCTTTTTCAAGTAAAATATCCAAATATGAAACAGATGTGTCAGACTCTGTAGTATCTTATATCTCAAGTTCACCGGGATATATCGTATCGACATAAGAATGGAAATAACTATTGTTAATTGACAATACGTCGTCGATATATATTTCCTATTATATAAAATATATGGAGATAACGAACAGTATTGAAGCTCAAAACTTCATTAAACAATGCACATTTGGAGCAGAGCAAACACGGACCTCTAAAACATCAGAGGTGGGATCAGGTGCCATTGAGAATTTCTATTCTTTGAAACTATTCGCATTTATGAGCAAGAGATAGCAAACAACATTTTACCTACACTTTGGTAAATCTTTTACAATATGATTTTCTTTAGAACATTGTGAAGATTAACAAAGAAATCTTTGATACTAAAGTTATTTTATTCAATATTCTTAATAAATCATCGCATTAAATCTTACTTAATGGGATTGTTGTAATAAAGTGTTTTCTCGAATCATATAATTTTTAAGGTAATTCATTATTATATAGTTTTTCTCATACATTGACGAAAAAACTTGCATGTAAAAAGGTGCTCACACGATGATTTTTGTATATCTATTTGACCTTTCATCTACCCTTGGAACCATATATATGGATGATGATGATGATGATGATGATTATCATTGCTTTATCTGATTAGTAACTTGAGTCTTTTACAAAATGCATCCTTACTAACCGTTGTTTGTAAAACATGCAATTTTCTTCTTCTTTCGTTTTTGCACGGGGCTCCATCCGGAGAATCGTCGTACAATTTATTCATGTGTTAAAAGTTTGATATCATAGTAAAATTGCGTAATGTAGAGACTAGAAAGGACAATATCCTATATGTTGGTTTTCTCTCTTTGATATTCTTTTCTCGCCCGATTTTTGAATTGTCGTCTGATTGTACAAAATTTTATGGTTACATCGTCTTTGTGTTGATTTGACTGCGTTTCTCACATTTAATTTTCCCTTATTTATTTATTGAACTTCTTGTGATATCTTAACTTACGTTTTTCTTAATTGTTTCTAAATATCTCAAAAACCATACAAAATCTTGAGCTTAAAGCTCATTAAAATATTTTTGTCGTTTAAGTTTATGAACTAACTATCAGTTTCTTTTTTTTATATTCCTTCTTTCCTACCGTACAATCTTAATCTGAGCTGGACTTTTCACTTTTCTTATGCAAAGTTCTAAATAGAAAATGTTCAATGTTAAGAGGCTATAAATATATACAATCACAGAATACATTACCACATTATCTGACGGTAACTACATCGGCTCAGGATATCACCACATGATACTAGTTATTCCTAAGGTAACCATTCTATATTTTGACCTGAATGGGGTAAAAAGTAAACAAAGATTAAGTGTCGGGTTGGAAACATTCTACTGCTTGTGTCTATCATATAATGTCTAATAAGTTACTGTCGGAAAAGAAAATAAAACAAAATGATAAATTTACCAATAGTTAAAAGAAAAAAACCCCGACACTTTAAAAAATATAATTATGCAATTTACAGATTTATTACATACGGAGAAACATCCGTGCTTCATTTCAAGGTGGTCCTAATTTTTAACGTGTTCTTAAGAAAAGACAACATACGGTAAATGAATTGACACCTTGAAGGCTAAAAATATATAAGTGAACCCCTCACATTGTCAAAATTAGTTTACTCAGCATCGCGTCTAGGTTTAATTAAATTTCACAAAATTCTAATATATTAGTAAAGATGTTGTTCATAAGATCAACAAAGAACTGTAGTCATACAATAGAAAATAACATATTTAAATGTTATTTCCCCCATTTCCCCCGTACTTTTTATTATGTCATACTATGTTATGGAAATGCCATTATAAAACATGTATGAAAATTATAGCTGATCTCTCAAAATTTCTTATATGAATATCTCGGAAACGAAAAGGAATTTCTGAATTGTTTTTGAACAGAAAATATTTAAAACTAGGAAATTCTCAATTGTTTCTAATTTGCTTTAGGTTTATGAAATTTTTTCAATGGTTTATCATTATTTTGAACTTTGACAGGCATTGCCAGACTCACGATATATGAATGAGTAACGAAAAAAAAAAAAGAACCATGGTTAAAGTAAGAAACAAACTTTTTCGGCCTCAAAGCAACTTTGTCTAACTTTTGTCGATCCCTGGATTATTTTGATATTGAAATAAATGATTAACTAAAATAAAGTTTTATCATTTGGACACGATATTACTGAGAAAATTATCATTGTGTACTTTATTTAAGGATACCTGTCACATGACACAATTGACTACGTCATAGACTCTGTTAATATAGGCTATAAAGTTAACGTTGATAAAATACCGGTAATCCAAAAACTAGTATTTGTGTCATTTCTGTACGTCTTGTTATGCGTCAACATTCAATATAAAAATATTTTAAAATTGTTATCGATCATGCCAATATGTAAAGATTGTGAAATAGATTGATCCACCTCTCTGTTTCTTTACGCTGCATGTCAAACAAGTTAGTGACGTCTAATAACTAAAGTCTGTTAATGCAGTGAGATCAAATACGCAGCACTGTTAAGGCGTACTTTGAAGAAGTCAACGGAATGTGGAAGTGTACAAATAGATACCTTTTTAAACTGAATTTATTTTCGTAAAGCTGTTTAATTAAGGAATGAATTTAATAGCTTCCCAAGTTATACTATATAACCTGGGTTAGCGCAGTTTATGCTTTATAAACTGAGAAGCGGTTTTCATTTGTGGTTAAAAATTCCCATCAAAGACTCATTAATGGACCCATAAACACAAAGAATCAAAACTTCATACAGACACTGTGCGGAGCAATATTTGCAGAGCAGCTGACCATGAATTTCTGAATTTCACAATTTTCGTAGAGGACTCATTACTTGTTATAATCACGCCAACAGTTAGACTTGGTGCGTAAGGTCCAGGAGCAAGAAAAAACTTTTTTCATGATAACATTATTTTTGAAGGTTTTGGCCCCACCCCACAGGCCCGGTCCCAGGGAGGCAAAGACCATGAAATTATTCACAATTTATGTTTCCCTTTATCAAAAAAATGCTATATATAAAAATCGTTAAAACTGGTTTAGAGGCTCCGAGAAAATGAAAATATCAAAGATTAATTTATGAAAGACGACTGACTAATGACCACAGACGGAAGTCACATGACGACGGACAAAAGCTGATAGCAATAGGTCACCTGAGTCATCTATAAACTACTTGCTTGAATATTTGCAAACGTCCTACTTAAGAATTTTTCATTGAGTATTTCTGATAATAATCAAACAATCCTGTAACCCAGAAACACACGTCGCAACATTTATCCAATTCAAATACACGCAACCCAAATCATCATCATTACCCTAAATTCTGAAACAACGAAAAGATTAAAGATTGGGAAAAAGTAGTATAAATCACATTTCTCCAATTATAACCTATCAATACAAATAAAAAATTTCTAATTGTACAACACTAATCAAAGTTTATCCGTTCTTTCTCTGATGAATTTCACACTGTTTATATTTCTTATAATATCAGCAGCTTTTTCTGCAATCATTATGGTTGGAGCATTTGTATTTCCGGAGGGCACATTGCGCATGACGGAAGCATCGACGACTCGAAGGTTTTGGACTCCTCTCACTCTGCATGAAATAAAAATAAATTATTCTCTAATTTTTCAATTTAATGTTTAATATCGCTCTTTTCAAACCGTACGGCTTGATACAAAAATAAATTATTTTCTAATTTTTCATATTAACATTTAATATTGCTTTTTAAAAACCTTCTGTATTAGATGGATAAAAAGGTGTACATTGTATTTCCCATTTTCTGGTTGTAATTTGAAATTTTGCTACCAATATATTAATAATAATCAAATTGATGTAATACTGAAACACATCTGAAATATAAAAATACCTTAGTTCAGGATCTACCACTGCTGTTTTATCATCTTTGGCTCCCATTCGACATGTGGATGTGGGATGATAGACTGTATAAGTGAAATGTCTTATTCTACAGATCCAGTACTCGTCTGAATCTGGTTTTATTTCGTCACATTGTGGGGTGTATGACTCCAATGGATCCTTTGACGAGGCACCAATTGACTTAAACGCTGCAGTGTCACCAAGCCTTAGTATCTCTCGTACTCCTGGAAATATATATATATTCCGTGTATTTTGTTGGTAAATACATGAAACACTCCGAAATAAATGGTACATGTATTATATCGGTTGATAAAGAATCTAATGACAAGTTTTTGAAAATCTAAAATTCAAGTGTATTTTAAGCAGCATCATTACCTGATATGGTATTTTGTACACTAGTAGATTTATTTATAAGGTAGATATTGGTTTCTGTTCTTTTTTTAATAATATTGAACAGATTTTTTGACAGCTATAGAGTAATTGGATGTTTGATTAATACACTGTTCCCTCTGAAGTTTTTTTTTTCAAATCAGAATAATATCCTAAATGCCATGCAAACAAAAAATGCTACTTAAGTCTAAAATTCTATCCATGTACCTTTTAAGAGTGTTTTGATATCATCTGGGTGGTCGAGGTAGTTTGGATCAATAATAGGCGGATCAAATGGATCATCACTTTGAAGGCGTATTGTCCCTCGACTCCTGGGATGAAGAAGAATTGGAAGAGCAAAAAATGTCCCTCTATTTCCCTCCAAGTTCCTTTTCAATTCCTTCTTTTTGCCGTCTCGTAGCTTTATATTTGCATAAAATAAATACTGTTTGTACATGTACATTTCTACAGTTTACTAAGGTTATGAATTGTTTAAGAATTCCAATCTTTATAACCTTTGTCCTAGACTGATGGCCCGGACTTAATCCTTGAAGTCATGTTTTGAACAAACTTCAATGTTCCTTGCAAAGGGATGCATGCGTATCATTCAAGAATTGTGCTTTTATTGTCAACCATGTTTTGTAAAAAAGAAACGCAAAGGTGTTTCTTATATTTTCTATTTTAGACCCGTCCTTAGCCCTGGGTCATGATTTCAACAAAAATACCTCTAAACATATAGGGATGCTTAAATATTTGAATAATAATGTCCGTTTATAAATTTCCCAAAAGTACCCCCTTTAAAGCTTATTTACAATCCTACCCTATCCCCAAGGACCATGACTAGATCAAATTTGCTAATTGTATCGATACTGTTCTTTACATAAGAATCTGTAAAAATATTTTTAAAAACGTTATTTTGTCCCCACGTAGCCACGGGGGTCATAATTTGAATAGATTTGACGCCACAATATTGAAGATGCTTGCATGAAACAAGAAGATGCTTGCATATGAGTAAGACGTATTATGCCCTGTTTTTTTTCTTCAGAAAACCTTTAAAAGATTTTTCAGTACACTCAACAAGGGAGTCGTATTATGACACAAACTCTGTCTTTTTTTTAACATGAATGATCAAGCAACAAAGGATGAAATGTTTCATGGCTAAATAGAAGGGTACAAATATTAGGATAAACATAAAACTTATAAAATTCCAAATACACATTATGACTATAAGCAAACATTATTTTACTCAAGACGAAATATAAAAATCATTTATGGGGTAGCATGTAAACATTCATTTAAAATGTATAACTTAAATACGCATTTAAGATGTTTCTAATGATAAAAAGGGCAGTACAATGTGTCTATGATGGAGATATATTCCTATTATATGGATATAATAAATATGAAATATGTGAAGAAATTAAAATTACATCTTATTTATTCAATATAACTAATTAAATATCAAGTAATTGAAAAAAATGAACAATTAAAAATTCCCTCCAATTACTATGAAAAATGTAGTTAATTACATTCAAATACAACCACTTTTTTTTCAATTACCCTATCCCTGCTCATTACCTATGGATGCTTTGAGGCAAGTTTGGGTGGTAAGTTCTTTTGACTCTGGAGAGAAGTTGAACATGTAAAATTTTAACAGATTGCAGAAGGATAAATGGACGCAATACACATTTCGAACAGAAGAGCTTACACTAGCCTTTTGTTCAAGTGAGCTAAAACATTTACCAAGAACACATAAAAAATTAATTATTAACAAAAAAATTTTGTAAGTTCATGGAAATCAGAATTTGTGTTTTCATGGATACAAAGAACACACCAGCCAATTTTCAATCAGACGTTGGTTGCAATAAAAAGTTTTAATAAGATTTATAGAGAAATGTTGTGATATTATAATCAATCATGATTTTGACTGGTAAATTTATCAGCTGTAAAGCACTGTTGAAAGTATTTACCTTTTTGTCTATATTCAAATTATCTAAAAACATATCCACTTGAGCCGGATCAGTCGCAAGGCTGAAGAAATGGAACTGAAGCGGTGGTGGGAGACTTTTGTCCTCGGCGAAAAATGCTGTACCCTCGAGATGAGTTTTGCTTAACATCCCTTTGTATAAAAATAAATATGTTGAATCTTTATAAGATATAAATTTTAAAAATTACTGGTCAGAGTATATAGAATTCTTAATTATTGTTTCCATTACTCAATTTCACAAATAATTACGTGCCCCTGATCTATATATATATATATATATATATATATATATATATATATATATATATATATATATATATATATATATATATATATATATATGAAAGCACAGTGCACAATCAAACAATTTTTAATCCTAAAAATGTTTATAAAAATAAAATTTAAAAAATCAAAGAATTTTATTTATCAATTTAGAGCTTTACCTGACTTAAAAGCGAAGTATTTTATTAAAGTTATTGGTGACAAAAGTTTGGCTTCGGTTGCCATGCTCGAAGTATTGTCGTGAAAATCTAAAAACGTCATGATGTGATCCTGTAAATTGTCCCCGACTGGCAGATCTGTAACCACTGGGATCTAAAAAGCAATGACACATAGAAAATATTTAACTGTTGTGTCATGTAAGATTCTCGATTCATTGATACAAACCCAGTAAACTGCGTTATAATATTTGGGATATGCATGATCGAAAGTGTGGAGCATATCTGATTCTGGGATTGAAATAATAATTATATTGATTGTGTCTCTAAAGGCGGGCTGCCAATAATAAAATTATAGAGCCTTCAAATCATTGTTATAAATGTCTTGAATGCTACATCTTTTATCATTGATGCTCAGAAAAATCAAGCAAGTGGGCTAAGGAGTTTTAGTGACGTCAGTTTTGTTTAAATGTGTATTTATTTCTATTAAGAAATTGCTTGTATATATAATCAATATTGTGGGATATTTTTGTCATACACCCATGGATTTAAGATGTTCCTTTGGTCCTATTCCAGACAACATCAGGATCTGGGGTGACTGCACTGAACCTGCTGAGACAATCACCTCCTTGTTCGCCATTATGACGTACTTCCTGTTGTCTCGAACAAACGATACCCCAACTGCCTTTTTATCTTTCATCAGAATCTTAGAAAGACAGAAAAAGATATTCTTTACACTGCTAAAAATTACATTCATTGTTTTGGTCCAAATTATGAATTGATGATAAAATCATAAATGTCAAGATACCTTAGTAACATGAGAGTTAATGGAGACGTGTAGGTTTTGGCGTCCCATGACAGGTCTTAGAAATGCTTTAACAGTGCTCCAACGTTCTCCGTTCTTTGTCGTTTCTTGTGAAGGACAATAACCTATAAGTGATAGGTCAACTTATATTGTGTTAATAACAAGTTTGGCTTTTCAGAAAGCCTGAAATGTCATCTCTTTGATTTCATTAATGACACAGATTAAAAAGTGGATCCGAATGTAACATTTTTTAACAAGAGGCGCAAGGGCCTTAACGGTCACCTGAGTATAATACAACAATTTAGAGGATCCATAGAGTATAAAATGAACTGAATGGTGAAGCTTTGTTGCCCAAAAGCAAGAAAAATAGGGTGATCAGGATCAACAAAATAATTAGTCTAGTGTTCATTAACAGTTCATAAATTAGGTTCTAATCTGTTCCCCTTTTATCACTATCACCATACAGTATATTAACAAACTATCAGTGCTTCTGTATTATTTTAATTCCTTGTTGAAATCTCTTACATTGGACTCTCTTGGTCTTTGATGAACATTGAATAAGAAAAGTTATTTTTGTCTCATTTTTATTTATCTATTATTTACGAGTCTACCTGATCATTAAACTATGAAAGTACTTTTTGTATTATACAATAAAAATTCTTGCATAATTCTCTTGTTTACTAACCTTTCAAGTACATTATTTACAGTGATTAATTATAAAAAGTATATGGCAAAGGGGAATTACTCCTCTCAGTAGAATACAAATTAATAGAGCCCTGGCCGGGACCAGAACATTTGACCAAATGGTCCTGATGTTCAAAGATTTTTATTAAAATTTTTACTCTTTTTGCCTCCGATATGCCCACGTGCAGAGAAGATTTTCAAAGAAATAATGCATTTTTACTAAAGATTCACTATATTATCAAAAGAGCACCCCCCCCCCCCGTCCCCACCGAGAAACACCAGAGCCTCTCACCCTGGGACCAGAAGTTTGCTCATCATAAGTGATCACTTTGTTTGCTTAACACTAAGCTTTAAGGAGCAGACAGAATTATTTAAAAGAATTAATGCATTTTCACTATATTATTAAGAGCCCCACCCTTACACCAGCACATCTGACCCAGGGGTCATGCAGTTCACTACTATGGAAGAAGCTCATCATAACTATACACTTAGCTTCTTTGCTTTTTAACCAGAAGCGCAGAAAAGAATATTTTCAAAGAAATTTTGCTTTTTCACTATATAATCAATAGACCCCCCCCCCTTTCACCAGAACCCTTGACCCTTGGGCCATGAAATTCACAATTTTGGAATCTTGCGTATCATAACAATGTACTTAGTTTGTTTAAATAATACCAACGGGCAGAGAAGAAGATTTTCAAAGATATAATTCATCTTCACTATAGGATCTATATAGCCCCGCCCTAGGGCCATGAATTTCACGATTTTGGAATAGGCATCCTTGTTTATCATAACAATATACTTAGTTTGTTTAAATAATACCCATGAGCAGAGAAGAAGATTTTTAAAGCATTAATGCATTTTCACTAAATAATAAATAGAGCTCCGCACTATCACCAGAACCCCTGATCCAGGGGCCATGAAATTCACAATTTTGGAAGAGGCATCCTTGCTTATCGTAACTATGTATTTAATTTGTTTAAATAATACCGAGTAGTAGAGAAAAAGATTTTCAAAGAAATAATGCACTTTCACTATGTGATCTATATAGCCCCGCCCTATCACCAGAACCCCTGACCCTGGGGCTATGAATTTCAAAATTTTGGTAGAGTCACTCTTGCTTATTATATCTATGTATTTAATTTGTTTAAATAATAACCAGGAGTAGAGAAGAAGATTTTCAAAGAAATAATGCACTTTCACTACATGATCTATATAGCCCCGCCCTAGCACCAGAGCCCTGACCCTGGGGCCATGAATTTCAAAATTTTGATAGAGGGCTTAATGCTTATTACAATCATACCAACAGTTTGACTGCTTGAAGTCCAGGAGTAAAGAAGAAGAGTTTTAAAGATTGCATTAATTTTGATGGTTTTAGTCCCACCCCTCAGGCCCCAGGGGGGCAAATTTCGCAAATTTTGTTCCCCTTCACGCATAGATGCCATATGCTAGAATTGGCTGAAATTGGTTCATTGGTTTCAGAGAAGAAGCTGCAAATGTTAAAATGTTAACACACGACGCACGACGGACGAAAACTGATAGCAATAGGTCTCCTGAATGACTCAGGTGTCCTACAAATGCGTGGAAATGTTATCTAATTCATTTTAAATAAGGGGTCTGTGGTAAAAAATGTGTAGAAAAAAATGTAACCATGACGCAATTCTTAATAATTAGTACACAGTTGTAATTCAGCCAGAATTAAGGTTACTAAAACTTCAGTGTTCCCTTTGTGTTTATTTCACAACCAATACCTGACAGCGCCAACTAAGTCCCTCATAGGCTTTCCAAATATTTTCCTTAAAACTATCCTCCTAAGTGACTTGACCATTGACCAACTGGGGATATCAAGGCAAAAATAAGCCACTCCTTAGTCATATCTTTCTGCTGCCAAGTTTAAAGCTTTAACGTTATATACACGTATCATAATAAAAGGCCATAAAATTTAATTTTCACGCAACACACGTACATAGCCTATTTTTAAAAACGTAGCTTTGTATCCAAATAATTTACCAAGAGTGAAAAACAGAGGGTAAAGTCACTGGAAGAACGTTGACATACATGCAGAGAGAGAGAGAGAGAGAGAGAGAGAGAGAGAGAGAGAGAGAATGTACAATTAAGTCAGCATTTCGTAAATTCTATGGTCGTTATAATGACCTTGTCCACAAACTTATTCTATCAATGGGTTGTATTTTGGCTGACGCGTTTCATACACATTGTAAGCCCTTTGTTTTAATACTAAATTTGACTACGGAATGTTCAATCTATTTGATCAATACATAGGACTAACGGCGAGTGTGACCGGACAACAGGGGATGCTTACTCCTCCGAGGCACCTGATCCTACCTCTGAAATTTCCTGGGGTTCATTTTTTATGCCCATTTCTCAGAGTTGTATTGTTTTGTAAATTTTTTTTTAGATCGACATTCTTCGTTATCTTTTTTCATATAGAAGTCAAAATGTACCAATTTGCGATTTTCCATTACAGTCTGTGATGCGGTATCCTAACTCTTCCATTGCTTTGGAATAAACTGTAGATAGCTGAGTTGCAGTTCCATCACTGACAGACAAATAACCTCCTTTTCCATGATATTCTGTAAATAATGAGTTAAAAAACTATTTCATTTTCCTTAGAATGAAACAATTGTGTGGAAATGCTTAAGATCTAACAATTGGAAATAACATACTGTAGATTCCTAAATATACACGAGGAATAAATTATCGCATTATTAAGCGAGAAGCACCACTCGCGAAATAAAATTACTCGCTTCTATTTTTATGGTGCTTTAATGTATGTAAAATCTCGAGATAAATCACCCATTCGCGAATTATTGTTCTCGCTGTTTGACGCCCTTGGGCCACTTCGCGATATTAAGAACTCGCGTAAAATAAGAAATTTGCAGTAGTTGAATTCCACATACAGAGAAACACATTATTTTTCTTTTCCCTTTTTAACACCTTTCATTTTGGACTATACCACTTATTTGACTCATTATTATACCTGAATTGTGAAGTTCCGGAATTTGTATGTCTTCAGATTTAATGAAATACGGAAGAACATCTTTATAGCTCCATCCTTTACATCCCTCTCTGGCCCAGCCATCGTAGTCATGGCGACTGCCGCGGACATATTGCATGAAGTTCAAATTACTTGTACCTCCAAGTACTCTTCCCCTTGGCCAAGAAGATTGCTAAAGTAATCACAAGAGATATCATTATATAATTTATAAAAAATCAAAACAAAGAAAAACAAACAAACAAATCCATGTGAATCCAATAATGATGATAATAATGTCGAGAAAGTTCTAAATTTTTCGGAAATAAGACAGGAGCACTGCAGAGAGGACAAATCTTTTGCAACTGGATTTCATACATTTTAATAATTCATGAAGCCAAGTGCTCACCTACGAATATTTAAATTGTGTCAAAACAATTGTCGAACCTGAGTCACTGCTCTTCGACTATTTGACAGTGAGATAAACTAATTTCAGCCACATGGAATTATGAAAGTGAAAGGTGGAGTGGTACTTTTAAAATTCCGTGTACAAACTATGATGCCTGTTGCCAACATGAGATCTTTGGACCTGAGATAAAAAGGTCATTCCGTCTGGCACCATGCATCATTGTAGCAAGTATGAAGTTGGAATTTCAAGTTGTACAATTTTAAATGGACTTCACAAGTTATTTTAGACCCAGCATTGCCTTTAACCTAACTTTAAGGTTCATTGACTCTCTGATAAGAGAGATAACTCTGGGTGGCCACGGAATGAATAACTGTTATCCTTTTTTGATAATTATCAAATTAACAGGTTAACATGTCATTTATGTATAGTTTTGCCCCGCATGCTATGCTAAAATTTTGTGCATTTTAATTATAAATAAGATTTCTTTTAGAATATCATGTGTTAAGGAAGAAATTCATAGGGGGATCAGAAGGTTGAGGAATTTTAATTTGCATAGAGGAGATCAATAGGACTATTTTTATTTGGCCTTCCAAGCATTTTCAATGGAAATTTAGTACTCAGAGGACAAATGGTGATTGATCTTAACATTTTGTTCACAAAATGGAATCAGTCTATATATATATATATATATATATATATATATATATATATATATATATATATATATATATATATATATATATATATATATATATATATATATATATACATATATACATATATATATATATATATATATATATATATATATATATATATATAATTGCAATTCTTTTCTTTACATCTGCGCAATGCTGTTATAAATACACTGTGATAACAAACACCCATTTCGGTGATGATTGATTGATTGATTGTATGTTGTTTTACGTCCCATTCGAGAATTTTTCACTCATATAGAGACGACACCATATACCGGTGAAGGGCTTCAAATTTTGACCTTTACTCGGCTCTCAGGGCCATTGAGCAGTGAGGGATCTTTATCGTGCCAGCGCCTACCGTGACACGGTTTTTGAGGTCTCATCCGAAGGACCCGCAACTTTCACTTCAAGGTGCCGAGCGCATGGTGAAGGAACAGTTGCTACCCATTTTTTATCGACTTAGGTCAGTCGCGGCCGAGATTCGAACTCACGACCTCCCGATCACGGACCGAGCGCTCTACCGACTGAGATACCGTGAACGGTTTCGGTGATGAAGATTAAATTAAAAAATTCTATATCATTTTTTAATATGTAAGTAACAGCACTAGCAGTTATTCCACTTTGACATACTTAATATTGCCTTTTGTGCTTTTGTCGCATATAAAATGCTCCTGAGTTGCTAATATAAGTGATTTGTACCTTATTCCGCATTGCCAAACATGCTTTTTTCTGGGGTTCGGATTTAAAATTCCAGTCTTGTTTCGATGACTGAAGAAGGCCTGAAGCAATTGGGACACTTATATTTTCGTTTTCATCCTCGGAACCTCCAGCTTCTAAAACAAGCACCGATGACCCCGGATCTTCCGACAGTCTGTTTGCGAGGACACATCCTGCCGATCCAGCGCCCACTGAAGGAAATTGCAAACAACGGAAAATAGTAAAGGTTCTTTAAATCAGTTTATTTACTTTAAAAAAAAATTACAGAAAATTTCTACCGGCTGTCTTAAGCATTTGTTAATAACCCTCATCGTTCTGTATTGAAGTAATTCCTTACATATAATGTAATCATACGAGGAGTTGAGTGAGATAAGTTCCATTGTTGGAGTCTTTCGGTTTGTGTAATACACAACTGTAACACCGAGAATTAACGCTATTATGGTCCCTTTAGATCCCATCGTTTTCTAATTACCGTTCACTGGTTCACTGCAAAAAAATTCTGTCCATAAAAAATAAAGCATAATGCAACAGAAATACTCAATAAAAATTTTGGATATAATTCTATTCTTCATATTAAACTATTAGCATTTACGAGCAACATTTTCACTTCAATGTGTTAATTCTATTAAAAGCCATTTTTAGAGTTATTTGGACATGCTTTAATTGATATTGTGTAAAATCTTTCAAAAGAAAGAAACATATTTCAAATTAGAAAGCAAATAGATAGATTCTCAAACACACTAATGACTATCAAGATCAAAGTATCAAAACAATTCAAGGTTTATATTTTGGACTCTGAATATTCTTTTAATTACACTGGAATTATCTTCAAAATGTCTATGCAATAAAGCATCTCTTGAACACTAAATCTGATTTAATTGGATTATTGTGTATTTGTGAATAACCAATGTGTTTTCATGAATTGTTTAAAAAAGTTAAAGAGTCTTTCACATATTATAATGAAAAAGTTCAATTAAAATGAAAATAGCTACATGTAAGAAAAGTGCTTACATAATCACATTAATTTTGCATATTACCATAATCTTTTACCACCCATTGAACCATATCATCATAACCTTTTACCCACCCATTGCACCATATTATCATGACCTTTTACCCACCCGTTCTAACATCATGTTTTTTTATGGTTTTATCTGCTTAATAAAATACAACTTTAACAAAATGCACAGACAGTAACTGTTTTAAGTAATACCTACAATTCATTCATGTATCACCGGCTTTGAAAGTAAAATCACTTCACTAAGAGTCTAGAAAGGACAATTTTGTAGTTGTTGGATGTCTGTCTTTGACATCTTTTTCCTGCCTGATTCTAGATTTGACATCTTTTTCCTGTCTGATTTTAGAACTGTCACTTGTTATGGTCACATCCATTGTTTTTATTTACATAGATTTTTTTTCCTCTTATTTATTTTTTTTTACAACATCTTGGAAGAAAGTTCGTGAAATATCTTTAACAAACTTTTCTTCTTATTTCTAAATATCTCAGAAACCATACAAAGTCCTGAGCTTAAAACTCTTAACAATATATTTTTGTTTACGTTGGTCGAATTACTATCGATTTCGTCTTTTATGTTCCTTTCATCCTACCGTACATATTGACCATTGTACATGTATATTTGATTCGAGTTGTACTCCTTAATATTACTTGTTCAAAGTACAAATTACAAAAAATTGCAAAACACTTACAGTATGTTTATTTTATATGGCAATGATAAACATTTAACTTATCCTAAATAATAATAGTGGATTTGTAAACAATGAGGGACAGAATCTATACGAGAAGGCCTATAGCGCCTTTCCAGTTATAGGTAAATGACATTTTAAATAAAAAAAATAAAATGTTAAGAGGCTATTGGTGTATAAAATCAGAATACATTACCACATTAACTGAACGCGTACAGTAACTACATCAGCTTAGAATATCACCACATGATACTGGTTATTCCTAAGGTAATCATTCTACATTTTGACCTGAATAGAAGTAAAAAGTAAACAAATAGTGACCTTTTCATCTGCTTGTGTCTATCATATAATGTAGTTCAATAAGTTATTTCTAGAAAATACAAAATTAAAAAAAAAAAAACAACATTGTAAATATTTTTAAATTAAAAAAAAAATTACAATACCTTTTAAATAAGTTTATTTATTTGATTATGCATTATATAATGTATTTCACAGATTTATTATATATGGAGAAACATTCGTGCTTAATTTCAAGCAAGTTCACATTTTAACGTGTTCTTAAGATAAGAAACTATATTCGATAAATTAATCAATTCCTTGAAGGTTAAAGATATCAGTAAACCTATCAAAATATCAACATTAGTTTACTCAGCAACATGTCTAGGTTAAAGTTTAACAAATATTGATAAAGTTTTTTTTTTTTTAAAATATTTTTAAATATTTTCTAGCAGTAAATATTTTTAAATATTTCCTTGTTATGGATAAGGCATTATATATGTATGAAAATAAAGTGGGCTCTAAATATTTCTTATTTAAAATATCTCGCAAACGAAAAGGAATTTTTTGAATAGTTTTGAACAGAGGGTGATAAAATTAGGAAATATTCAAGTGTTTCTAGGCCTAACTTACTTTTGGCTTTTGTTATAAAGATTATTTAATGCTTTACAATGATTTTGAACTCTGTCAGGCATTGCCAAACATAATATATGAATATGTGAAGAAAAAAAATGGAGAACCAAACGTTTTCGGCCTGTACGCAACAGTGTCTAACTTTTCACGATCCCTGAAATATTTTGATATCCCCCACCTCACCCCACCCACCCCCAAAATGTTCAAGATTTAGATTGTAAAGGACACGTACGTCATTGCAGAGAAATAACAAGAAAAATATCAAAGTAAATTATCTTTTTCGCAATGATCTTTCAAAGACTTTTCCAACATTCCTTTTCATTCAAAAGATTCTTTTTCAAGATTTTTATTTTTTTCAATGTAAAAACGTCATATTCTTTAGCAACAAAAATAGTGTACTGTTTTCAAAGTATGCCAAGGCAATACTTATGGGAGGAAGCTAAATATGTGAATAAAGAAGGAAAAGATAACGAACAGAGATCGATTTCATAAATCATAAAGCAATACAAATCATGAAGAGGATTAAAACACAGACCCCTGGAAACACCAGAGGTATGATCAGGGTACCTAGGAGGAGTGAGCATCCCCTGTCGACCGGACATAACTGCCGTCAGCCCTTTGTAATCATCAGGTAAACCAACTTTCCTTATTATGGAGTACTTTGTTAGTTGTATGCCTAGGCTGAAAAATTGACCGTACTCATAACATGCTCTTGCATTTCGAATCAGCTGGGAGACATAAATTACACCATCTACAGGTGATAGTAGAATATTACTACATAATGAGGAAAGTTGACATTGGAAAAGCTAAAGTGGCTTTCAGTTCAAGTTTCAATTACATTATTTACAGTGAGTAATTATCATAGGTAAAAAGCAAAGGGGCACTAGGATATATTTTTCAGAGAGAGAGCAAGCAAGACTTGCTTAAAATTGAGTTATAATCAATGCCCTTGTCAGCAAGTACAATCTATCTTTAGGTCAAATGTTGAATGACGTTTTTCCTACAAATTGTTAGGCAATTGTTTTCACAGAATTGTCTACGGATTTTTCCGTTTGCCCTATCATGACAAGGAGCACAAGGCAGGTTTGATCGGTCGACAGGGGATACTTACTCCTCCATTTACTTACTCCTCCTTTAAAATTATAAGAATTGTAAACATTACACTGACTTTATACCTGCAGGATTTGTCTCAGTGATGTGTTATTCAATGATGTGTGTTACTATGCATGTTTTGTAGCAACATTTCCCATCATTTTCACTTTATATTCACCTCTATTCCTGGTCTTCCACGATCTGTGTCACCTATGAAATATCCACGATTGACGACCTATAATAACCCTATCATTGATTAACATCATCCCTGTACAGCCATTCACTTATAGTGAACGGTTTCATTGTACATGTGCAAAATAAATCAAAGTTTATCAGTTCTTTCTCTAATAGATTTCACACTGTCAATATTTCTTATCATATCTGCTGCTTTTTCTGCAATCATTATGGTTGGAGCGTTTGTATTTCCGGAAGGTACGTTGCGCATGACAGAAGCATCAACTACTCGTAGATTTGAGACCCCTTTCACTCTGTGTAATGAAAATAAGATTGTCGGACACATGAAAATAACTGTTGTTCATTGTAAACATTGACCTTTAGATTACATGTCATATTCCGCTACCAATTCCAATATTTGTGGCCAGCATTAAGAAAATTATAAATGAAGCATATTACATTTAAAACCTAGGAATAGAACTTGTGCTTTATGAAAACACACCTGAGTTCAGGATCAACCACTGCTGTTGGATCTTGTTTGGCACCCATTCGACAAGTGGACGTAGGATGAAACACTGTATATGTGTAATGTCTCAGTCTACAGATCCAGTATTCATCTGAACCAGGAGAAGTGTTGTCACACTGAGGTGTATATGCCTCTAATGGATCCTGTGAAGAGGCACCAATTGACTTGAACGCAGCAGTGTCGCCAAGTTTCAACATCTCCCGCACTCCTTAAAGATCAATAAGGTCGTTATAACATTAATCAGTAGTTAATCGTAGAATACAGTGCACATATCAATAAAGCTGTCATAATTTAAGCTGAAAAAGAATTTTAAAATACCGACAAACGTATTTCCATAAGCAATTTAGGAAAAGGACAACATTTGTATGCTTATCTCTAATAAAAAGACTACATAATACCTCAATTTAGATCCATTTTTGCATTATGTATTTTTTAAGCCTCAGGTATCTTAAAAAAGATAAGATTTTCTCCAATATTAGGTTTGAATTATGATAAAAATGAGAATTTTTGCGATTCGAAATAATTCAAAGAATTTTGGATCTGATATATATATTTAAAATAATCAAATCAATATAAATTGAGTTATATTTTAAACAAATTCGTAATTCTTCACCGTAAGTCCAAATTCTGTGAAGTATATGTTGAAATAATACTTAATACTGACTATCAACAATTCTTTATATCGTTTTTGGAATAAACAGACAACAGATGTGAATACCATTGAGTAACACAGCTATGTAAGTATCCAGTGTGCCATATACAGGCCCAGCATACATAGCTGTAAACGTTCATACCTCTCAGAAACATTTTGATATCATCCGGGTGGTCGAGATAGTTAGGATCTATAAGTGGCGGATCAAAGGGATCATCACTTTGAAGGCGTATGGTCCCTTTACTCTTGGGATGAAGAAGAATTGGTAATCCCATAAATGTCCCTATATTTCTATCTACGTTTCTTTGAAATGCCCTCTGTGTGCCATCCTTTAGCTTTAGAATTTTAAAACACTGAATATGATTTTTTCAAGATATTTTCATATGCATTTTCCCCTTCTTCTTCCTTTTTTTTTTTTTTAAATAAATCATGTTTCAAATGCTAATAAATTTAATTAAAATGATAATAAACATTGTTACAAAGAAGATTTCATATTAAGAAGAATTTGTTACTTTTGTGTCATACAGTCATTGATTTATGTCGTCAATGATTTAGAAAATATTATACTGATATTATCTTGTAGAAATTCATTGGATGTATTTGTAAAAGAAATATGATTAATTACCTTTTGGTCAAGATTAAGAAGACTAAAAAGCAAGTCAACCATTGTTGAATCAAACATGAGGCTCGAGAAATGAAACTGAAGAGATGGCGGTAATTTTTCGTCATCCGTGAGAAAGGCAGTTCCCTCCAGATGCGTTTTGCTCATTAAACCTAAATTAAAAAAGATTGAGGAATTCTTGTCTTGTCAAATACAGACCTACTGTACATCTTTTCTCGAAGGTGTGGGGAAAAAATATCAAACAAAATGCTAAAAAATGAAAAAAAGACGCCTTTGAATAATATCAAGTGAAAAATAATACTCGTACATTACTAAATCTTGAAAAAAGTATATAATAATAAAAAAAAAAAACAGATTAGCACAAATAATGTATAATATAAATTTAATATTTACTTTACTGAAAAGTTATTTTTAATTAAATTTAACAAACTCAATAAATTATGTTTATTCCATTAGAAAGCCTTGTGAAAATCTTCAAAAGTTCAAACAATTGGGTAAAATATGAAATCAAGCAATGCAAAGGAAATTCTATTTGTCAAAGTTTTTGCGTGCAGTTTTCTATTTTACATTAATTAAGTGTCATTTTGGCTAAACACAGATTACTATATGGTATATAAATTTATATGTACATTGTCATATTGGGTATAGTGAACAAAGGAGCAATAAGTATTTTCTCTGCTCTCTGAAATGCTGCTAGCAGTAAAACGTCTTCCAAAATAAGAATTTCCGGAAGATAACTCGATAAGCTTTACCTGACTTAAAGGCCAAGTATTGAATTATGGTAATTGGTGATATAATCTTGGATTTGGTGGTCACACTCGAAGTGTTGTCATGAAAATCTACAATAGTCATAATGTGGTCCTGTAAATTCTCCCCAACTGGTAGATCTGTAACCACTGGGATCTAAATAGCAATGATGTTATTGTTAACAACTTTTTTAAAACAACTTTAATAAAGTTGCAAAAAAGTTAAAATATTCAAGAATGAGAGAATAAAGGATATCCCTGTACTAGATGATTCAGTGTAATTTATTCATTTTTTTCTTCCGTATTTTAGAAATGCATTAAAGTTAATTAAAAAAATCCAAATGTATTAAATTGTGTGTTCTATAGCTCGCCATTTCAAGCATTAAAAATTGTCTGCAATATGTATTTTTGTCGTACCCCAATGGATTTGAGATGTTCCTTTGGTCCTATTCCAGACAACATCAGGATCTGTGGAGACTGCACCGCGCCTGCAGAGACAATCACCTCCTTATTTGCCATAATGACGTACTTCCTGTTGTCCTTCACAAACGATACCCCGATCGCTTTCTTATCTTTAATCAGAACCTTGAAAGAAAGATTTTGTTTTAAACATTAGACAATGGAACTATTTTTGAAATGATTTATTGGACTTTTCGTTGCCAAAAAGATGAATTCTTTAAAGATATCCAGACGTCCATGGTAATGCCTAAATTAATATTCATCTACCTTAGTGACATGCGAATTCGAGGAGACATGCAGGTTCTGTCGCTTCATTACCGGTCGTAAAAATGCTTTGACGGAACTCCAACGCTCTCCATTTCTTGTTGTTTCTTGAGACGTACAATATCCTTTAGGATTAAAATCATGTTAAAATTTTACGTTATACACATAATGTTAAAATAAAAATGAAAGCAGTATACATCTAAGAAATGTATAGAAAAGATGGCTAAATGAAGGACACTTCCGATAAAAAAAGGCAATGAAGACTAATAATGTATGGCCTAAAAATTTCTTTTTTTTTTCAGATACATGTTTTTTTTATATGGTCAGCATTTGATTTCTCTTTCCATCATACCAGATGTTTTCAGTAAATGCAATAACACGACATGAATGGCTTACAGTCCTTTTTTCGTGTAGAAAAGAATTTGTAAAAAAAAAAAAAAAGGGCAGCACATTAAACTCTGATAATCGTAATACTCATAATTTTTATTTAAATAAATATCTAAGAAAAAACATTCCAATCTACCTATTTGCGATTTTCCATTACAGTCTGTGATAGGGTGACCTAACTCTTGCATTGCTCTGCTATACACATTATTGAGAGGAGTGGCACTTCCGTCACTGATTGTCAAATATCCCCCTTTTCCATGATACGCTGTTTAAAGATATGAAAAAAATATATCAAAGATTCTTCTACTTTAAAAGAATACGAAAGGAAACTATGTAAATGAAAGGAAAAAATGCAAATAAAAATTAAAAATTATAATCTTCAAGTAAACATTAATCTTATTAAATAAAATACCTACTTGAACTTTGAAGCTCTGGAATTTGTATATCTTCAGATTTAATGAAATACGGAAGAACATCTTTATAGCTCCAACCCGTGCACCCCTCCTTGGCCCAGCCATGGTAGTCATGGCGACTGCCGCGAACATGTTGCATAAAGTTCAAATTACTTGTACCCCCAAGTACTCTTCCTCTCGGCCATGCACACTTCTAAAAATATTAATTCAACATGCAGACTTTTTTTGTTACATTTAAAATGTTTAAAAAGTATTTTGGATTCAATTTTAAAGAAGGTGCATGCAATATTTTATGGAGTTTCAATGTACCTTATCCTTCATTGCCAAGCATGCCTTCTTCTGAGATACAGTTCGGAACTTCCAGTCTTGCTTTGATAGCTGGATACTTGAAGAGGCGATTGGGATACTTATGTTCATGTTTTCATCCTCGGAACCCCCAGCTTCTAGAATAAGAACCGATGATTCTGGATCTTCTGACAGTCTATTTGCAAGTACACACCCTGCTGTTCCAGCTCCCACTGAACAGATATTTATCAAAATAAAAAAATAAATATTTATATAACTGTTCACAGTAAAACCAACTTGGTACACAAGAGCTTCCACTACGTACAATTAAGATTCCAGTACACCATGCAGTAAATTCACGTAAATAAAAATACTCAGCTTATTGGCATAAAATATTTCCAGTAAGATGGTTTCAATTACTACAATTCCAATGACTTCTTTTGATTGAAATGAAACAAAGCCATATTTAGGGCTTATAACACTTACATATGATGTAATCATACGAAGAGTTGAATGAAACTGGTTCCTCCGTTTGAGATTTTCGGTTTGTGAAGTATACAACCGAAACACCAACCACTAAGACAATTATGGCCCCTTTAGTCCCCATTTTTCCTAAGTTTTGTGATTCAGGTCCACTGGTTCACGCTACAGAATATATTATGCATGAAAATATAATTTCCTATTTCCATACTGAACTGCATGACTACGGATTTTTCCGTATTCCCAATAAAGACAAAGGGCTCATGACGGGTGATCGGTTGACATGGGATGCTCACTCCTCCATGGCACCTGATCCCACCTCTGTTTTCAGAGGTCTGGGTTGGATCTGCTCATAATATGTATTTTTACGTGGAATTTTGAGGATGATCACTGTTCGTTATCTTCAAAATTCATTTTAAAGCACTTAACTAATTAACTACTTAACTAATTAACTACTTAACTAATTAACTACTTAACTAATTTCTGAAATGTATTTTTCAAAGAAATTTTTAAATGTTTTGTAAACACTATACAGTCTAGCTCTTTTATGTCACTTACACCTCTTCGTAGACTTTGGCTTTTACGTGAATATCATTTAATTGTCCGCGAACAAGATGGATTAATTAACTGGATGGAATAACCTTGGAATTACCTGTTTTTGTTACGACAGGTCGCAGAAAAATATGCGTGTAAATACAGCATAAAACCTTTATTTTTCTGCTAGCTATATTAAACAAGTTAAATAGCAAAAAGTTAACATGGCCACGCCTGTGCGCAGACAATTAATAGTTATACAAAAACAAATCATATTACATTTAAAATGCGTTAGCTACAATAAATATATTTCAATGAGCCCTTTTAAATCTCGATAAAACCAGCATAGCGTTGTGTAAAACTGGAAAAACGAAATCGAAAGTAGCACAATGATAAGTACAACTAAAGGAAAAAAAGCTCTCACATTACATAGAGAATACTTCACCGAAGGTCTGTGCACGTTTCCATTCCATTCGGTGCACATTCGATCGATTTCTGACTAAATTCTTCTTTTTGATGTCGCATGATGTCCCAGAAAACAAAGTGGCAAACGTTGCAGTCAAAAACTGATAATATATGCAGATTTTCTTTACTTGATTTTTTTCAACCATGAAAATGTAATGTTCTGTTCATTAAAAGGTATGGCATGTCAAACGTTGCAAAATTTCGATCTTTTGTAATGTACATACATAATTTTCCATTTGCATTGTATAATTTTCCATTTGTATTGTATAA
The DNA here is from genome assembly GCF_033153115.1 of Saccostrea echinata. Lineage (NCBI taxonomy): Eukaryota > Metazoa > Mollusca > Bivalvia > Ostreida > Ostreidae > Saccostrea > Saccostrea echinata. The sequence continues at coordinate 9,295,797 of NW_026889761.1, forward strand.
TTTTCATTTGTATTGTAAAAATCTTATTTGTATTCTATAATTAATTTTCCATCTATATTTTAATTTTTATTTGTATTGTATGATTTTTCATTTGTATTGTATAATTTTCCATTTGTATTATATAATTTTCAATTTGCATTGAATAATTTTCCATTTGTATTGTATGAATTTTCATTTCTGTTGTATGATGTTCCATTTCTATTGTATAATTATACAATACAAACGAAAAATTATACAATACATATGGAAAATTATAGAATAAAAATGGAACATTATAGAATGCAAATAAAAATTATACAAGTAGTTTGGTCCTGGTCCTCAAGCCCCAAAGGAGAGAGATCATGAAAAACACAGTTTTTGTACCTCTTTGTCTGTTCGTGCTATTTATCAAAATTGGCTGAAATAAGTTCAGCAGTTCTAGAGAAGAACTTGGGTTAAAAAAAGTGTTCAAATGTTGACGCAGGACGACGGACGAAAACAGATAGCAATGGGTCGCCTGGGCGATTAGAACACTGGGTGAAAGAATTCACCAAAAGCGGAATGGAAGTAAATGGAGACCCAAATGAAGACTCAAATGGCCAACGATAATACTACAAACACACATGTACATTATTTTTCTTTACCAGTGTAATTTTTGTATGTTTTCTGCTAACCTGGCATATTCACATTATACTAAATTACAAAGCCTTGTTCTCCTATTAACCATGCAAAAGTTACGAATAGGTCAAATACTGCATGGTACATTTGTACACTGTAATATAATAACACTTCATGCATTTCAATATGAGTATGTATACGAGGTAAAACGGCGATTTTCCATGAAATTTGATGACCGCTGACCGCGTTACGCAGGAGACCGCTTAATAGAGTTACATTATATAGGAAAATTTATTGCCCAGGAGGAAATAAAATGACCGCATAGGACAGGTGCCCGCTGGATAAAGGTGACCGCTATGACAAGGTTGACTGTATTTCCTTTAGAAAGAGATTCCTTTAATCATTTTAGATACCAGCATATGCCTGTATACATCTTGATAGAATACTGTAGATTCTTAAATATTTGCGAGGAAGTATTTATCGCGTAATTTCGCGAGAAGCACCATTTATGGTACTGAAATCCATATAAAATCTCTTGATCAACCCTCCACTCGCGAATTATTGTTCTCGCAATTTAATATAGCCATTTCGCTATATCAAATACTCGCTAAGAATAAGGAATCTACAGTACAATACATCATGGTCCTGTCATCAAGTGGATCTCCTTCACAGGTTGTTTTGACCTGTCCACTACAACCTGCTCTTCACGCTTCTTCCATAAACACATGGATTCCATTTCTGCTTCCCTAAGACCTCTGATAAATTACCGTCTCTCAGTTCCTGTTATTCCGATGACCCGCAAATCCCTCCACATGGAAAGCCCCCACAAATCCTCGGCATCTCCACTGGAGGATGCCACACTCTCCAGTCTCGCTGCTGACTTCTCCAACCAAATCCTTTTACTTGTTCAGCTTCCGCTAGTGGGATTTTTTGGTTCTACCCTCCGTCGGCACTGTAAACCTAGAGGATGGAGACCAAATAACAATATCAGATCTCTGATTGGTAGCTGTGCTATGTACGAATCTCAGGTGTTTCCATAATCGTTGTGTCAACCTCTAGGCTTTCTATGGGATTCTTTTTGATCCTGGTGATTCTGCTGCTCCAGCCCTCCTATCTAACATTTTTGACTTCTCAAAACTGACCTACAAATCTAGTAAACACAAAACTAATATTGATTATATTATGTAATTACAGACGCATATAATCTTTATGAACATTGATAATTTCTTATATTTTTAAAGCTTACACTAAAATCGAGGACAGCTTATATAATAATTCTTCTCTAGAACCGCTAAACCAATTTCAACCAATTTTGGCATATAGCATCTATGGGTAAAGGGGAACAAAAGTTGTCTATTTCATGGTCCCTGTCCCCACTGGGGCCTGAGGGGTGGGGCTAAAACCACCAAAATTGATTCAATCTTTCAAAATCTTTACTCCTGGACATCAAGCAGCCAAAGTGTTGGCATGATTGTAATAAGCATCGGGCCCTCTACCAAAATTTTGAAATTCATGGCCCCAGGATCAGGGGTTCTAGATCTGGTGTTAGGGCGGGACTCTATTGATTATAAAGTGAAAATGCATTCTTCCTCTCTGCTCCTGGGTATTATTTAAACAAACTAAGTGCATGGTTATGATGCAAAAGGATACCTTTTCCAAAATTGTGAATTTCATGGCCCCTGTGTCAGGGGTTCTGGTGTTAGGGCGGAGCTCTATTGATAATATAGTGAAAATGCATTAATTCTTTGAAAATCTTATTCTCTGCTCCTGGGTATTATTTAAACAAACTAACTGCATGGTTATGATAAACCATAATGCCTTTTCCAAAATTGTGAAATTCATGGCCCAAGGGTTGGGGTTGGGGGGCTCTATTGGTTATATTGTGAAAAAGCATGATTAAATCCTTTGAAAATAATATTTTCTGTTCCTGGTTATAAATCAAAGAAACTAAGTGTATAGTTATGTTTAACAAGAGTGCTTCTTCCAGAATTGTGAATTTCATGGCCCCTAGGTCAGATGTTCTGGTGCTTTATAGATAATATAGTGAAAATGCACTATTTCTGTTAAAAAATCCTGTCTGTCCCTTTTTGTTAAGCAGGTAAACAAAGAGCATAGTTATGATGAACAATCGTGCTTTTTCCAATTTTTTTAAACTTGTGTTCCACGGTTTTGGTGTTTCTCGGGGGGTGGGGGTGGGGTGGGGGTGGGGGGTTATATTGCTACTATAGTGAAAATGTGTTGATTCTTTGAAAATCTTCAACGAAGTGCATAGTTATGATGATGAGGGTACCTCTACCAAATTTATGAATTTCATGACCCTGGGACATGGGTTTTGGTGTTTGGGTAGGGCTGTGTTGAATCCATAGTGAAAATGCATTATTTCTTTGAAAATCTTCTTTGTTCCTTGGCATATCGAAGGCAAACGTTAAACAAGGATATTTTACCAGATTTTTGAACATCAGGACCATTTGGTCAAATGTTCTGGTCCTGGCCAGGGCTCTAATATATAAATATTGCATTTAGTTGAGTGTAACATTGAAAATTTTCACCCCCAAAAAACCATTGTCAACCGAGGCGCAGCCTCAAATAAAATTGACCAAGAGAGGCCAATATGAGAGGTCACAATATGGGGTTAAAAGTAGTAAAAAACTAATAGTTTGTTATTAGTCTGCATGGTGATAGTGATAAATGGGTGATAGATTAGAATTTAATTTATGAGTCTAGACTAATTATTCCAGTGATCCTGATCATCCTATTTCTCTTGCAACAAAGCTTCATCCATCAGTTTTTGTTTTTTTTTTGTATTCTATGGATCCTCTAAATTGTTGTATTATACCAAGGTGACCGTTAAGGCCCTTGGGCCTCTTCATTGATGTCTATCGGACATGCCACGAAACATTTTACGTACGACGAAAGATATGCATGTCCCGGAAATCGCATGATTTTGCGGGAAATTCGGAAAGAAATATATAGTATGTCTCAATCGTCAATTTCAGTCTTTCATTCCTGTATACCAACAAATGTTAATATATTTAGAAACGAGAAATTACAGGTGAGACCTTCTTAATGAATCAACTGAAAAAAACACATGCTTAGAATTTATTTACAACAGACTACAGAGATACAATGTACAATGTTACCTATGAGTCCTACAATATTCTGAATCATGTGTATTACATGTACTAGTGCTGGTGCACAATTTTGCTTTACTCCACATGATGTTTTTTTTTTTTTTTTTAGAAAAAGTCGCCATGCATTCAATTAAGAAATAGAGTATCATTTTAAAACTTTTTTTGGAAATGTATACATAATACAGGTCTGGTACAATCTCACACTAGATTTAGCTACGTAGCTTGAATTACCTACATAGCTTTATTTACCTACCTGAAGTAGCTTTATTTAGCTACTAAATCAAACTTATTTCTTAAATTAGCATTTTTCCCAGAAAGTGCAGAAAATAGCACTTTGATGCAGTGATAATTTTCAGCTTTGAACTCATCTGAAAACAATTCATGAAAAATCACTCTTGGAGATGTGTCTTTTTCTGCGCAATTGCAATCAAAGTTCTAAAAGTTTGGGGGCTATATACAACAGTCAATTTGTGACCAAACAGTTATTTGTAGAATGAAATAACAAAGTAAACCAGTTTTGGTGAACATGAGCACAATGTGAAGCAATCATACTTATCCACGCCTCATTGCACACATGGTGGGGTACAGTACGTTACTCAAACAATGGAAATACATTTTTTCCTTAAAAGTGTTCAAACGCAGCAATGTTAAAACTATCTCTGCTTTGGATTGCTCTTTAAATAATACATTGAATAAATAATAGTAGACATTTACTTGCAATTTTTTGTCTTTTTAAGATAAAAAGCAAAATTGTGAAAAGTTGCCTTGAAATAGCTAAATAAAGCTACCTGAGGTAGGTAAATAAAGCTACGGTAGGTAATTTTAGCTACGTAGCTAAATGTACTGGACCTGGTATAAAATACAGGTTTGGTCATGTGATCAAGTCCCATAAAGCCAGAAAGACTTTTATGGTACAATTGTGTGTTATTTTCTTTAAGTTAATTTTGCTCAGCTATCAGGCAATGTGTCTCAACTCAATTCTTGATAATGAGATTGAAATGACAGATCAAATGGTTGTGTGTTATAATTGACACAACAGACTCCCCACCTGCACTCTTCAAACTGTACGAGACACTGTCTAGATTGAAACATCACATGATGTCTTATGTTAGCTGCATTTCCATACTAATGGAGTCTTAGATAGTGCATTTTTTTTAAAATGAAAACCATTCAAGAGCAGATACAATTATTTTTTGTTTCTTTTAAACTCCCTATAAGAACTTAATCTTCACTACAACAGCAGGCCTGTTATATTCGCCATTATCACATGGAATTGTGGTAGCAAAAGAATTCTAGGAAAGTTTCACACAAAATTTGCTTGACAAATGCCAAACAACCCATAGTGCTTTTTGTATCTCTTAACACAGAGACATTACCAGGTACAGCATTATGCATTCCAAATTAGGATAATTTACATCCATGATTAAAACTCTTGTGGAAATTTGGTTTGTCTAAATGAATTCTGGCAGAAGTTTGGAGGAATGCAATTGGGGTTCCTTGCATGGCTCGTACCTCGATATTTGGTCATATTTTTTTGTGGTTATACTGAGTGTATTTAGAATGAATTTAAAGGAAAGTGTCATGGTGAACACCCAAACATTCTGTGCAGTTAAAAATTTTCATACTGTTACCCGTTGTCATGCATTTTCAACCATTGCTAAGTAATGTTACCCTGAGCCCTGAGGGTGTGGTTTATGCACACAGTAGGGTAGTACTTTTTATCAAATGTTTCTAAACCAGTCAGATTTGACTATTTCAACATAAAAATACTAGTATAACAATATATAATCTTTTTTATCAATTACACTGCCAATACTTTTTTGAATAATTTCAGGCCATTGTTCGGATACCGGATAAAATAAAGAGCTTTTCAATAACACCAAGCAATGACTCTGAAGCAGAGGGGTGGATCTTAGTTCTAGGGTCAGTCTCAGGACAAATTTACAGAACAAGTTTTTCAGAGTTCAAGACACAGTATGAGCAAGCACAGGTTGAGTAAGTAAAAACTTTTGAATGATTTTAAAAAAAGATAGAACTACCTATTTTCAATTCAAATTTGTACAAGAAAAGGGCTCATAATTTGAGTAAAATTCAGTTCAGAGACATGTTAGAAATATAGTAATTCTAAACTATTTATGAATTTTCTCTTTCACTGATAAAACTTTGATTCAATGTAATCCAATTATAAAGTAAAAGTAATGATATAAAGAACATATAAAATGAATACATGTACTATAGCAGGGCTTTCAATAAGGGTGACAGGAAGCAATTTGTCACCCTAACCCTTTCAATGATTGAAATTCTAAAACAGCCTCTTCAAATGGATAAATTCACCTTTTCACTTCAAAATTATTGAGAGTTCTTTATAGCATGATATCAGCATTTTGATTTCCCACTGTTTTTCAGTTTCCAGACTTCTTTAGAAAACCAGCAAATCTTCACTGACCTGTTAGATGCCTCCTCTCCAGTTTGTGAAGCCACTGAGAGACCAGCTGCTGTCAGCCCTGATACTTTTGTTTATACTTTAACACCATCCCATATCATTCTGTCCTTGAGGTGTCCAGTTCTAGATGTCTGCCAATCTTTGGGGTTCATTTTTACAGTCACAGAGGATGACAACTGTGTTAAAGTGCACTCATACCCTAGTGATGTAAGTCATAGTTTGGCTGAGTCTCTCACAGAAAACATCCTAGAAGTACGAGGACACATGAAAAGTTCCAGCTGTAAGCTATTTGTTTTGACATGTGATTTGATTAATCATTCAGATAGAAGAAGAAGCAGTTCCACTCTACATATTTCATGTGAACTTTTTAAAAGTATTTGTGGTGAGGTAGTACCACTATGCAATTCCCCAATTTTACTCCTGACATTAGGGGAGGGATCAGTTTATTACAGTCCCATAAAGACCAACATCTTATCCTCACAATTCTCACCTTTCATGCTCTTATACCCAACCAGTAAACCTGTGTTAAGAATTCAATCAGGTAATTTGACGTTCAGAGAAATGAACAGACCAGATTCCGATACACGTATAGACCAAAAAGTTATAAACTGTCTAGTGATGTGTTCCTCAAATGGAGACTGTGCTGTTCTGACACACAATGAAAAGTTTGGAGCAGCCTTTGTTCAATTTTCTGTTCCTTGTTCTGTAGTGGATTTTAGGATTACTGGACGTAAACTGTACATTAGCAGTGGTGAAGATCTCTATGTAGCGGATGTTGTGGTCTCTGATAGTAATGACAAGTGTGAAGTGGAAGTGCAAAAAATGTTGAGCTTGAAATTTGCCTGTGCAAAGGAGATCCATTGTGTACCTGATTGCTCTGCTGTTGAAGGTACATATAAATGACATATATATATCTTAACATGAACTTCATTTTAATGTGGTTTTTACATTTCCATTTTGTTTGGTGATTAGTACAGTAAAGTATTTTTTTTTATATATATATATATAATTACTAACTTGTAAAATAACTGAATTTGACATTGCTCCATTATACCAATAAGATTTTAGATAAAGTATTATATATACTTTTGAAATGTTTATTTAACTTTGTTAGTATCTCCTCAAATTAAATCTTGTCTTAAATGTATGTTATAAAAAATCAGTTCAGATAAGAATTTCAGATTTTATTTATCAAGGTGAATGTCAGACTGATATGATGGGTCAAATACAATGCTATCAAAGAATTTGTTATACTTTTTCCACAACCTCATCTTTTGTTTTAGTATTATTATACATATGTATTTATTACTGAATTTTTGAAGTATTACACTATCATATATGTACTTAGGATGTGAAGTTAAGTATCTTTTAATATTTTGTTCATTCAGATGAATTATTTTCTTTTTTACAGAGGTTGCTTCTCACGTATTATGCAGAACAAAATTAGGAAGAGTATCTGTGATAGATGTCAACGTACGAATAAAACAAAACACTGTCAACAGAGCAACAAAACAGGGTCAGCATATCAAGGAACTCCTCACTGCTATTGAAAACTGTCACCTGCAAACCCAGACACTAGTCACCAAGGAAGAAAGACAACAAGAATTCATCTCCCAACTAAATATAGCCTCACATCTCATAAGATACAAAGGACTGCTCAAGTGTGAGTGTGCTGTACTGCAGCAAGTCAGGGGTAGTGAATTCTTTTTATCTTGTAAAGTGACCAATGAGAGTGGTTTAAAGTTGTCATGTGACTGGAGCTTGCTTGTGGATGTTCATCAGTCTAATCCAAACAAAACAACTTCTGCAAATGAAAGGTTAGACAGAGGTGTTAGACATAGTGACAGTGTACTCATTCAAGTTAATCTGCCATCTCAAAACACAAACAATCATTACCATGTTACACTAACTCTTTGTCTCCATTTTCCAAATGACCTTGAAAGTTTACCAGAAGAGAAAAGTAGCTTATTGTTACCAATCTTGGTTCATCAAGAAATACTTGACATCCTCAATTTTCTTTATGATGAAAAATGTCTGTATCAGAAAACTTGCCAGACAAGGTTAACGTTGCATGCTTCAATTATGAAGATGGCATTAAGTCGCCCCTCAGCAAATACAATGCAAACCAAATGCACAGCAAGAATGGAGGAAGATCAGTTATCTGAAGTACATCTTCTTGTACCTGCTGCTCTACTGAAAAATCCTGAAATCTCAGCTTATGGCCAAGGTATGTCTATACTCTTAATCAAAGACACCATTTACATGTATCATTACTACAGTTAAAAGTATTGTGTTATGATCTAGCTTTTCTTTTGAGAAGATAATAAATAAAAAATAATTAAAATCTGAGTCATAAGTGAAATTTTACCTGTGATAGTTTCGAAAGAGTACTATTTTATCTCTTACAGATGTGGAAGGCGTTTTGAAGTTTTTAACTCAAAATTGTCAACACCAAGTAGATGTTTTGAACCAAGAAGCAAGATTAGTGGATCCATCAGGAGAGCTAGTGAGATTATCTGTGGAGATTTTGGACACTGGAGTAGATGGGCCATCACTGAAAATCACCATCTCTACAAGACCAATCGCTTTAGCAGCTGCAGTCAGAGAAGCAGCCTCTAGACGTATACAGGTGCTTGTTTAACTATGTATGTATAAATAGGTGCTAGTTAATGGATGTACATATAAAACAGGTTAAACATGTCAAAGTAAAATAATTAAGTAAAATATGAGGCAAGAATCTATGGTTCAAACAGAAAATGATACACTTGGATACATTTTTAAGGTTTAAAGCATCATCTAAAAAGGGTCTTCTTTTTAATGGACCGGTCACAGTAGCCTAGTGGTAGGACATTCACTTCATGATCAGGAAGCCCGGGTTCGATTCTTGTTTGCTGTGTCACATCAAACTTAAGACTATATAGTGACTATTCCCTCGCCAAGTGCCCGGCATTAGCAGTGAAACTGTGAAAGTTGTGGGTCTTTTGTATGAGACCTTAAAAACTTTGATCCCTTGGCATGGTATTGGCGTTGGCATGATAAAGAACCTTCCCTGCTTAATGGCCCTGAGAGCTGCATATAGGTCTAAATTCGAAGCCTTTCGCCAGCATACAGCGATCACTGATGTCTCTATATGAGTGAAAATTTCTGGAATGGGTCGTTGAACAAAACACAATCAGTCAGTCTTTTTCATGAGTTTCCTTTGAAATTCATACAATATGTTGCAAAAAATAGTTCTCTTTTATTCATTATCTAGTGTAAGTATGAAATACATGTATATTTAATACTGTTAATTGTTCACTTAGAAGTGTTTTTTTTTTAATTCAAGAATGCAGGGAAGAATGAAAACTCCAAAGAATGCTTACTGAAGGTTGTATAATATTTATCTTTTTTTTTAATCCAGAAAAATGTCACTCTAGAAACTTTAAATCTTACAGATAAGTCACCTACTTGTTATACACATTTAGGAATAAATTGGAGAAAGAAGTATGTATCTAACACCATGGCTGTCTTGATACAGCATATATAAGCTAGAGTTAGAATACATCTAATGCTTTGATATTAACGCAAGTATTTTTTTACCCTAAAAAGTTTACGAGGTCATAGCCAGAAATGTTCATTTTCCCATGAACAAACTGGTATTCAGAACACAGACAAGAGGATTTCACATTCACTAAGTTTATAAGGCCACTTAAAAATTCCTCAGAATTATTGATACAAGTACTCTGAAGAGGCCTGTATGACTTTCCAAGGATTGAGATTTTTGATTAATACCATACATGACTGATTTTGTTTCAGGGTACTTTGCCATCCCTTGATATTCCTAGTGTCTCTTCATCTTCCATGACAAAGAAGGATCTTATTGAAATGTACAGACAATTACGATGTGTATCTAGTAATTAAAGAAAAGAGAAAAGTTTCAATGTGTTCCAATCAAATTAGAAGAAAAAGAATGGCTTGTTTATGAGGCATGAATTCCCTGTTTGATAAACAATTAACATATCTTTGTACTTTATGTATTATAGAATTATTCTTCATGTTTACCAAGAAAAGTTCTAGGGAACAACTTAAAAAAATCATTACACCTTGGCATTTACATTTCAAGGAGGCACATAGTATCAGCCTCCCTCCCCAACTTTTTTTCCCAGACCATACCTTTTACTGTTGAAAATATTTATTAAAAGGCCAAATGCACCCCCTCCCCCTCTATTTGTTGCAGAATAGTTGTAAGTGTTAAATAAAATTCCTTGTGGGGAAAAGTTGGAACCTACCCCCCACCCTTTCCAAGTTTTTTCAGGTAAGTGGTACATGTAAGTTTGTCAAATTATTTTCTGGTTGCCAGCCCCCCCCCCCCCCCTTTCAAAAACGATACTACATGCCTGTCAATCACTGAGTCTTCATAAGGACAATGTCCAACACTAAGTTGTACTGTCTGTCTGAGCTGTGATGTGTTATTAATTATACCACTCAGTTGGGAAAACCATACTTGTGTGGGTTATATCCACTGCTCTGTTTTGATGTTTCAAAAGATATATCTAAGAGATTTACTGTTACAAAAAAAGTGCTCTCACTTTCGAAGTTACTTTGAAGTGAAATATTCTACATGCATACTTCACCATAGAATTATTATGTTTATTTCTTTGAAAGGACTTCCTTGGAGTGTGACATTATTATCATTACAGTAAAACATGGTGATAGCAAAAACTTTTATAATGAATTTATGCTTAAAAGCAAAGTGATTTTCATTTCCCATGGTTTTAAAATGTGTTGTGAACTGAACAGATATAACGAATTACAGATCTAACAAATCAAAATTGTTGGTCCTTGACAGTTCACTATGAGCATGTTTTACTGTATATTGCAATTGTTAAAAAAGTGGTAAAGTGATCAATCAAAAAAGCAAAGTTTACTTGTAAAATATTTATAATCAAATGAATTGAATAATGAATCATACTTTGAACAACATTGTTAAGCTTCAACATCAATATATTTCCCATGTTGAAAACATGATCCTTGGTAAAATTTAGATCTAAAAATGTACATGTATACACTAATGTGACACAGAATTGCACTATACAAAAATAACTATCCCTATCTTATACTACTTTGTATGTCGGATACACTGAGGGAATGAAAGCAAAAGTTATTTAATAATGTAAAGATGGTCAAAATATGTAGGATTATAATCCAGATTGGATTTGAAAGTTCTTGGTATACATCTAAAGTGAACATTCACTGTGCAACATACCAATATACAATATTTCAGCAGGTATTTGAGGTTATATTTTTTCCTTAAAATAAACAAGATATCACTTTTTATAAGGTAGGGGATTATTTATTTATGATTATAAAAAAAAACCCAACAATATTATGTGATGTAATGATGCAATGAACAAAAGCAAATGGATTTGTAAGACTTTCTTAAATCATGGTGATTAATACAACCTAAAATGCATCTACATCATCTTGGATGCATAGTGAAATGAAAAAAAAAAAAAAAAACATATAGGAACAAGCTGAGGAAAATACCAACAGTTGGGTTTATGTAAATGTAGTTAATATTTTCATTAAAATATTCATTAATAAACATTGAGGAAATAATTCACAAAAAATGCTAAGGTTTAATTAGCTAAAGGCATTTTCTCTGCCTTTCTCCCATGTTCTTTTCTATATATGTAAAAAAATATGTTATGTGGCAGTAAATGCTACATGTATATTCATATCTTAAAAAAAAAGAGATAGTTACTCCACTAGATCTAGTAGTCCAATCTCTCATGGTAACAGATGAAGTAAATACAAAGCATATTAGACCGAAGATTTGACCCAGAAATCACTCTGAATGCACATTATCAAATTAACATGGTATCACATTGTACAGTAGGATTTAAAATACTTTTCATCTGACAGATTCTTGATGCAATATTTTAACTCTTTAGTGATCAAATGTGCATACTCTAAATATTAAGTGATTACTTATCAAAGTTATTAACACAAACTTTTTAAAATATATTTGGATTTCATCCGTAAAATCAGCTCAGGTTATACCATGTACATGTATGTGTTCAATTCAAAAGGATTGAAAAAAATACTTGTCAGCCACATGGCCAAATCAAAAAAATCAAGTTTGTGGAATTGGGAAACTATTTTATAAAAGGTTATGCATTGTATGAGAAACCGGGTTTTTCATAAACAAAATTGCACAAAATTATTCAGCAAATGAGTGTGCTTTACCTGTATGATATGTATTGATATAGAATGTGAGCTCTTGGTAAAAGAAAAAGAAACTGGTTTAAATATTTTGCGTTTTAAAATAGTTGTTTTGTTGACAATTTAACATTAGCATGACTAGAGACATTTAAAAAAGTATACTCCAATCTTTTACACATCTACAGTGTATTAATATTATATCTTTTTACCTCTGGTATCATTGTCTGATTCTCAGAATTGGAAAATAAATGTATACTTTACAGGTAGCTTATAAATTAATGTTTAGATAATTTAAATTTAACTTTATAATTCAAAGTGCCATTACAAGAAAAATAGTTATAAAAAAAATTCATAATTTGCAATCTTGGTAAGACAAAAGTTATTAATATCCACTGAACAGAAGAATACTCTGCATCTAATTAAAAAATATAATAAATTAATTAAAAAAAATGATTGAAAAAGAACAATACAGCAGCATTACCAGTAGAGCAATCAAAGAACTGTTAATCATTTAACAACCGAGTCCAAATGTGTGTGCATATACTGGAATATACTTCATGGCATTTAGTCTGGCAATCATTTATAGCAGAAATTTTATGATAGGTCTAAACTTACTCAACAATGCCACATGATACCATATTATTTTAGAAACATTGCTTTAGAAAGATTATAAAATCAATAATGTATTACTGAAAATGTATGAGCTGCATCATACATCACGCACACGACTGACACCAAGTGCAGGAAATAACACTGGATTCATAATGCTGAGTTTTGTTTTGTTGTTGTTTTTTTTTTCTTTTTACAATGCAAAGGCCTGTACGTAGAAGAGACTGGTTTTAAGAATTGCTGTACAAAACACATGTCAAATAATAAATAGGGAATGTTGTGAAGTAAAAGTTTCACAGATATAAACAAATCAAAGAATTATAAAAACATTTCTTTCTTTAGGTGACATTAAAATTCTGGTATGTACCATATATGTTTGTTAGGCACAATAAATTGAAAATTGTAGTGGAAAAAAAAAATAATACAGAACAATGCATAACATCTTAACTCATTCACCTCATGTGTATATCAGAATGGTGAAAAATTGGCAAGTTTATGAAGGTGAAAATCAAGGACTAGTACACTGTATATCTTCTATAACTGATTTCATCAGGCAGATTATAAAATGCTCATGGCAATGCATGGGTATATGAAATACTATGGTTAAAATCAATCAGCACAACTTTTACATGAAAGCTCATAAAAACAATTGCATTTAATAATATTAACAAGTTCATATATATATCACGATGATATAAATTTATCAGGTATCCTATTTTGTGTCTATCTTTTTAGAGTATTATTGACAATGTTAGTTTAGATTTAATGACTGCTTCTAAATAATTTTGAATTTCACTTAACAGGTTGGAAATCTACACTTTTTTTGTGTTAAGTCCTTTCTCAGATGTAAAAATGTATATATATGAATTAAAAAAATCTGTCAAATCTATTATCACAAGTTAAAAGTACGCTGTTTCCTTTGTCCAATGTACATAATTGAAAAAAAATGCATATATTTGCATCTAAATAAATAGATTTTTTTAAAAAAACTATATTCCATTTGAAATGTTTTTTTTTCCCAACATAAGATATAATGGGTGTGAGTCAAGAAGCATGTATACACATTCAATATAATTATGCACCAATATATATATATATACAACATAACACTCCAAAATAGAGTGAACTATGATCCTGGATAAAAGGGAATTTACAAAGCACCTGTCACTGCAAGTATAATTAATAAGATCATTATAAATCCACCTCCAACAGCAATGTAGCTGATTATAACTGCCCGTTTGGCCCTCTTCTGAGCTAAGCCATACAGACCTTTCCCATTATACATCTTGGCTTTCCATGCCTCCCTATTGGCGAAAACCCCAATACAAAGACAGAAAAATACACTGACATATGACATAATCAAAATCTGGTTGAAGGTTTTCCAGGGTGGGGGTGTCAGGTCATCTTCTGGGACTTTTTTCACAAGGTGGGGCACTGTCACAGTGGTTTCTCTGTATGGGTTTTCAGTGGTGTTCTGGTATGCAGGGTCTATTGCATAACTTGATACATTTTTTCCATTGCTTTTAGGTGCTTGGTTTTCTATCAGGAGAGATAACTCTACCTGTTCGGCATCATCGTGATTGGGTTTTGTTTCTGCAGGTGTTTCTTGGTTTAGTTGCAAAGGTTCTCTCTCCAAAACCATTGAGTCATTCCTGGCTGTGCAGGCCATTGTCTGGTCATAGACTTTGACTCAACTTGGAGTTTATTTCTGTAATGTAATTTATAATATGAATATAAAAATAATTTTACAATAGTGTTTAAAATTGAGTTTTGAAACAATATATAAATATTGTATTCAGAATTTCTGTACCAGAAGTACAAATACTGACCATTGCCTATGTAAACATGTCTGGTACAATCACTAGACTTAGCTACGCAGCTTGAATTACTTTATTTACCTACCTGAAGTAGCTAAATATTTAGCTTCTAAATCATAATTATTTCTAAAAATTAATATTTTTCTCAGGATGTGCAGAAAATCGCCTTTTGATGCAGTGATAATTCTTAACTTTGACTGATCTGAAAACAATTCATGAAAAAAAAATCACTCTTGAAAATGCGTCTTTTTCATCACAAATGCAATCAAAGTTCTAAAAGTTTGGGGCTATATTAAACAGCAGCAGCTACAGTCACTTCTTGAATGATAACAAAGTTATGCATAACATGATAATTGATTAATAATCAATAAGCACAATGTGAAGTAATCATACTTATCCATGCCTCACTGCACACACAAGGTGGTTTACAGTTACTCAAACAATGGATTATGGAAATAGCAGTACATCTATTGCTCAAAATTGTTCAAACGCAGCAATGTTAAATGATCTCTGCTTTGGATTACTTTTTTTGAAAATCCCTACTATAAATATGAGTAGACATATACTTGCAATTTTTGTCTATTTGAAATAAAAAGCAAAATTGTGAAAAGTTGTTTTGAAATACATGAAATAGCTAATTAAAGCAACGATAATTTAAGCTATGTAGCTAAATGTAGTGATTTGTAAACACAAAGTTATAATTTAAATAAATTCATGTAAAATTTCCCACTTTCGTTTTTTGACATTTACCTTATGCAAATGGCCATCATTCATGTGACTGACAATTGAGTCATAGACAGATAGACAACTATGTATGTTCTTAATGTTTCTCCATTTCTATATTATCAATCGTTTAAAGTTTATAGAATGGATACTTAAGGCGAATCATGAATAACACCTATAAGGCTTTGGATGTAATTACACAAAGCCCGTACCCTGAACTTAACTGTTATGAATTTAAAAACTTTTAGCAGTGTGAAACAAGAATATGTTCCAGACAAAACCAGAAAACAGACTTCGAAACTACATGGCCAAAAATACATAAAACCAACCAAATATTACCTCTCAGTCCACAATTTTTCCTCAAATTTATCCTTTATTGCGTGAACGCAGATTACAGTCAGTTGTTTACTTTCTAATTATAATTTATTTTGCCTCGAAATAGAAACAGGAAGTGCTTATTAAAAGTCATGTAATCGTAAAGTAGTAATGATCGAAATACTCATTTCCGGAATATCACGGGATATGATATTATTCACATCAAAGGACACGTAGCTTCTGATCACCATTTAGTTGCAGCCCGTTTGAAACTAAGAAAAAAATAATTGTTCAGGCCCAACTCCCAAAGGTATGCAGGGGCGTAGCTTCCATTGTGGCAATGAGGCAACTGCCTCACTAGATTTTTCACCACCACCACCCCTTCCCATAATCAAAAATACATTGCAGATAATACGTAAAATTAATGGCAATTCTTTTAACATTTTAAGCAGTTCTATAATGTTGAATTGAAGTTTTAAAGAAATGAAAGCAAAGTTTAATAAGATGAGCTTTCACCTTTAAATGTTTCAAAACTTTTAGTAAACATATTTATTAACTCTTTTACATTCTTTTACAATATGAAGTCTTAAAGAAACCAGTACAGTAAATGAAATTTCATTGCATTTTAAAACCCCCAACTCCATTTTCTGTCGGAGTACCCCCCCCCCCCCCCATGACAACACCCGCGGAACCTGCTAGTGGCTTAAGGCGGCCCCAGACCTCTTGCTCCTACATGTATATGTATGGTTTTGCCTCACTAGAATTTAAAGTCAAGCTACGCCCCTGGTATGGATGCTTGAAAGATAAAGACATTAAGGTATTCAATGTACATGTATAACGACCATATTTTCAGTGGCGGATCCAGGAATCTTGAAAAGGGGGGGGGGCAATTTAGGGTCGGGGTAGGGGCCCACGGCCACACACAAAAAAAACCTTATTTATTAAATCATGTATATTTTGGACACAAAGGGGGGGGGGGGCTGGGCCCCCTCTAAATCCACCAGTAATTTTGTTCCTAATAAATGAATGATCCGATGTTTTAATCATGGTAGCATTTTGAAGGTGTTAATCAAATAAAAATGCTTCACCAAAGGAATTTACATCTCCAGCATTTGGTGAAAGACTTGCTGAGTCGACAGCATTTTAGCCATATTTTGGCGTTTAATATTTGGAGGAAAAAAGCCACGATTGACACTTGGGTGAGAGTGAATCAGACCATGGTTTCAACATATGACAGGAAGTGTTTGGTCCCCGAGAAATAATTAGCATGCTTGATTGTGATAGAATTCGGCCGAGCCGAACCGAAGCCGGGTAAACCCCGGTACGCTCTTAGAATCAAGCGAACAGGCTCATTTAAAGTAATAGAAATATTGTATTTCTATCGTAAAACATTATCTAGCATAGAAAAGGACTACACTTTTTGAAAATATGTTCATTTCACAAGCGTGCCTCGATCAAAAGCTTCACGTCTTAAAACAAACAACTTTCATCACTACTATCCCCAAGGACGCTATGTTGAAGCCGCCCGAGCCTATCAAATTTTTCCGGCTCAATCGGCTCACCCGGCTTGATGCGTGCGCAATACCGGCTCAGAATCAAGTGTGTCGCCGGTCATCGCCGGTTTACCCGGGCGCGCCGGATGGTCAGAATCAAGTATGCTAAATATTACCATCTTAAAGAGTGGATGTCAAGAGAGAGAGAGAGAGAGAAAGAGGCTCAGACAAATAAAAGATAAAAGAAAAGAAAGCATGTGTAAATTCCAATAGAACAAGATCATAAAAATTCAAAGTGAAAGCTAGCTACCCGGAATTAAGAAGCTTTAGATATGAGTAGTATAGTATTCGAGCAGACAGAAGGATCGAGGTATGTAGATTCACTGGCAGAGAAAGCAGAACAAGCCAAAAGAACAGGGAAAATGAAAGAAGTTGTATAATAGACCAGAGCCACCTGTGATAGATAAGATAGGAAACGTGCAAAAAAAAGGATGTAACACTTTGAAGAAATCTTAGACCAGAGCCAGCTAATCCATCTCACATACTGCCAGTTATAGACGTCCTGGATAATTATAGCACATGGTGAACCAACCAAAGAGGAACTTAAATCAGCTATAAAACATATAAAGAATGGCAACAAATCAGCCGGACCTAAAAAAGTATTCCTGCTGCGGTTCTCAAGACAGACATAGAAACAACAGTGGGTATCTTTTATATGATATGATGAGGTTGACACCCAGCCAAGAGACCAACTCTTCAATCTGATAAAAATCAGATCCTTTGATCCGCTCACATAGATCGCTACACAAGGATCTCCTTGTGTAGCGATCTATGTGAGCGGATCAAAGGATCTGATTTTAATCAGAGCGATCTATGTGAGCGGATCAAAGGATCTGATTTTCATCAGATTGACCAAGTCTTAGATATATTCGTCACCACGTGACTCAAGTAATTGATCATTTTCCCCGAATTCGAAACAACAACAAATTATTTTTCGCTACGCTTTGTATACCGCGGGAAATTTTTAAGGTATAGTCCGATCCAGACATATGGAGAAATGATGTACAGTTTATTCATGAGGTTGCTCCCAAGTAATTTACTTCTCATTAATATTCATAAGATCCTGCATAAACTCGAAATATTCAATTTCTTTAAATTTTAATAGCGAGCGCAGCGAGCTCTAACGACAACACCTGGGCGAAGAGAAAATTCGGACTTACACATTGATCCAACCTTTCTTTTGGACCCACAATGCATCGCTTGTTTAAGCTACGTTCTCGCGAGAATAACAACAATAGTTTAACAAAAATTAAACTCGCCTTGATTTAATGGATATATTGCAGATAAACAGTAAATAAAACGTTCTTCTTTAAAGTCAACAATGTTCAGTCTTCGGTTTGGTAATGCAACTTACGACGTCATGTGACGTCAGAGTCTAGACGCACCGTCACGTGCAGTTTGACGATTGAGCCCGATCTAAATTAAGCCTGAATAAATATCTGCGCTCGCCCTAACGGTCGCACCGTCAACATATTATTACATCCTGCAAGCACAGTTTGTTTTGTTTTTTAAGCCTCTGTCATAGTTATGATTATCTGGGCAGAATTTTGGGTTACAAACAGTTGAAAACTCATGAAACCATCTTTTTTGGTAATAAATAGGTTACACTGATGCAAGAAATTGCCGTTTTCAAATTAAAAAGGCGGTCGTTATTCTTCATGAAATGATAAATCATCTCTATTTTTTAAAAATAGGCATTCGTCTGCACCTATTAATCGGCGGAAGAACTCTGTCAACTTGCAATAAACACTTACATTTAATCACCAAAAATGATAAAGACACCAATTCTGTGCTCTTTCCTTCATTAAAACAGTATACTCTCGCTTCGGAATTTCAAATTAAAAAGGCGGTCGCAACTTTCACTTTAGCATCAACAATATTGTCATTTCCGGTAGAAGATAATAAGAAAAATCTAAATATCGGCGGAAGAACTTTATCCGAAATAGTTAGAATATAAAATCTGCGGGTTTTTGTTCGTTCTCTTTATAAACCTTTATGGAATCTGTCGCCATTATAGCTCCAATATGGCCGATATGTAAATGAGAAGAATGAACACCATTTCTCCATATGTTTTGAAAATCAGGAGTTGCATTGAGATATTGAAAATGCTCACAAAATGACTCTGAATTCTCAAAGAAATGTGTATTTACTCATATGGTATTTATTTAAAGTTCATAATTATAGTAAATCATATTGTAAATAAAAAAATTATCAAATATTTCAAATATATTTTCGGGAAACGCGAATAAAAACACCCGCAATGAAAACAGATTTCATTTCAAGCTTTTTTTGGAGACTTTTTTTTTTTAAAATTAATAATTTTAAGAGTTATAATTCCTGGCTGAGGAGCGGATATTCTTAAATGTTCAACAAATAGGGGTAAGTTCAATTACAAGCTATTTATAGAATTGTCATGATTTCTGATTACTTGAATTTCACATAATATTAAATCGATCAAACACTAAATAGGCAAAAATGTTGAAAAATGTATCGTGTTTTGTGTAGTATTACCAAAACTATTTACATCTGGTATTGTGATTAACTTTCTAGAGAAAAAAATCCGTATTATTACATAATAAACATATAATATTATTCCGGAAATAGGTATTTCGATCATTTTCCTTTCTGCACTCGGCACTCCTCATGTTTATAAAGCAATAAACCCGGAAACTATCACTTTCCTGGCATATTTTAGCTGTGAATAATAATTTCAGTTAGTTTTATCGAATAGATTTTGTATCATTTTGAGCCCGATGTAAAATATATACATATTGACCTTTGGTTCCAGTGTAGTTTAATTTTTAACACTATTTTGTGTAATTAATTGTTATAAAGGAGAGGACGTTCTAATTTTTAAGAACTTGTGTCCGATCCTTTTGTTGTAATATCTAAACAATAAAATATGTTCAAACAAATCTGTACTAGACTTATACGGAAGTATCCTATCATTGGAAAGATAGATGGTACACGTGTAGCACAGATCTGTAGTACGCAGAATTTTTTGGGGGGATGTTTCTCCCTCTCCCCCACATGGAAAAACATTGCTACAGGCCTTTATCAAGCTATATTTGGATTGCTGTCTATCAAATTATTTTGCAAACCTTGATGCACAAAACTAATGCCGGTAGACATGGCAAAGACTATCTTTTAAAACCTAGTGGTTTTAATTCAACATGTTCAAGCTGTTAAGCTATCTCTATAAGTTCTTCCTACTCATTTAAAATGCTTGCACCATAGAATTTAGTTTGTATACAAGGATATATGTATTAAAGAGAAATTCAGATCTTGGTTACGCCAAAAAATACATTTAATATGAGGCGCAGATTTTAGAGCGGAGTTTGCCAATGATTCGAAGAGGGCGAATTGTTCTACGGGCAAGTTAACTTAGAGGCGAACTCTCAAGCAATTCCTCGCCCATTGCGTAGCCTGACGTAAGCCCATGGCATCCGGTTTAACTCCGCCAATATATATTTTCTGCGTGGACCTCAGGGTCCACGCAATGAGACATTTCCTCCCATACATTGTTAAACATGCGATATGTCCCATAGATTATGATATCCCACTAATCAGAATTCAATTGAACATATTTTATTGACAAAGTCAAAAGGATCGAACACAACTTCAGAAACTTAGATAGTCTTCTCCTAATACAACATTTTGTAAAATTGCCAAAATAAAAACATATATACATATGGTCTACTACATATACATCGTAGTAATAGAAAGAAAAAAAAAGTTCTTTAAGTGTACAAATATAATTTGAATTGGTAAGAAGAAAAAAAAGTAAGCTTATTTTAAAAAAAAACGACCACATTCATTTAAGAAAGTTTGAATAGTCTTGAAAAGTTCAGCATTTTGTTTAATAGTAATCAGAATTAGGACTAAAAATCCCACCATTCTCCCATGGGATTCTGACTTTTATAGGACTCCATATCTTAAAAAAAGATGTTTGTGAGTAAACATGAGACCATGTGATACTGCCAAGAAATCCCATCAAGCGCTATACTAAACTTTTTTTGGACATCACAATTAGAAATGGTAGTAAAAAGTCTGGACAGTGTCGTGTCAAATGTTGCACTGTTAAAGCTACTTTTAATTGATGTTATGTACAGCGAGAACGTGGTTAGCAGCGAGATGCATTCGCGTTCCATTGTTGGTCCAGAGGTTACTGCCAAAAAAAAAAAAAAAAACAAAACAAAAAAAAAAAAAACAAGGGCCCAAGGGCCTTAACGGTCACCTGAGTATAATTCAACAATTTAGAGGATCCATAGAGTATAAAATAAATTGATAGATGAAGCTTTGTTGCCCAAAAGCAAGAGAAGTATGAAGATCAGGATCAACAAAGTAATTAGTCTAACTTTCAGAATCAACTCATCAAATAAGTTCTAATCTGTCCCCCACTTATCATTATCACCAAGTAGACTATTAACAAACTTTTAGTGCTCCTGTACTACTTTTAAATCCATATATATAACCTTTCAGGGTGACCTCTCTTGGTCTTTAAAGAACATTTAATAAGATACGTTATTTTTGTTTCCTTTTTATTTATATATTATATACAGGTCTACCTGAACTAAGAAAGTACTTTTTGTATTATACAATAAAAATTCTTGCATAATTATCTTATTCTATTAACCTTTCAAATACATTATTTACAGTGATTAATAATCAAAGGTGGATGGAAAAGGGGAATAACTTCTCTCAGTAAAATAACAAGAGGCCCATGGGCCACAACGCTCACCTGAGTAACTTTGGCCTTGCTGTTTTTCACCCGATTTCCCCCTTGTAATACCTATTGTGGCCCCGCCCTACCCCAGGGGTCATGATTTGAACAATTTAGAATCTACACTACCCCAGGATGCTTCCACATAAGTTTCAGCTTTTCTGGCCCAGTGGTTCTTGAGAAGAAGATTTTTCAAGATATTTTCTACATATTTCAATGTAAAACTTGGATTCCCTATTGTGGCCCCGCCCTACCCCTGGGGGTCATGGTTTTTACAATTTAGAATCTACACTACCCCAGGATGCTTCCACATAAGTTTCAGCTTTTCTGGCCCAGTGGTTCTTGAGAAGAAGATTTTTAAAGATTTTTTCTACATATTTCAATGTAAAACTTGGATTCCCTATTGTGGCCCCGCCCTACCCCAGGGGTCATGATTTGAACAATTTAGAATCTACACTACCCAAGGATGCTTCCACATAAGTTTCAGCTTTTCTGGCCCAGTGGTTCTTGAGAACAAGATTTTTAAAGATTTTTTCTACATATTTCAATGTAAAACTTGGATTCCCTATTGTGGCCCCGCCCTACCCCAGGGGTCATGATTTGAACAATTTAGAATCTACACTACCCAAGGATGCTTCCACATAAGTTTCAGCTTTTCTGGCCCAGTGGTTCTTGAGAAGAAGATTTTTAAAGATATTTTCTACATATTTCAATGTAAAACTTGGATTCTCTATTGTGGCCCCACCCTACCCCTGGGGGTCATGGTTTTTACAATTTAGAATCTACACTACCCCAGGATGCTTCCACATAAGTTTTAGCTTTTCTGGCCCAGTGGTTCTTGAGAAGAAAATTTTTAAAGATTTTTTCTACATATTTCAATGTAAAACTTGGATTCCCTGTTGTGGCCCCGCCCTACCCCCGGGGGTCATGATTTGAACAATTTAGAATCTACACTACCCCAGGATGCTTCCACATAAGTTTCAGCTTTTTTGGCCCAGTGGTTCTTGAGAAGAAGATTTTTAAAGATTTTTTTCTACATTTTTCAATGTAAAACTTGGATTCCCTATTGTGGCCCCGCCCTACCCCCGAGGGTCATGATTTTTACAATTTAGAATCTACACTACCCCCAGGATGCTTTCACATAAGTTTCAGCTTTTCTGGCCCAGTGGTTCTTGAGAACAAGATTTTTAAAGATTTTTTCTACATATTTCAATGTAAAACTTGGATTCCCTATTGTGGCCCCGCCCTACCCCCGGGGGTCATGATTTTAACAATTTAGAATCTACACTACCCCAGGATGCTTCAACATAAGTTTCAGCTTTTTTGGCCCAGTGGTTCTTGAGAAGAAGATTTTTAAAGATTTTTTCTACATATTTCAATGTAAAACTTGGATTCCCTGTTGTGGCCCTGCCCTACCCCCGGGGGTCATGATTTGAACAATTTAGAATTTACACTTCCTCAGGATGCTTCAACATAAGTTTCAGCTTTTCTGGCCCAGTGGTTCTTGAGAAGAAGATTTTTTAATGACCCCACCCTATTTTTGTCTTTTCTTGATTATCTCCCCTTGGAAGGGGGCTTGGCCCTTTATTTTAACAATTTAAACTCCCCTTTACCCAAGGATGCTTTGTACCAAGTTTGGTTAAAATTGGCCCAGTGGTTCTTGAGAAGAAGTTGAAAATGTGAAAAGTTTACAGACGGACGGACGGACGGACGGACGACGGACAACGGGTGATCAGAAAAGCTCACTTGAGCTTTCAGCTCAGGTGAGCTAAAATTAATAAAGCACTGTTCAGGTCCAGAATGTTTTATCAAATGGTCCGGATGTTAAAAAAAAAAACAGGTAAAAATACCCTTGCTTATTAAAACTTTTTGCCTCTGATATGCCCAGAAGCAGAGAAGAATTTCACAGGTACAATGCATTTTCCCTCATCATCATACACTTCAAAGAATTAACACATTTCCACTATATTATCAAAAAGCCCCCCTCCCCCTTTTTGCCAGAACCCCTGTCCCTGGGACCACAAGTTTTAAAAATTCTGTTAGAAGCTCCCTTGTTTATCATAACTATGAAATTTGTTTATCTGCTCAACACTAAGGAGCAGACAGGATTAATTAATAGAATTTATGCATTTCAGTATATTATTATCAATAGAGCCCCCCACCCCCTTCACCAGAACATCTGACCCAGGGGCCATGAAACTCACAGTTCTGGAAGAAGCACTCTTGCACTTCATAACTATACACTTAGCTATTTTGCTTTATAACGAGAAGCAGAAAAAAATATTTTCAAAGATATGCTTTTCCACTATATACATGTAATCAATAGAGCCCCCCCCCCCCCTTTCCACCAGAACTTCCAACCCTGGGGCCATAAATTTTACAATTTTGGAAGAGGCATCCTTGCCTATAATAATTATGCACTTATTTTGTTTAAATAATCTCCAGGGGCAGAGAAGAAGATTTTCAAAGAATTAATGCATTTTCACTATATAATCAGGGGTTCTGGTGTTAGAGCTCCACCCTAACACCAGAACCCCCTGACCCCTGACAATTTTGGAAGAAGCATCCTTGCTCATCCTAACTATGTACTCAGTTAGTTTGTTTAATACCCAGGAGCAGTGAAGAAGATTTTCAAAGAATTAGTGCATTTTCACTATATAATCAATAGAGCCCTGCCTTAAAACCAGAACCCCTGACCCAGGGGCCATGAAATTCACAATTTTGGAAGAGACATCCTTGCTCGTCATAACCATGTACTCAATTAGTTTGTTTAATACCCAGGAGCAGAGGAGAAGATTTTCAAAGAATTAATGCATTTTCACTATATAATCAATAGAGCCCCGCCCTAACACCAGAACCCCTGACCTAGAGGCTATGAAATTCACAATTCTGGAAGAGACACACTTGCTCACCATGACCATACATTGAGTTTGTTTGTTGAATACCCAGGAGCAGAGGAAAAGATTTTTTGAGGAATAATGCATTATCACTATATAGTCAACAGAACACCACCCTAGCACCAGAACCCCTGACCCTGGGGCCATGAATTTCAAAATTTAGGTAGAGGGCTCGATGCTTATTACAATCTTGCCAACAGTTTGACTGCTTGATGTCCAGGAGTAAAGAAGAAGATTTTTAAAGATTGCATTAATTTTGATGGTTTTAGCCCCACCCCTCAGACCTCGGGGGGGGGGGGGGGCACGAATTTCACAATATTTGTTCCCTTTCACCCATAGGTGCTATATTCCAAAATTGGTTGAAATTGGTTCGCTGGTTCCAGAGAAAAAGCTGAAAATGTACAAAATTTTACGAACGACGGACGACGCACGCCGCACGAAGACGGACGAAAAGAGATAGCAATAAGTCACCTGAGTGACTCAGGTGACCTAAAAAATGATTTGGATCAATGTGCAAAGTCCGAATTTTCTATTCGCCCAGGCATTGTCGTTAGAACTCGCAGCGCTCGCTATTAGCCTAGAGGAGTAATTAAGTATTCATAATTATACTCGGGTGTAGGCGTTTCGGAGTTTATTTGTAAAATTTACTAATTTAGAATTATTAGCAAGCGCCACTCGCGAAGTCGAGCTCAATAGACTTAATTGTAAGAACAGAGAAAATTCGAAATGAAATCTGTATATTTTGGTGCAACCTTCCCAGGATTCCTTTGCAACCAGGATTCCATGCGAAAATGGCGAAAAACGTCCCGCAGTTATCAAGTATTTAGATTTAGTTATGGCAGGGAGCTTAAACGAAACAAAAATGTATTGCATCTATTATGCCTTTCGTTCCATTTACATAACCATTTTCTGGCAACGTTGCAAGCGTCGCAACGTTAATGGAAAGCGCCCTTACGACGTCGACGTCATGTGACGTCACAGTCTAGACCGTCTCTTGCAGTTTGAAGTCTGTAGAGGCGGATCAAAGTTTATGTATGCTATATTTAATTTTTTATTATACCCCACGCAACAAGTTGCGTGGGGTATAATGTTTTTGACCCGTCCGTCAGTCAGTCAGTCAGTGTGTCAGTCAGTCCGTCAGTCCTGTTTTTTTGTCGGCGCAACTCCTCATAAACCGCTGCACAGAATTTCGTCAAACTTTGCAGATATTTAGCACACAATGTGTAGATGTGCATATTACCAGGAAATTCCGATTCCTTTATTTTTTCTGGGGATTTCGCTTTTTTTTTAACTTAGATGTTTGGCCATATCTTGAATATAGAGATGAACAGTTTGTCAGCGCAACTCCTCTTAAACCACTGCACAGAATTTGGTAAAACTTTGCAGATATTTAGTACACAGTGTGTAGATGTGCACATTACCAGGAAATTCCGATTCCGTTAGTTTTGCCTTAAGAGTTTTGCCTATTATTGAAGAAACTTTCCAGTTAGGTAATAAGGAAATCCACTGGAATCAGTTTTGTAATGAAATTTTATTTGAAATATTTTATGACCTTAAAAGACCCCTATTGGTTTTGAGATCAAAATATTAATGGTTTAACACACAAACACACAAAATCTTGGATACTTCTCTCTCTCTCTCTCTCCCCCCCCACAATTGGTTCTTTGCCTTAAATAATTTCATAAGTACAGTATATAAACAAATTCATATGACTACATCATAATTTTGTTTCCATCATTTATTTAAATGTGTAAATTGTCATGTGTTGGACATGGATTTACACTCATTAACAAATCATAATCACTGAGGAATTTAAATAACAGTTTGTCAGCAGAACTCCTGCACTGAATTTCCTGAAACTTTGTAGGTATTTCAGACATAATGTATAGATTTGTATATTACTAAGAAATTTTGATTCCATTATTTATCTAGAAATTTCAGCCCAATTAAATTTGTAACATACAAAGATTTGAATGTCCTTATATGCAGGAAGTTTTGATGTGATGATTTTTGCAATTTAAGTAATGCCCCTTTTTGAATTATACTGTGTATTTAAAATGCACTGTGTCATTCATTACGTGTTGCATTGTCGAGTTTTGGGGAGCGTGGGGTATGTGAGCTTGCTCACTTTTTCTTTCATTTAATTTGAGTATCTGAGCTCTTCTCAAGTAGTGTGGGCGCAAAATGTTTTTACATCGGGTTCAAAGTATTGGGAAATCTAGTCGATAACCTTATGTAGATTTCGTAATGTTAACGTGGATGTCTTAACGGTTATAGAGGTTAATATAAGGGATGCATTCTGCACGTACAACGGTACATGATAAGTAAATAAAGAAAATTCTTCTGTGGACTAAGAGGTACTTTCATTTTGAAGAACTATTTTGATATTTTCTAAGATGTAAATATAGTATATTATGCTATAAAGGGTTAGGAGGTGGATAAAATATACAGTCAGGTTAGTACTAAAATGTCTAGAATTAAGGAATGAAAGGTAGTTGATTGACCAGTGCTGGAAAGTGGAGAAATACATTCCCAACCGTGCACAGAAAATTTTGCGCCATAAATTGTACTTTATTTATATCATGGGATCTGTAGCGTTATTAATCTCAGCG
The DNA here is from genome assembly GCF_033153115.1 of Saccostrea echinata. Lineage (NCBI taxonomy): Eukaryota > Metazoa > Mollusca > Bivalvia > Ostreida > Ostreidae > Saccostrea > Saccostrea echinata. The sequence continues at coordinate 9,323,421 of NW_026889761.1, forward strand.
AGATCCGTAGAGAATAAAAATTTTGGTCTGGTATTTCTACGGATACCAGACCAAAATTTTTATTCTCTACGGATCTCGCTGAGATTATAGCGTTATGGTCAAACACTATAATATAAAACCATAACGCTACAGTTCTGCAGCTAATAAAATATATATATTATGTGTATTTACACTCAGTAGGTATCAAACATATCTATATAGTATCCTATGTCGAAGATGGGAAAATCAAGGGATCAGATATTACTTTAAATTTGAGAATAAAATGCTTAGTACTTGTTCAAAGGTTTCGAGCCACTTTCTTACGTATTATAAGGTTTGAGGACTAAATCCCCCTCTCTTACATATAGAAAGAGACAATGCAAATTGTAAGTAATTCTCATCATTGGCGTGTATTTAATTAAATTAGGATACAACATTTCAACTAAGTTTTATATATTAACAATCCAAAACCTTTGAATTGGCTGTGTATCTAGGTATTCTCCCCATAAAGTATTTTTTCATGTAAAGTAGCTTTTCCCTCATAGTACTAGGCCCCCTCCCCTCCCCCGGCGCGGAAACCTGGCTACATGTATCTATAGTAATTTTTTCCCCTAGGGAGAAGAGAAACTACATAGCGGATTTTTCCCCGAAGTCTAGGGTTTCCCCCTCACGTTTTTAGTTCAGTTAGATTAAAAAAAATTGTTCATGTATATGGAAAGCAAATCAATGTCTTGAACAGGGCACGTTACATATATATGTACTTGCATACGTCAGTGAACGAAAAATGTATATTGTCGACTGTATAATAAATATAAATAATGTATAACATACACATTTTTAAAATTTATTTTAAAGTATGACAGAAATCTCGTAATATCGCGGTACTTATTTCTTTTGCGTAAAAAAGTTCTTCCAAATTCTAATATCATATAAAGCATGGAACCAGATGTCATCATGATGGGACCTATTTAGACGGCGATTATCTAGATGCAGAAATTCTACCCTTTGGAATTCCACCTGAACACCAGTACAAAGTATACAGGAAAGATAGGAAAACTCTTATAGATAAAGTTGGAGGGGGCGTGATCATCATGGTAAAGCCAACTTACGATTGTGAAGACTGTCCAGCTAGATCTTGATATTGCATGCGAACTAAAGTGGGTGAAGTTAACTACATGTAGGAAAGATACAGTCCTAATCTTACTACCGAGAACCAAAGTCATCGATTGAAGCTTTGCAATAATCGAATTATCATTGTCTAAATTATTCAAGTCCGCTAAATAAAAGAACTGCAAAATATTCCGGGGGGTGGGGGGGGGGGGATTTTCACCTTGGGGATATCAACTGGACCATGGGTTGTAGCACTCAGGGAGCAAGAGATAAATCACACTGTGATAAACTTGTATCACTACTGGACTGTTATGAGCTGGACCAAGATCACACATAACCAACATGTCAGGATAGGACTATAGACTTATTTATAACATCACATCCCATCGGAATGGGTGACAACGACATCTTAGCTATCCGAACAACACTCAAACCAACAAAGTCTACCAAGATTAATCAAACAGTTTACAACTATAAGAAAGCTAACTGGGAGGTAGCAAAGAGTAAATTGAGAAGATAGGGCTAAACAATCAATAGAGGAAAACTGGAACTACTTATAAAATGCAGTCTTCAGAGTTATGGACACATGGATTCCCAAAACGGCAGTGAAGAAAAAGGCTGATGTACCGTGGATGACAAGGAAGATAAAGCGAATGATACAAAAGAAAAAGCGGATGTACAAACATGCTTTGAAACATAGAAAAAACAGCAGGCAGTCAACAGCCTTTAAAGAATACAGGAAGCTGGTACGGAATAAGATCCATTCATCATATGATAAAAATCTGAACACGTTATTAGACCCAGTAGAGGACACAACAACCAAAAACTTCTGGAAATACATCAAAGCCTGGAAACAAGATACTATGGGGATAGGAACACTGAAAGCTAAAAGGAAGATAGCAGAAACACCACTGGCAAAAAGCAAACATATTAAATGAACAATTTACATCAGTATTTACCAAGGAGGACATAAACAACATCCCGGAAAATGGACCATCACCATTTACTCCTATGAGAAATATCGCCATCTCAGACTCGGGTGTAAGAAAGAGCATTCAACGCCTAAACGAAAAGAAAGTGGACCAGATAAGACACCTATCACATTCTTAAAACAAGCAGTCGACATCATAACACCAGTAAAAGCATTTATATTTCAACAATCATTGGACAGAGGAGAAATACCAACAGACTGGAAAAGTGCGAACATAGTGTCAATTTATAAGAAAGATGATGGAACAACATCCGCAAATTATAGACCAGTTTCACTCACAGCAGTTATATCCAAAATGCTAGAGCACATCATAATCTCAGATCATGGACCATCTAGAGAGAGGAAACATCTTACATGAAAATCAACATGGATTTCGAGCTAGACGATCTTGCGAATCCCAGCTGCTGATGACAACTGATGACATGGCCAAACACTTAGACCAAGGAAGGCAAATTGATATGGGAATACTGGTCTTTTCAAAAGCGCTCGACAAAGTTCAACACATACTGCCGAAGAATTAAATTACAATATTACGGCATCCAGTGAACAACACAGAGATGGATCGACAACTTCTTAAAGGACTGACAACAACAGGTAGTAGTAGATAACGCAACATCTAGCACGACATCTGTAACATCTAACTGTGCTTGAACAACATTGTTCCTTATCTTTATTAACGACATCGCAGACAACATCACTTCAACTATTCGATTATTCGCAGATGACTGTGTCATCTATAGACCCGTACTTTGCCAACTTGACTATGAACAACTACAGAGGGATTTGAGTACACTAGTGAACTGGAGTGATATCTGGCAAATGGAATTTAACATCTAGAAGTGCGCTATCGTGCAGTTTGGAACATCAACAAGAAAGAAAGCCTTCAAATACACCATGAAGGGGGAGCCACTCAAGATAGTAGATCACCATCCATACATAGATAGGAGTTGAACTCAGTGACAACTTGAAGAACAACTTACACATAGATAACATCTGTAAGAAAGCCTCTAGTGTGTTGTGATTCCCGAAGCGCAACCTTCGACATTGTCCACCAAAGGTCAAGGAAAAAGCATACCAGAACGTAGTCCGACCAAAGACCAACACCTATATGGAATTCAAAACAGAAAACACGACAGAAATAGATAGAACAATTACAACATAATGCAGCGAGATTCGCTATTTGTATTTTTTAAAAACAATCATACCTTGGCATGGCGCGGCAGCGCATTTTTGCATAAACGTTAATTGTTTTCCGCACCATCGGACTTTGGTGTGTCAAACCATCGGGGTTTGGCGCAGATCATCGGACTTTGGCGTGACCATCGGACTTTGGAGTCCCATCGCACTTTGGAGTCCTACATATGTATCCTAATTTTTGGAAAATACCGCGATACAATGAAACTGGCGATATAATGAGAACTCAATATAGATCTACTTGAATATTGAACTTAAGCAATTAATTCAACTTAATATTCAAAATCATTTTTTTAACATTGTATGATACTTGCTTGCATGTGCAAGCCATGGGATCTTTTATCCCTCAAAGTTTTTTGGAACTAATTAACTAAAAAAGTTAAAATCAGCTTTAAAAAACATAGTTTGAGTAAATATGAAACAGTGATAACAAAATAATATATCTTGACTACCTTATTAAATGATAATGTCTTTTTAAATACATGTGTTGCAAATAATTGCAAAGAATGGTCGGCCATAAACTTGAGGAAGAGATTGCATGGGTCCGTGAAAAAAATCCGCTCTATGAATTTTTCTCATTTTTGCATATAATTTGCCTTACGTTAGTGGTATCATAATATGAAAATATCAACTATGATCATCAGGGATATAAGGATGATATGGTTGCCATGGTAACCACAGGTTTTCAATATTTTGATATTTATGAGGTGAAATTTTAAGCATGCCATACAGGTATCAAAATGGAAACAAAATAAATAATTTTCACCAGGTATTAAGCAATATGCTTTATATTCATTGAAAATAAAAACTGTATCGGAAACTATTGATAGATGTAGTAATGCCACAGTTGCTTTGGGGAGTAGTCGTTGTAAATTTGCAGTAATATTTTCATCCCAAGAGCAGTTTTCAACGTCTTGACAAAAAATTGCCCAATGAATTTTCCTAAAATTAATATATTTTGTACTAATTATTATAAGTGACTTATGGTTAAAATATGAAGTGGGGTCATCAGATTCATTTTGAATCTACATGCATTTCAATACTAGTACCACCCCCCTCCCCCACCCCCTTTCCTAAAATATTCAAAGATTTCATAAATTTTCATATGATGATTTGTTGCTGAACCTTTAATATGCATAATCTGTTAAAAAAACTATAAAAAACATACGTAAAGATTACTTAATATTTTTTTTTCTGAAAATTTTGCGGTGGTTGCTCATTTTATATGTAGAGCAGATTGATAAAAGTATTATGTACACAAAAACAACAACATGGACATTTTTCCCATATCCAAAACATTCATCCCGTTATCATATCACTATCAATATATACATTATAAACCAGTGCACAATTGTCCAATGGCCAAATTGTTCATGTTCTGAACACTTATCGAGATCTCTCTGCACTGTGACTTGGAAGGGGGTAGTCACTTGAATACATTGAATGAATAGGTTATTTCAGAGAACTTGTATCTGCGAAATATAAATATATAAACCCAAGCTATTATCTTTAATTGACAAATTTTAGTGATTCGCTATTTAATATTTACATTTGCAAATATTTTTCCTTCAAATTCTTTGCAAGTTAGAAAACAGTTCATTTTCTCATGAACTAGGTAAGCCTACATATCTCTATTGTGACGTCATAATGCCACGTCAAAGCTATAGTGTAAACTGTTTTGCTGCCGTACATATTTCCAGTTCAAATTACGTACAGTGCCGTGACAGTTATCTATTACGTTGAAACTATGATGTAACGTAACTGTGACGTCACAATGTAGGTAACTTAGGTATAAATGGTTTTTCGCCTCTGCAGAAAATCGTTAAAATAGAAACATTATAAAAGAACAAATTCTACAACGACAGGCCTCTCCGAAAAAAAAATACATTTACAGAACAAACAAAATGTATGTTCAAATATTTTTTTTAGTAGATTAGGTAGGGGGTTATATTTTTTTTAAATAAGAACAATATGTAACGTCACGTACCCGTGGATCAAGTATATACTGCATAATATAATGATCGCAACACGAGTAAAGTTAAAAGTATACAAATGCAGTGTAATTGAAACACAGTGATTCATAAATAACTACTTAATAAGTTTTAGGGATCTACATGTACCAGTGAAAGTATTTTTAAACATGGAAATTCTATCTGTGTGTTGGGGGGGGGATGGTTCTTACTTTTTTTGGTGCACATTAAAAAAAACCTATTGAACTCGCCAGTGCTTGACCTTACAGCAAAAAAGTATGTGGGGGCAGCATCAAATAAAGATTTAATATTAAAAAATTTTACTCAGGAAAAAGTGTGCCCCCCCCCCCCCCGCGCGTTATACGGGCCTGTGCACACTCACGCCTTTCCCTGAACCACTTGTATTGTTTTGGATTATTATTATTTTATATTTGTTCAAACGTTTATACGTTGATCTTTTCCTGTCACATTTTGTAATCGTGTTATAAAAAATAATCTGATATACACCGACTAAGACGTACGTTACTTCCAACAGTAAGTTTTCTTCGTCCTTACCACCCTTGAACGGCAACTCGGATGCAATCTGTGGATTGTTTGAGTCAATCAAATGAAAAGACTTTGATTTATTAAAACTTATTTTGTCCTTTATTGTGATTTTATTACAACATTTTCCTACAGTGTTTATGACTTGAATCACAGGCATTTGTTTCTGTAATAATTTTTTGACCCATAGTGTAATAATGTTATTTTTATGCTATGGGTTAAAAAAAAATATCAAAGAAACAAGTGCTTGTGCTTTGAATTTGGTGCTAGATATATAAACACCTTCAAGGTCCTTAAAAAAATAAGAAACATTTCATTTGTTAAAACTAAATATTCCGTCAACATGTAACTTACAATGTGCATGTACATGTACATGTAAGTAGTAATTGAACTGAAAAAGTATAAAAGTTTTCATATGTTATTCAAACAGAGTACACGATCATGCTAAACATGTTGCCGATCGGCATCACTTAATGTGCGATCCTACAACTGAAATAACATGGTAGATAAATAACGGACAAGGTTACAACTGTATATATATTAAGTATATTATGATTTCTCAAAATTACAACGGAGAGGTTGTGGACTTTTGAGCAAAGGGAAACGTTAATTGACATATCTAATTCATTAGAAATGCCACGCATAGCTGTTAGAAAATAAAGTAATATATTTCTACTAGTTTAAGTTACGTTGAGAGGAAATCAAGATATTAGGGGTATTTGCCTGGGGGGATGGGGTGGTACTTGCCCCAATTTCGACCGACAAGATATTTTGCCTACCCTCTGATTGTAAAAATCTATACCACAATTCTTGCATTAATTTTATAATCTGACACGAAAAGCATGCACAAAAGTAATCCCCCCCCCCCCCCCGGCCAGTAAATAAAAATTCCTGCCTAAAAGAAACCTGTATTGGTCATTTGAACAAACAGAATTGATGGAATTAATTGGATGGGAACATATAAACATGCAGAGGTTCAATGTCACAGTCGTTTCTTGCAGAAATAAGAGCCGTAATTCTCAAGCAGTCTTCTCCGGCAATTGGCAATGTTATGCACTGACTACATGTATTCCAGAATTGAAGGTTTATCTGTAAAGTTCCTTGTATCTTTGCCGAATTTCTTTGATTACTGTAGATTCCTAAATATACGCGGGGAATAAATTATCGCGTAATTAGCGAATAGCACCACTCGCGAAATAAAACTACTCGCATTTATTTTTGTGGTGCTTTAATTTATGTAAAATCTCTAGATAAATCACCCATTCGTGAATTATTGTTCTCGCGATCTCACGTTATTGGGCCATTTCGCGTTATTAAGTACTCGAGTAAAATAAGGAATCTACAGACATCTGTGACATGTAATCTGTTGTAAACTGCATTTATCTGTATAAAATAAACTCTTTGTTATGCTCCTGAGGTTAAAACTTTCTCTGTATAAAATAAACTCTTTGTTATGCTCCTGAGGTTAAAACTTTCTCTGTAGAATATAAACTCTTTGTTGTGCTCCTGAGGTTAAAACTTTTTGAAGTCGGTCAAAAGGCTCTTCAAGGCTTAAATGTTACATTGTTAAACTGTATACTATATAATGCCGATTTAAGATAAAAAAATATTTACAAAAATTACAATATGATACTGCATTACTAGTATTTCCATGATCAAAACACTAAGTTCTTGTAGGTGATGGTAAATTATTCTCGTGTTTAAGATAAATATTTTTTATCTACCATTTGAACTTTGATTGCTTGTGTCGTTCAGACAAGAATTGAAAATATTGATAAAATTGCTTAATTTCAAATCAGAATGCATTGTTCACATTTTCTAAAGATCAAGACAAATGAAATACCCGTTTAAAATTCCTTTTCTTTCAGATAATTTTTCAGTAATAGAATGGTAAAATGATTGATTGTTTTCTTTAACAAGAGGCAAAAATGGCGCGAAGCTCAGAATGATGACGGAACGTCATAATCAGCTTTACCTGTGACGTAATGAGTTAACAGTAGGCCCAAAATAGGCCCATGGCACTTAACGTAGTTTTTGAAAATAGGCCCAAAATAGGCCCGCGGCACAAAGAATGTTAAAAAATAATCGTTGATTTATAAGTTTGTGCTTCATGCTTACGGGGTTCCCGGCTTGAAGTCTCTTTGTTCATGTCCTCGTGAATTTTCAAAAATTAAATTCATTTTTCAACTATATTCCCTTGGGCATGACGAGTTGACTTTTTTTAAAAAAAATTATCTGCTCAAAATAATTTTCCCTCTCTGGTATACCTCTGTAGTACCTCGATTGTCAGAGTTAACCTCTCTTTATTTCGTCTGTCATTCTTACACGTGCATTTCCTGCTATATTTGTGAAAACTTGTAATAAGAAACTTTTCTGTCAGAAGAAGTGTGTTGAGTTTCAATTATTTACCAAATATGGTGCAAAAAACATTTTCCAACAAATGTTTACGCAATATATGCGATATGCAATTATATATGAATCAATGTTTACATAGTCGATGTAAGTGTTGAAAATGCTAGAGAAGATCTTACAGAGGGAAACAATTTCCTCTGCGATATTTTTAAAAATATGTTCATGTCCAGCATGTAACCCCAAACTGGTCTATATACACGTATATATCAAAATCGCATTCGTTTATCTGTTCATTCATTTAGGCCTATATAGATTTTAATCACTGAGGAAATCACGCCGTCAAGCTTCTAGGAAATTAATATCTATTCAAGGATGTAAAGAAACCGATCTCAACTAAAATTCTAATATTTTAATTAAAACTAGAGGACATAAAGATCCAGGTGTAAATTAAATTTATTAATGAAATAGATTTCTGCGTTCACAGAATTACGACAAAAGCTAGACGTGTCAAAACGAAAAACAAAACGTGGATTAAAAAAAAAAAATCTGCGTCGACGCTCACCAACACTCTACAACGTCACATCTTTATTTAATTCTTTTATGTTCTAAAAATATTGTCTCGAAGACCTTTTGTCATGGGCGTAATCATAATCACGCTGCTTATTCCGGAAATTGTTATCGTAAATCTTCTTTTTTTTAAACATCACATGATTCGATCACGTGACGCCTTGCAATCGCATCCTTAACCGTGATGGAAAAAGGTGGAAGTCTACTATATACGTGCACGTTTTCCCTAGGGGTAGTCTGGCTGTTAAAGGGGGGATCCCGCTATTAAGTCATCTTTCCGTGGGGTATCTGGCTGTAAAATAGGGATCCCACTATTAAGCCATCTTTCCGTGGGGGAAAATCTACTTTATAGCCATTTTTAGGGGAGGAGAATTCTATATACCAAATTTCCAAGGGGGGTGTCTAGAAGGGAAAAGCCACTTTACAACACCAGTTGCAACCCTCTCTCCCACTTCATTTTTTATTTGAGAGAGAAGAGAGAGAGTAAACCTATACCGGGACTTACGCCTCTCCCCGCGAAATAGGTTTATCGAAATAGAACAGTTTTAAGTTTTTTCCCCTTTCTTTTCTTTTTCTTATCAAACTATTTTCAGCTACTTCTACTTTGCTTCTCTTTAATTTTTCGTCTGAACCCCCCCCCCCCCCCTTGAAAAACGATGCTTAGACCCTAAAACAGTGCATGTGAAATACATTGAAGTCCTTGTTGGTGTCTTGTTTTTGAATCATACGAAATATAGAAAATTTACTCCAGTTTGCAAGAGAAAAATAAAGAAATTGATCTTCAGTTCTCATAAACATTATATTCCATATTATTATTTTGAATTATGAACCTTAAGTGAATAAGTGGCTGCATCCACATAGCTTCAATTGTAATTCAAAAAGAACATTTTTTTAGATGTTATACATATAAATCGACAAAAGTATTTTGTCATTTTCATGTTTAATTAACAGATTCACTTCAGTGAAATCGTTGAGGTTTGTGACGTTATAATGGATTCCACGGAGGAGAATGCTTTCCGGGTTAAAGAGAAGGAACCTGAAAAAGAATCTCAAACTGAGTCACAGTTTAGCCAAGCTGATCCAAAGCATATAGACGTCTCTCTTGTAAATCAAAACCAGGCTGCTAAAAGCAAAGATAAAAAAATTACAAGCTATGAAATTGAAGCTAGTAAAGAAAACCCACACACAATGACATTGCCTCACCTCGTGAGAAAAGTCCCAGAGAGTGATTTGACACCACGTCCCTGGAAAACCTTCAACCAGATTCTGTGCCTGTCATATATCAGTGTCTTATTCTTTTTCCCTATCGGGGCTTTCGCCAATAAATATGCTTGGAAAGCTATTAGGACTTACAGGAAAGGTTTATATGTCTTGGCAAAGAAGTGGGCCAAACCTGCCGTAATACTGAGCTATATTGCTGTCCTTGTTGGATGTATTGTGATCACAATAATTGTACTTGCAGTGAAAAAGATGTTATAAGAGTTTTGTGCCCTGGTCCATTATGTTTTGTGTAGATGCTTAATTATATATATATATATATATATATATATATATATATATATATATATATATATATATATATATATATATATATATATATATATATATATATATATAATCTATCACTACATAAAAGCACTTTGTTAATGACCAGTTATTGTAAATTTGAAACAGCGGACACACTATTTGTTAGACTTTAGATGTGCACATTATTCACAACATCAGTCTATTTAACTGGTGGATTATTGCTCATGTATATATCTAGTGTTATTAGATAAACATTCCATCCTTTTTGAATGGCATTTTGTATAAACTAATGTGTAAAAACATGTATAAATGTACATGTGAATGTTATGCGTCATATACATGGACAGGTAGGGTTTTTAACCCGGGAGTTTTGTGTGGAAAAAACATTTGTAAAGTGAGTATAATCTGTGTTTTTTGACAACCTGTGTGATATTTGTGGTCCATGAAATAGAAAATGTCAGAAGTATCGGAAAGGGAAAGGCGTAGACTTTCGTCAGACGGGCAAACTGAAAAGCCCCCTAACAAAATGCTCAAAATGGCGGGTGGGAAGGAAGAACCGAATGATAAAGATAAAGATTTTGAAACGAAAATAATTGATCAAATGACTGTTATAGCAGACGCGTTGAGCAGCCTTCAGAAAGGTCAAAAAGAACTCAGGTCGTCGTTTGATAGCAAACTAGATAAATTTCGAAACGAGTTTATGGCAAGCATTGACGACAAATTCAAAGCAATGAAATCAGATTTTGACCTTGAACTTGGGAGACACCAGGGACAGATTGATTCGCTGTCACGGTCTGTTGACACACTTATTGAAAGAATACAAAGGGTTGAGAATATAGAACGCCCTGAATGCGAACCAGAATTGGTTATTAGTACAAACAAGAAAAATCATACAAACACACTCTATGATCCTGAGCTCACGATAATCGCCAATAACGTTACGCAGAATGAAGAGGATAACATTTTTGAGATTGCTAACGATATGATAAGACACCTTAGTGATTCTGTAAAAGTAGTTGCGGCGGCACGACTAAAGAACAGAGTTTTCGGCAAACCCGGTCTAGTCAAAATTAGTTTCCGCTCAGTTGATGAGAAAATAGAAGTTCTACGAAGGAAACGGGATTTGCAGAATGTCGAAGCATATAAATCGGTCTTTCTTAGATCCTCAAAATCACACACAGAGAGATTGATAGAGCTTAACGCAAAAACTATTTTGAATCAGATTCCAAACGGCAACCAATTTCGCATAACATCCAATGGAAGAATCGTGAAAAAAACACATAATCTACAACAAAACAATCCACCTGACTTCCCAGATCAAAATCGCGATAACCACCTGTAGGGACTTTCCCGGCCTATTGACAGTCTAAAATTAGGTCATTTAAATGTCTGTGGTTGGACTAAAGAAAATGGGGAACTCAGAAATCAAATTATTTGTGCACTAAATTATGATATAATAGCCATTAGTGAAACACATTTAAATGAAGGAAATATTATTGATATCCCAGGTTATAGATGGTTTGGTTATAATAGAAAGGATATACATGTAAATGCACCGAAATCTTCGGGTGGTGTTGGAATACTGATAAAGGAATGGTTAATAGATCAATTTGAGATAATAGTGATTGACAGAAAATTTGATGGTATCCTTGGAATAAAACTGAAAAATTGTCGTTCTGATTTTGAATTCATTGTGTTTGTATGCTACTTACCACCCGAATATTCTAACAGAGGACGGGATGCTCAAGGTTTCTATACACATCTTTTAACACAGGTTTATCTAAATTGTGAAAGTGATGCTATTTTCGTGATGGGTGACCTAAATTCTAGAATAGGCAATTTGAATGACACACTTCAAGACATTGATCATATTCCGAATCGAACAGCTATAGACAGCACTGTAAATCAACACGGGCATGAATTAATTGACTTTCTTAATGAAGCAAACTTTTGTGTATTGAATGGTAGATTCCCACATGATAACTTCACATGTATTTCAAGGAAGGGCAAATCTGTAGTAGATTATATATGCGTACCAATAGATGTATTTAGACGAATCAAGAACTTTACGGTATTAACTATACAGAACATTGTGGCGGAATTTGAACTATTGAATTTTGTAGGGGAAAAATCAAAACTTCCTGATCATTCCGTCATCATGTGTGAATTTAATATCTCCGACTGTTGTTTAGTTTCTGATACCCCAAAAATTGAACATTGTCAAAATCGGTTTCAATTTCATAGGATTCCAGATGATTTTATGTCAAGTGAATTGAGAAGGTCTGCTCTGATAGCAACAATTAATCTGATTGAAAACAGTCGTAAAACACAGGAAAGTATTGACGAGATTTATGAACAACTATGTGAAATAATTCATAATGAAATGGAAACCAAGATCCCTAAAGTTAAACCAAGTAATAATAATAAACGTTTTAAACATAGCAAGCCATACTGGACTGACCAATTAACAGATCTATGGAACGCTACGCGGGAAGCAGAAAATAAATTCATACGATATAAGGGAGAGAGAAAAGTCAAATCTGCACTTAGACGGGAATATATCAAAGCACGAGATACATTTGATAAATCTCTTAGACGCGCTGAACGCACCTACAAGAAATCATTTGCTAATGTTATTGAAGATATGAGCTCAACAAACCCAAATGAATTCTGGAATAAAATTCGAAATCTTGGCCCTAGAAATAAACACACCATACCAATGGAGGTTTTGGATGATGAAGGAAATGTTATATCTAACGAACGGGAAATCTTGGAACGATGGAGAGTTGATTTTGAAAATCTGTACAACGGGTGTGGAAGTACAGAATTTGATAACGACCACTACAATCAATCAAAATCAGATAAATATATCAGAGAAAGTCGGATGGAAGAAGAATTTTATCAGTGTAATGAAGAAATTAATTATGATGTATCTTTTCAGGAAATATCTGATATAGTGATGCGTGCAAAATCTAATTCCGCTTGTGGGTTCGACGAAATTCCTTACAGTGTTTTGAAATATCCAGCTGTTATTAACGCAATATGTCGTCTTTTCCAACATATTTTTGATGCAAGCACGATCCCATCGGTGTGGAGGAAAGCAATAATCTGTCCTATTCTTAAGGATCCTTCTTCAGACAAAGTCTTCCTATGAATTATCGCGGAGTGAGCTTATTGTCATGTATTAGTAAACTGTACAGTTCCTTTATGAATAAAAGAATTATGAGTTATTTAGAGAATAACGACATTCTAGCAGATGAACAAAATGGTTTTAGAAAGGATAGATCGTGTGAAGATCATTTATTTACACTGAATAGTTTAGTTAAAAACAATAAAAATCTCTATGTTGCATTTATTGACCTTCAAAAATGTTTTGATTTTGTCGATAGAGATATGATGCTCTACAAACTTTTGTTACATAATATAGATGGTAAAATTTACAACTCGATAAAAAATATTTACCAAAGTTCAGAATCTTGTGTAAGAGTTAATAATAAGATTACAAATTGGTTTAGGTGCAAAACTGGTGTTAAACAAGGAGATAATTTATCACCTACCTTATTTTCAATTTTCATTAATGATCTGGTACAGGATATTAATAAGCTTAATTTGGGCATAGAACTAGTAGATCGAAAATTGTCTATCTTATTATACGCAGATGACATTGCTTTAATAGCCAAGTCTCCAGAAGATTTACAAAATATGTTAAATAAACTACATAGCTGGTGTAGACGTTGGAGAGTTCTTATAAACACCAATAAATCTAAGTGCGTACATTTCAATAAAACAAGGTCAAGAGCAACCAATTTTGAATTCACTATTGGACTTAATAAGTTAGAAACAGTTGAGAATTATAAGTATTTAGGTATAACGTTTACGCACACTGGTAATTTCATGAAAAATGCAGAAAATCTTGCTAAAGCAGGGGGACGTGCTCTTGGGAAAATTATATCTTCCATTCATAGTAATAAAGATTTCAGGTTTAATGCTTATGAAAAACTATTTTACTCTTGTGTAATACCTGTTTTAGATTATGCATCCAGTGTCTGGGGTTTCAAAAAATTCCAACCAATAGATAATATTCAAAATAGAGCGATTCGGTATTTTATTGGGGTACACCGCTTTGCTCCCACACTGGGGGTTTATGGAGACACTGGATGGATTCCCAGTCAGTATAGACGTTGGATAAATGTAATCAGATATTGGAATAGAGTTTTATCCTTTAGCAATGATCGAATTACAAGAATTGTTTTTGAAGTTGATTACAATAAGTGTAGGAATAACTGGTGCAGTGATTTGAAAGAAATATTACACCAACTAGAGCTGGATTATTATTTTGAGTCAAAGCTTATGGTAAATATAAATATGGTTCAATCAAAAATACACAATTATTATTCAAACCTTTGGAGCAATGAGATTTTAAGCATTCCTAAATTGCGGACTTACGTTTATTTTAAAACAACTTTTGGAAGGGAAAATTATGTAGTACTTGATATGCCTAAATATTTACGTTCAATTTTAGCACAATTTAGATGTGGCATTTTACCACTACGAATAGAAACCGGTAGATATCATGGGGAACCTGTTGAGGATCGAATTTGCACCTTTTGCTCTAAAAATAATGTAGAAGACGAAATTCATTTTTTATTGCATTGTCCTATGTACTCTGAATATCGTTCAAAACTTTTTGAAAACACTGGTCTTAATCAAACGGCATCGTCAGATATGGATTTACTAAGTATACTTGTTTCAAATTATCCTCGACAGGTTGCAAAATATTTATATTTTTCATGTATGCGGAGACAGTCCGTTATCTTCAGAAAATAAGAATGTATTTCAGTGTCATATTTATCTACTAATAACAGACACTACCAATCTTAGCATACAAAATACATATATGTATATATATCAAAATTATGTTTATTTACTTTTTTGTTTATCCCTTAACGTTGTGCTCTTTATTTTCTTTATATATTGTATTTCAATTTTGTGTTTAAAGTGGCATATAGGCCCGATGGGCCGGGTGTTAATTGTTATTTTATACAGTTTGTAAACAAAGGATTTAATTATGTACACATGTCACTATAAATAAATAAATTACTTACTTACTTACTTACTTACTTATACATTCTTTTATGTTAGACAATCTCTGTTCGAATTAATCTTGTAAAGATTTTATTTTAAAGATTTAGAAACTCAATGTGTATTTTGTGGTTGCAAAATTTTCAAATAAACCATATTTTAACATTAACTATGTAAGCTAATTACGATAAATGTTTTGATAGTAAAGTCATTTTAAGGCATTAAAAAGAACATGTAGTTTACACCATGGTAGGGCTTATTGTAATTAGCAAAAATAGGGCAGGTGTGTGGATGTCATTTTTAATTTTTTATATACATGTATTCTCTTTATACAAATTGTTCAGATTTTTTCACATTAATTTTAGCTTTATTCACACATATTCAATTCTACCATACTATTGTATGTAATGTTTTTTTCCCTTTTTTGTATGTAACCGACCCCAACTTCTTTTTCTTTTTGTATTTTTTTCCCAAATCCAGTTTAAAACCAAATTAACATGAAATGAAATGCCATGGTGGTATTCTTTGAGAGGGCTAGAGGAGGTAAAAATCTAAAGATTAATTTACATGACCTAATGTATTGTTTTATAAATGAATTTGATTAACGGTTTTCAAGAAGGTGTCTTTTTATTAATGTAACCATTGTATTCAATGTGCAACTAGTAACGGTAATTAGCAAGAGAAATCCATTCATATTTCATCAAATGAGACAAAAAGTATACTTGTACCAGACAATTATTTTTCACAGGTACTTGTCAGTTTTTAGACATTGGCTATTTATAGCCTCCCATCTACTCCTGTACTTCTGGTTGAATGTATACATTGATAACATATCTTGAACATATATATCTATATTATACTTTAATGTAAATTAGTTGAATCTGATTCGTCGAGAAACATTTGTTAAAAAACACTATTACCCGCTGAATGATCAAGCCACACCCTCCAGCACAGCAACAGTCAACATTGCTTGACAACGGGTGATATTCCAAAAAATAGTGACTGCGCAGAATTTGTGTGCGCAAGGTTCATTGTTATATGTATTTGTATAAAACATTCAGTATAATATAATAAACATCGAAAATTTTCACCCCGCTAAAACCATTGTCAACCTCGGCTGCGCCTCGGTTGACAATGGTTTTCTTGGGGTGAAAATTTTCAATGTTACCTCAACTACATGCAATATTTATATAATAAGACATGTCACATTAATACTGTAGAGGAATATTACATTCATATTAATTGTAGATCTGGATTGCAATGAATTTTATTAAAGTTACTTTTTATAATTTTTACAATGATCAATTTGATTCATTGAATTCATATAAGATTATGGAGAAATATAATTTAGATATACATGTATGTAGCACAGTTTTACAGAATTTTCTTCCTGAACAAATTGAAAATCAAATTTAATGATGTTGCACATGTTGTTCTACTGGGTAGGATACTATGTACATGTATGTGATTTTATGTATTATGTTCTGTTCATGTGTGAGCCCTTTTCACTTTATATATTGAAAGGTTCAATTTCACGTGCTTTCATGTTTGTATGGCAGTGTTTTATACTATAGTATGTTCTTTCTATTATACATTTCTACTCTCTATATCAGTCTAAATAGCTTATATTATACTGTTGTGTTTAAATTGACTTTAAATAAAGCCTTTTTTCATTTTATTTTTTTTAGAAGAGCTTAAATGTCTGCAAAAGATGACACTTGCTGGACAATTTGTGTCTTATGAAACCAGTTTTTAATACTGTTCATACCTTTAAAGTATTAATATAAATGGTGTAATCTTCGTGCTCAAGCATTGCTACGCTTTCAAATATGACAAGCTTTTCTGTTTCCCAAACTGTATTTTTAGCTCACCTGAGCCAAAGGCTCAAGTGAGCTTTTCTGATCAAAATTTGTCCGTTGTCTGTCGTCGTCGTCGTCGGCGGTGTTGTCGTTGTAAACTTTTCACAATTTCATCTTCTACTCCAGAACTACTGGGCCAATTTCAACCAAACTTGGCACAGAGTATCCTTGGGTGAAGGGGATTCAAGTTTGTTCAAATGAAGGGCCACTCCTTCTTCCAAGGGGAGATAATCATGAATTCATGAAAAATTATTGGCATCATTTAAAAATCTTCTTCTCAAGAACCACTGTGCTTGAAAATATGAAACTTATATGGAAGCATCCTCAGGTAGTGTAGATTCAATTTTGTTCAAATCATGACCCCCGGGGGTAGGGTGGGGCCACAATGAGCGATCAAAGTTTTACATAGGAATATATAGGAAAATTCTTTAAAAATCTTCTTCTCAAGAACAGCAAAGCCATGATTGGTCATATTTATATGGAAGCATCCTCAGGTACTGTAGATTCAAGTTTGTTCAAATCATGACCCCCGAGGGTAGGGTGGGGCCACAATGGGCGTTCAAAGTTTTACATAGGAATATATAGGAAAACTCTTTAAAAATCTTCTTCTCAAGAACAACAAAGCCATGAATGGTCATATTTATATGGAAGCATCCTCAGGTAGTGAAGATTCAAATTTGTTCAAATCATGACCCCCAGGGGTAGGGTGGGGCCACAATGGATGATCAAAGTTTTAAATAGGAATATATAGGAAAACTCTTTAAAAATCTTTTTCTCAAGAACAGCAAAGCCATGTTTGGTTATATTTATGTAGTAGCATCCTCAGGTAGTGTAGATTCAAGTTTGTTCAAATCATGACCCCCGGGGGTAGGGTGGGGCCACAATGGGCGATCAAAGTTTTACATAGGAATATATAGGAAAATTCTTTAAAAATCTTCTTCTCAAGAACAGCAAAGCCATGAATGGTTATATTTGTATGGAAGCATCCTCAGGTAGTGTAGATTCAAGTTTGTTCCAATCATGACCCCCGGGGGTAGGGTGGAGCCACAATGGGCGATCCAAGTTTTAAATAAGAATACATAGGAAAAATCTGTAAAAATTTTCTTCACAAGAACAACAAAGCCATGATTGGTCATATTTACATGAAAGCATCCTCAAGTAGTGCAGATTCAAGTTTGTTCCAATCATGACCCCCGGGGGTAAGGTGGGGCCACAATGGGTGATCAAAGTTTTACATAAAATACATTGGAAGAATTTGTAAAAATCTTTTTCTCAAGAACAGCAAAGCCATGAATGGTTATATTTATATAGAAGCATCCTCAGGTAGTGTAGATTCAAGTTTGTTCCAATCATGACCTCCCAGGGGTAGGGTGGGGCCACAATGGGTGATCAAAGTTTTACATAGGAATACATAGGAAAAAGCAAGCCTTTAAAAAATCTTCTTCTGAAGAACAGCAAAGCAATAATTAGTCATATTTAAATGCAAGCATCCTCAGGTAATGTAGATTCAAATTTTGTTCAAATCATGACCCCCCAGGAAAATAGAGGGGCCATAACAGGGGATCATAGTTATACAAAGGAATACAAATGATATATCAATAAAAATTGTCTTCCTAAGAAGAGCATGGCCATTATTTGGCATATTAATTCAAAAGCATCCCTTTGAAGTAAAGATTCAAGTTCAAATTACCCCCCCCCCTCCCCCCCCCCCCGAACCACTTTTATATCAAAACTTTTCAAGACTGAACTGATTTCTGCTTTTTCCTAGCCAGAGTGTTCAGGTGAGCGATGTGGCCCCTGGGCCTCTTGTAACAAATTTAGTATCCCTTTGCGAAACCTTGAAAACGGAGATTTCAAATTTTGCCTTTTTTTTTTTTTTTTTTTTTTTTTTTTTTTTTTTAAAGAATTAATTGCCATGTTCTTGGCTACAAAGGAAAAATATACTTGTACACATGTCAAGCATTTTCTCCATCCAAATACTAGTACATTCCAATAGATTACGAAACAAGTCACTTTAACTGATATATCAGGGAGAACAACTCGTATTTTGAAATTCTGTTATTTTTTCAGGCCATCTTTAAAATAATGTTTGTTTGCCCTTTTCCGACTCGGTAAAAAATTGGGTCGGTAGGTAGGTGTGCATTATTTTCCAAGAAAATTTCAATATACATATTGACAGAATGAGAAAATCCAGGTATGAAAAGAAAAAAAAAATCGTTTCCTGGAGGTTGAAAAAAGTTTTGAGTCGGGCAATTTTTAGCCAGTCGGTCGAGTGAGAACAAACAAAAATATTTTTAAAGATGGCCTCACTTTCATATTGTTTTTGAACATATTTTATTGACAATATGTCAATGGGATCGGACACAAGTTCTAAAAACTTAGGTAGTCCTCTCCCCATTTTTCCATTTTCCCAATACTAGTATATTCCCAAGAACATGTAAACCGTTTGTTCTATAGCTTTTTTTGGATCTAATATAAAGTAGATGCACTTTGAGATAGTATTCTAACGTGAAAAATGAAATAAATTCTTTCCATACTTGGATTCTTCACCAACAGAATACGGGTAAGTTTTTGTGATTATGGATGTTGCCCATCAGATACTCTTTAAACCGTCACGTGTCACGAACGGTAACAATTCCGAATCAGTCCATCGGTTCCTTAAGCTAAAATTTGCAAATAAAGGCACAGATGCTGTTAATATATGCAACATTCTTAATCATAAAAACTCAGTCTTGCATTCCACCTATATTTACAGATACATATGTATAACCAAAATGTTGCTTCCAAGCTTTTCAATTATAAACAAACTCTACGGTGCTTAGAAATTGGCCATCTAAAATCCTCCTAAGTTTTCTTTGTTTTTCCTTTTCTTTCCTGCTGTACACATGATTATCGGTGATGTAAACATAGTTGAAAATGACAACCTGAAAGCAGTCATTTTAAAAGTTCTAAAATTCAGGGAGCCGAAATCTTTCATATATTTTTTCTTTCTTTCTTTCTTTCTTTCTTCTTCTTCTTCTTCTTCTTTTTTTTGAATTCCTTCGAGAATGGGTTAATTGAATATGGAGGGGAAGACCTTGAAACCTTTTCAGAATAGATAAAAAAAAGTTTTTGAGGTATATAAAGAATCTTATCAAACGATTAAAAGGCAAAATGACTACATGTATAATATCTGTGTATCCGTTTTCAGTAGACTGGAAGTGTTAAAGGAATAAGAAAAACTACATGAATGTTATGATTTCAGCTGACAACTGCATCTTAAAGATAGCTTTAATTCCATATTTAGTAGGGATGTCAACGAGTACCCGGTTAACCGGGTACTCGATCGAACGTCCGAGTATCGAATACTAAAATCGCTACTCGGTTACTCAGATGTATATATATATATTTTCCTATTTCAAAGAAAAAGTATATTTTTTTTTTATCCAAAACTTATTAAAAAAATGCAACTTCAAAATGAATTGTCCATGTTTACATTGTAATTAGCGTCCCCCACACCTGTTAATACCCGTTATTGTCTGTGACTGTGTACTTGTTTATACAGTAATTACCTTGACCAATCACCTGGTAAACAGCTGTTACATGTATCACCTCTTGCGATCCGTTATTTTTTGGATGGCTTTAATTAGGGTTTATTATCCTAAAATAATTTAGTTCGCATACAGTAGCGAATTCGGCGATACAAAGAAATGCCGCTACCACTTCAAAAGTGAATAAAAACCCCATAAGGCAAGAACTTAAGATTTAAAATATGTTTAATATTAGCTGTGCAAAATAAACATAGAGTATATGGAGAAAACAACCAACATACATGTATTAATTAAATAATATATGTCTAGCGATCTCGACACCGTCTCTTTCTTTAAAAACAATTTCTTGCGCTTGTCTAATCATTGCAAATCTACGTTACATACTGTCTTCCTCTTGCGTTGATCAAATCGTCTTCCTAAACAAGAAGTATAAACCATTTCTAATTATTGATGTATTCATTGTTGTCTTTTGTGTTTATTTGATAAATAAATTTAGTGCAAAAAATCTCTCGTTTTGCGCGATGTTTGTGTACAGGCATAAAAAACGTTAAAAAAAATATCGATAGGGTTAAACAGGGCTTAACTGGTCTCAATAAAATTAACACATTTGTATTTTATAAGTTTACCGAGTACCCGGGTACTCGATCGGAAAATCGTCCGAGTAACCGATTATCAAATATCGACCGATTTGACATCCCTAATATTTAGTAATCAAACTTATACTCACTGTTTTCTTTTCAGAGGATGAAATTCTTCAAAAATAAGTTTTCAGTTTTTTTTATAACTCTTAACATTCCAGACAACGGAAATTAATTTGATTTACCGTCACCTATACTAAATTTCAAAAATTCATAAAAATCCCTACAAAGATAAATTGCAGGGTTCAGTTAATGTTCTACCAAACCTCTCCTTAATTCTCTCTTTACTTCTCACAAAAATATTAACTGTTTTGGAGGAGAAATTTCGGACGAACTGTGCTTCAACATATTCAGTGGTATAAATCAAATGTGGATTCTTAAAAACTTTAAAGGGCATATGGAAAATTTGAAATTACCAAAAGTCAATGATATCAATATGTATTACACTTTATATAACTATTCCTCAGGAAAAATTAAAGACAGATTTTTGGTTTTATAGACAACTGCTTCTTCAACAAAAAAAGAAATTCGCAAATTTTTATATCTTGTAATTGGTTTTCTACAAAATTACCTAATTAAAAATCATTCTTATTCGAAATACACATACTCTTAAGTTGATATTTAGAAGATCCTTGGGTTCCTCATTGACAATAGCTATGTAGTCTTTGAAGATCAGGTCTTCCAACAATCTTTTGAAATTCCGAGGGCACAAATTGTGCTCTTTTATTAGTTGACTCGTTTTTTAAATTTTTATAAAGCATAATTTATTCAGAAACTTTTACACGAGAAAAAGAACATCTTGGCTGTGGCCCTCAATTCGACACTTAGATATATATCATCAATTAGCAATACTTTTAAATTCATATACATGTATAGCCCAGTGAACTCGGAAGTAAAAGACACCACAGAGTCTGCTACATCTGTCTCATATTTAGAACTTTTACTGACAATTAAAGACATTAATGGTCAACTAACAACTAAACTATATGACAAACGGGATTATCTAAGCTTCCCCTATTTATGTGGTAATATTACATTAGTACCCGCATGTGGTGTTTATGTCTCCAACTATATTTTCCTAAGAGCGTGGTTTGAGGACAATTAGTTTTGAAATCAAGGTAGGCTATTGGCAAATAAGTTAATGTTACATGGCTTTTCACATCTCCTTTAAACACAGTATTTTGCAGATTCTTCGGTAGTTATTATGATTTTGTTTGCAAATACAATCTATCGTTGAGTCGCATTTTGACTGACATGTTTCCTACGATTGTTCAGACCACAATTTTTATGCTAATTTTAACTAAGGAATACTCCGTTTATCTGGTCAATACAACGGCTTACTGTAGTTTATCGGTCGACAGAGAATCTTCCTCAGTCTAGGCACCTGATCCCACCTTATTGTGATTTCAGAAGGTACAGTGTATGTGTATTGCCCTGTTCACAATTCGTATTGTTTAAAGGATTTTTGGGGTGGATCACTGTTCCTTGTCCTCTCCCTTTTCATTGCTTGTGTTTCAAAGGTTAAATTAAATGTCTTAGACATTAACACAAAAGTTTTATCTGGATTATATAGCAACATCGAGGAGTTTGGGGTGGGGGATTAAGTGTAGTACGTACAGTGTTCGAAACTTATTTGTTGTTTACAGTGAATATAATAATGTCCGAGGAGTTCTCATTAACTCTGACGATACTACTGTGAGACTGTCAATGGATAAGGTAAATTATTCACGAGAATATAGCTAGGAAGTAGTGACGTATTGACTGGCTCTTAAATATCAGTGTATTTTAAAAATGTACCCAGATTCCTCTCTTACCTACAACCTTTGAATGGGTCAAGAAATCGAGATCATGTGTCTTGAATTTAAATGACAGAGGAAGGGGTGGCATATGTACTCGATGCAATACCAGTATTTTTTATTCTTGCGAATGACTTCAGTGAACTTATATATTCTTCAACTATATAAAGGATTTCTGAGAGCAAGGTTTTTTGTAAATTTTCCACCCCAATTTAACCTCCATGGTGAAAATGAAGATTTGAGAACCTTAGTGCACATATGCATGCAGAACACCACCAATCATCATGTAAGAGATGAAATGGCTACTGCTTAAAAGTAAGAGGGATTCTGGGAATCAGTAGTCCTTTTCACAAAAAATCTTACGATTAAGATTAAAATTTGACAACTATGTAATTTCTTTGTTTAATTAAGTTATTCATTGTCCCTTAATTATTCTTCACGACATATTGTAATGTAATAGAAATATAATTTTTGTGAACTACTGTATAGCTTGGATACTTTTTGGATAATTGGAAATATTTTGTTTTAGTCGTAAAATATTTTGTGAAAAAGTCCACAGGTTCCCTTAAAATGAAAAACGTCGTTTTTCGACCCCATTTGGCCTCCAGGGTGGAAATTTTTAATCTTATTGGACAACTACAGGACACCACGAATTCACCTTTCAAACGAAGATTTGGCAACTGGGTAAAATGTTTTAGGAGTTCTGGGACCCAGGATTCTGTAAAGAAGATCGTTTTTCGACCCCCCATTTGACCCCCTCCTCCACGGTGAAAATGAAATTTTGAAACGTCATTACACATCTACAGGACACCCCAGTTTGATTTGTCTACTGCGTAAACTGATGTAAGATGAGTTTTGAAAACCAGGTTTCCGTTGAAAAGAAAAAACTTTTTTCAACTTCCATTTTGCCCAAGGTGAAAATAAACTCTGAAACCCTTTTGTACATTTACAATTAAGACACCAAGTGAACTATCATATTCTGAAAGATGAACTAGGTACTGCTTAAATTGTAAGTGGATTTTGAGAAGGAAAAAAGTGGGACAGGCGGACTGACGAACCAGGATAACAACAATATACCCGAGCTTTCTTTAAAAGTAATCAGTACTTAGATGTTTTGTGTTCGACAAAATCGTTAAATTACAAGAAAAATTGAGCAATTTTGACAGACAGATTGGCTGTTAGTGTTTCATACCGATTGTAAGGCTTTTGTTTTTATACTAATAATTCTTTATTGTACATTTGACTATGGAATGTTCCGTCTACCTGATCAATATCATACATACAGTGTAGGGCTCAATCCGACTGTGACCAAGGGATGCTAAAATGAATTTAGTTCACGGATTTAAACTATTGGAGGATTTTCTGAAGTAAATGAAGCTTATGGTAAAGACTAAAAGTTTTAAAATGCATCAAATACATGTGGGAGGGGGAGGGGCTACAATATCTTGCAAGCTTGGTTTTATTTGCAAACTTAAACTTATTCCGGTCTGTAAACAGTTTTCAGTGAAAAATCCTGACTAACAGTAAAAACTGTTCATCTCTCTTAACGGTCAGTTTATGTGCTGGTTTGCATAAATATAATTTGTATCTATATATAATTCATAACTTCTTCATTATATATGTGAAAAGAAGAAAAATATCATACGTGAACAAACGAAGCATAGATTCCTTAAGTATGACTTCAGAAACTTAGGGAAGATTCGAGATAATCGACATCTATTTTAGTTACATGTATATAATTTATCCCAATTAGGAAGTGTTATCTGTGAGGTCATAGACATTATACATGTAATGTTATAATTGGTAACAGTAATTTTTCATCTTTAATGACTAGGAAAAATATTAAGGTTTGGACCTGACCTTGCTTCTAAAATTTTAATTGATACCAGGGATGGGGTAATTGTAAGTAGTATTTGTAATTGAGTGTAATTAATTACATTTTTTAAAGTAATTGGAGGTAATTTGTAGTTGAGCCAGTCTTCAATTACAAGTAATTGAATGTATTTAAATACATTTCCAAAAATGTCATGTATTTTCAATTACTTTTCAATTACATTGTCACAATTTTGTTTAATTTGATTATGTTGGTTATGGTGTACCATAGGTTCATTCTCATCGTATAGTCGTTACGGATAGCTGGTCACGGCTGTCAGACCGGTTTTAACAATTTTGTCTACGTGTAAGTTAGTTCTGAGCAGGCCGTAGAAGTGAGAAGGTGTGTCCTTCCTAAGTACAAATGTTGTATGACCTGTGTGGTCGCGAGAGAAATAGCTACGTGCTTTGGGCCTGAATGTTTTGTGTGTGTTCGAGAAGTTTTCCTGTGTGGACAGTAGAGTAATTTTGAGAACTTTGGCAGCGGTGACCAGCTGTGTATGTGCGTGTTCACAGTAGCAGATGAACATTATGGCATACTGAGACATTCGAGGAAATTCTACGTACTAAGGCGTTGAAGGCTAGAGGGACGTGCGACCTTTGGACAGTATCGTAACCGTAATTCCATGAGTAACCAAGGACTGTGTGTCCATGAACAGTATACGGTAACGTCTTGGGTCAACCTCTGTGGTCTCGCCAGTCAGTGTTTCCGATTTTGATTTTTATTCGCACATGGCAATAAAACATTTGTCGGGTCTGGTATGACTCTATTATAGTCGGTATATTGATACTATCATTATTTTTTTTTTTTGTTTATTATTATTTTGTTTGTTTGTTTGTTTGTTTGTTTGTTTTTTTTTATTTTATTTGTGCGAGTGTTGTAGATGTGCGTGTTGTGTGTGTGTGGAGGTGTGCAGATATTCTTTGCATTTTTTTGGAGCACTATAATAAACTTGTTTGCACTTACTCTTTGTTCTTTTTCAAAGATTTGGTTACAGCGAGGGAATATTTCCATGCCATTATCACAAATTGTGACATACATTTCAATTACTTTTTTTTAAGTTATGAGTTTTAAAAGGTGCTTTTAAAGATACACAGTTCAGTATACCTGTGTGGCATGGGCTTGTGTTTGTGCAAAATTAAATGTCTCAGAATGTTTAATTTGTTTATACAGCATGTCACACTGCCCAGGGCAATAGGTAGAGGTCTAATTTTGTCCAGGTGGGAACCCCTCTAATACCCAAGAACAAAAACACTGAATAAAAGTTCACTATAGTAAAAACCTTATTCAAAACCAAACATGAATTCAATAGCATTGGATGAATTTAATGTCCCAGAAAATGTTTCTGAAAATTTTAAAGTCAAAATCATTCCACGTTTCCTTGTCTTTCTCGGTTAGCCCAAAGGTATTTAGCTGTACCAGTGACTTCAGCACCCGTTGAAAGACTTTTCAGCGTGGCTGGAAAACTGTTCAGACCAGAAAGATGTCGTTTGAGTGATGCTGTGTTTGAAAATCTGATGATGATTAAACTGAACTCAAAACTGTAAAAAACATTTCAGTACATAATGCTTTGCGTATCTCAATGCCGTTTATATATGTATTTGTTCTCAATATTTTTTAAAAATAAAACTTAAGTAATTGAAATGTATTTAATTACATTTGTCAAAGTAATTGAGAGTAATTAATTACATTTGAAAAAATCAATGTAATTGTAATTGCAAGTAATTGACAAAATTATAAATAACAGTGCGACATTTAACTCCGGACACGACATTTGTCCGGACTTTCGCCAACCACTTTTCCAAAGATACATGGAAACCATTTATGCCATCTGGTGGGATTTTTTTAGTCGCACAACATGGACTAACCTTTACACCTGAATATCTTCTAGATTAAAAGATATTACACCTGCAATCAAGAAATCCCATGGGATTATGGTGGGATTTTCTCTCCTAACTAATATCCCACCATTATTCTGTGGGAGAAAAATGAGTTCTGTGGGATTTTTTCTCCTATAGAAGCAAAACTCCCATTTTTAACCTTACATGGGATTTTTTATCCCATAATTTGTGAAATAGGACAAGAAGTTCTATAATTGTCACTAATAGGATTAAAAGTTCTCTAACAAAATGATTTATAGAATATTTTATCCTACAGGAGAATGGAAATTGTTTTTATCTCTTTAATGTACAGGGAAAAACAGTCCATCTTCTTTTAATCTAATACAGTCAAGGGTCAAAATTATTTTTGAAAGCTTTTTGCCATATAATTCATTGCAAACTTAACATTTTAAAATCATTACTTTAATATTTCTACTCTAGCTTTATATCACTATAAAAAAAAACTTTACTGTCATATTATATACATGCTGTGGTCTAGATATAAAATTGTTATTCTTTACTTTTATCAGTGTTTATCATAAACCTTAAATAGACTTCTGCATGGATCTATCTTGAAATGATTTCATAATGAATGGTAACTAAAATATTTTTGTAAAATATCATTGAAATAGGTTTGTAATGGGTTATAATTATAAGTGCTGAAATACTTCCGACCTTTAAATGTATTTTATGAAACCACCTTCTCGGGTGCTCCTTATACATAGGAGGGAATTCCATAACTGAACTGAACTAAAGCACCTTTCTTTTTGACTTATTAATTGCGCTGAGGTGATTGTGGACTAATTCAAGCATTACGTATTAAACCAATATCTCAATAAAATGAATATAAATGAGACTAAATTGATTTAAAAGTACGTGAATTAATCCTTTCAGCAGACTGCATCTTTCCCTGTTCTTGCATCACAGTTGCAACAATGCATTTACAGAATGTGTAATTTTACTACGAATACAAAGCGCAGTGGAGATCTTGATCGGTATTGGGTGGATTCGTCGCGACTATTTGGATTCACTCCGGGCGTTTCGTTTCATTCTAAATAAAGTATTCAATTGTTCTATAACGACTATATTTTTCTACTTTAAATGAATGTTGAATTATTTTTAATCATGGTAGCGTTTTCACTCGGAGAGCGTTATCAAATAAAAGTACTCAGCCAAGTGAATTTGCATGAAATAAAAGGAGAAAACTTGTAGTCCACTCAGGTTTCACAGATGAATTTAGGGGTCAAATAAATTCATATGTTATATGCAAGCAGGTATCTGACTTTAAAAACTTAATTTCTATTTTTGAATAGTAATTATGACTGTATTTATAAGGCAGATAAAGCTCTCCCTTTTCAAATAATTTATTTAAATTTTAAAACCTGGTCTTGAGTAGAAAAAAAGTCTCCCATTGGTCATTTTCTTAATGTTTCAAAAAATATACACAAATTCATTTATTAGGTTTGATTTACTAATTGAATGCTATGACAAAAAAATCTATTCCAAACTGGCTAAATTTCATTGAAAAGTACAAAAAGTTATGGTAATTTAATTAAGTGAACACACCAATTCCTATCGATGGAGTATACCATGATGATGGATTCTCCCTATGAAAATTTCAGTCCTCTTACAATTTATCAATTGACATTTAGAAAGTACATCCTATTGCAAGCAAAATAATATCAAACTGGCAAAATTTCATTGAGAAATAAAAAAGTTATGGCCATTCAAGAGAACACACCAGTACGATTGACAGAGTATATATGATGATGGATTCTCCCTATGAAAATTTCAGTCCTCTTACAATTTATCATTTTATATTTAGAAAGTACATGCTATTGCAAGCAAAATAATATCAAACTGGCAAAATTTCATTGAGAAATAAAAAAGTTATGGCCATTCAAGAGAACATACCAGTACGATTGACAGAGTATAATATGATGATGGATTCTCCCTATGAAAATTTCAGTCCTTTTACAATTTATCATTTTACATTTAGAAAGTACATGCTATTGCAAGCATAATAATATCAAATTGGCAAAATTTCATTGAGAAATAAAAAAGTTATGGCCATTCAAGAGAACACACCAGAGTAGTATGATTAACGAGTAATATATGACATGATGATGGATTCTCCGTATGAAAATTTTAGTCCTCTTATAATTTATCACTTTACATGTAGAAAGAACCTGCTATTGCAAGCAAAATAATTCCAAATTGGCAAAATTTCATTGAGAAATAAAAAAGTTATGGCCATTCATTAGAACACACCAGATTAACGGAGTAATATGACATGATGATGGATTCTCCCTATGAAAATTTCAGTCCTCTTATAATTTATCAATTGACATTTAGAAAGTACATGCTATTGCAAGCAAAATAATATCAAATTGGCTAAATTTCATTGAGAAATAAAAAAGTTATGGCCATTCAAGAGAACACACCAGTACGATTGTCAGAGTATAATATGATGATGGATTCTCCCTATGAAAATTTCAGTCCTTTTACAATTTATCATTTGACATTTAGAAAGTACATGCTATTGCAAGCAAAATAATATCAAATTGGCAAAATTTCATTGAGAAATAAAAAAGTTATGGCCATTCAAGAGAACACACCAGTACGATTGACAGAGTATATATGATGATGGATTCTCCCTATGAAAATTTCAGTCCTTTTACAATTTATCATTTGACATTTAGAAAGTACATGCTATTGCAAGCAAAATAATATCAAATTGGCAAAATTTCATTGAGAAATAAAAAAGTTATGGCCATTCAAGAGAACACACCAGTACGATTGACAGAGTATATATGATGATGGATTCTCCCTATGAAATGTCAGTCCTTTTACAATTTATCAATTGACATTTAGAAAGTACATGCTATTGCAAGCAAAATAATATCAAATTGGCAAAATTTCATTGAGAAATAAAAAAGTTATGGCCATTCAAGAGAACACACCAGTACGATTGACAGAGTATATATGATGATGGATTCTCCCTATGAAAATTTCAGTCCTCTTACAATTTATCAATTGACATTTAGAAAGTACATGCTATTGCAAGCAAAATAATATCAAATTGGCAAAATTTCATTGAGAAATAAAAAAGTTATGGCCATTCAAGAGAACACACCAGTACGATTGACAGAGTATATATGATGATGGATTCTCCCTATGAAAATTTCAGTCCTTTTACAATTTATCAATTGACATTTAGAAAGTACATGCTATTGCAAGCAAAATAATATCAAATTGGCAAAATTTCATTGAGAAATAAAAAAGTTATGGCCATTCAAGAGAACACACCAGTACGATTGACAGAGTATATATGATGATGGATTCTCCCTATGAAAATTTCAGTCCTCTTACAATTTATCAATTGACATTTAGAAAGTACATGCTATTGCAAGCAAAATAATATCAAATTGGCAAAATTTCATTGAGAAATAAAAAAGTTATGGCCATTCAAGAGAACACACAATTAAGTACGATTGACAGAGTATAATATGATGATGGATTCTCCCTATGAAAATTTCAGTCCTCTTACAATTTATCAATTGACATTTAGAAAGTACATGCTATTGCAAGCAAAATAATATCAAATTGGCAAAATTTCATTGAGAAATAAAAAAGTTATGGCCATTCAAGAGAACACACCAGTACGATTGACAGAGTATATATGATGATGGATTCTCCCTATGAAAATTTCAGTCCTCTTACAATTTATCATTTTATATTTAGAAAGTACATGCTATTGCAAGCAAAATAATATCAAATTGGCAAAATTTCATTGAGAAATAAAAAAGTTATGGCCATTCAAGAGAACATACCAGTACGATTGACAGAGTATAATATGATGATGGATTCTCCCTATGAAAATTTCAGTCCTCTTACAATTTATCAATTGACATTTAGAAAGTACATGCTATTGCAAGCAAAATAATATCAAATTGGCAAAATTTCATTGAGAAATAAAAAAGTTATGGCCATTCAAGAGAACACACCAGTACGATTGACAGAGTATAATATGATGATGGATTCTCCCTATGAAAATTTCAGTCCTTTAACAATTTATCATTTTATATCTAGAAAGTACATGCTATTGCAAGCAAAATAATTCCAAATTGGCAAAATTTCATTGAGAAATAAAAAAGTTATGGCCATTCAAGAGAACACACCAGTACGATTGACAGAGTATAATATGATGATGGATTCTCCGTATGAAAATTTCAGTCCTCTTACAATTTATCATTTTACATTTAGAAAGTACATGCTATTGCAAGCAAAATAATATCAAATTGGCAAAAGAATCTGGGGGGATAAGACGAGCCATGTGCCCATGCCCATTTTTCGGCTATGCAAGAACATTTATTGGAAAAAATTTCTCAATTGTTCGAATTTACTTAAGCATTTTAATGTTTACCGTAGTTTTCAAAATGATATTTATATTCTAAACAAGCTAAACAGTTGACTTTCATTTACTGTCACAAATGTGTATCATGGGTAAGGACTTCTATTAATTAATCTGCATATTGAGTGTTTACACTTATTGCGGGGATATTATAAAAATGTTAACATCGTATATAATGATAATGGTGATCTAGAAGCGCTTTTATTTAAAATAAATAAAACGGGAATAAAAGTATTCAAATATCTATTATAATTTTTATCCGGCATTTTAAATAATTTACTGTAAATAAGTTCATTACTACATGTATATATTTTATTTCCAGTGAAAAATATGTTATTCCTATAGACATTTTTTATAAAGTAAAACAAAAAAAAAAACAAAAACAAAACAAAAACAAAAACAAAAACAAAAACAAAAAAAAAAACAAAAAAAAAAAAAAACAGAGCATGACTCGAACACTTTCCTCAATAAACGTCCCTTTAAAGAGCTCATCGCTAGCCACTAGACCACGGAGTCACACTAACATTTCCATTTAAATAGCATACAGTTCTCTATATTTAGCAAGGGTTTTTGGACTTAGAATTTTTTAAGACCACGGTGAAAATTTAAGTAAGTTAACTTAATTTTTTATGTAGAGTGGGTCTTCATACCAAATTTTTGCAAGTGTAAAAAGCAACATCTTTCCATTGCCTTTCATTAATCGTTCTCAAAAAAATGGTACGATGACCCACTCTATTTAAAAAATGTAGTTATATCATCCAATTTATGTCAGTTTCTGTGAAAATTGAGCGTGATGCCATTTTGTTGTGTTAATCAGAATCATTTTCGCTGTTACAGTATTCAGATTTTGTCAAATTTATATGCAAATGGTAATAAGCATTACATTAATTCAACAAAAAGTGAAATTTTTGTAAAATGAATTTATTGATTTTTTATCGATCGTTATGTAGGCATATGGCTCGGCTTATCCCCCCAGATTCTTTCATTGAGAAATAAAAAAAGTTATATATAGCCATTTAAGAGAACACACCAGTATGATTAGGTGAGTTTAATTAACATGGCAATTGTTCCCTATGAAAATTGAAGTCTTAATTTTTTCTGTATCAGAATTTCTACTCTTTTCTATATCAGTATAACTTTAAATTTTGGGTCATTTTTAAATTTAAAGGATTGTAATTATATTGATAATTTTTTCAAGGAATGAATCAAAGAGCTGAGATGTATACCTATATAGTTTTTCTTCATACAAAAACTTACGATGAAATATGGCACAGTTAGATATTCTTCATTTAATTTATACACTTATTATTATCATTAAATTTCCCAAACAATTAGTTATGAAATGAAAAATACAATTTCTGGTAAATTGAGTCTAAATTCTGTAAGTGATTGTAATCTGCACCATAAAAGACAGTACTGAATGCATTGTAATAGGAAAGGTCATATTATATGTATGCATATATATAAATTGGTAAAATTAAATTGAAATGTTAGAAAAGTATATTTTATGAATATATATTTTTAATCTGTTAAATAAGAAAAAAATAAAATGTTGAATAAATGATGGTTTTTTAATTATGAAAATGAGTTGCAACAGATCTTTGAATGAGCAAACCATGAAGCCTCATGTGTACATTCAAATACATGTATTTTGAATTTATTTATTTATTTTTTTTTGAAACAGATACCAATAACTGTTTTCATGTGATAATAGCACTAACAACATAATTAGTCCAACATGTTGTTACCTAAACTTAATTAACAAGGTTAACTATATTTACTAATTATTAGCCATTGTCATCTTCATTGTTTTGCAGTAAAAAAAACTATAACTATACATATTTTTGTATGTCCATTAATCAACACTTTAAAATGTTGTTGTTTTTTCTTGGAAAATGTTTTAAAATAATTTTTAGAGTAGGTACTCCAAAACAAAGTATATACACAAATTGATAATAAACAGGAAATGGCTCGAGTCATCATCAGTCGGTGTGGAAATGAATTGTTGAATATATGTGTATATCACTGTTTACATTGAAGTTCTGGGAAAAAAAAAAGGTGTGAGAATATTCCCTTCAGGCTAAATTTTACAATATATTTTCAAAGGTGTGAAATTGGAATCCATTCAATGATTTCAATCTGATCACTCTTTTACAACATTTTTATAAGATTTTCCAGAATCAATAAATTACTCTAGATCTCTTGAAAATTCTTCAGCAAATCAAAGATACTGAAATACAATCAAGCCTTGGAAGCAATTTCAGTACTCTTTTGAGATGGGGTGGGGTACATGTAAGGAGGAGGGCTCAACTGATGAAGAATTTATAGAAGCATACAACTTTTATAATTTTGTTGCATAATATTTGTAGCGTAAAAGAGACGTCTGCATATGGGGGCAACATTTCTTCTGCTTGATTTTTTAAAATTGTTTTAATTTTATTTTTTGTTTTACTGAATAACGATAAAATGTGTGAATCGTTAGCTTTCCACTCTTACTCTGCATTTGGTGTTGATGTGCAGTGCTAAGTTTGTACAATCTCGTAAGATTTCAATACATGTATATAAAAAAAAACCTGAAATAGACTTGAAATTAAACAAGTGGCCTTATCGGCAGACATATGGCTGCAATTAGCCCTTTGTTTTATTTCACAAGTCCTGCATCTAGTATCTGAAATGTACTGTTTGTACACTTTGAATACAAGATTATTGATAGGAAAGTTAAGTATATGTGTATTACTTTTCACACGGAATTTACATTTGGTACATCATTAACTTTCAAATATCAAATTATATATTTTTATTCATTTTTACTATTTACAATTTAATCAGTTTGGTCTTCCACGAAAGATATTTTTAAATGCGAATGTGATCTACAGGATAACATTAAAACAAGGTGATTGAAGTTATATAGTAGAATGACATATTATCTTCTTTATATACCAACAGTCCTAAGGGGACCGCTTTGATTATTTACTATAATTTAAATCAAGGATCTATAAATTGTCATTTTTTTCTACTAAACTTTAAAAAAAATTCCTTTTCGTCCAAAGTTTCTTAAAATAAAAGTTACATTGGCTATTATTGTTTAGATGAAAAAAATAAATCACGTAAACGTAAAGACCATAAGTATTTAAAATCTATAACTTACATTCTAGAAAGGGACATAACTCTGTAAAGAGTATCGTATTATGCTATAGTGTCCTAGATCGGACATAGATAACTTTAAGCTAGAGTTAAAGCTATAATTTTATAAATGATTTATTTTTATTTTATCGATAAAAAACAATAATAGGACATATTCAAAAATGCGTCACAAGACCCACTTCGAGATATTGACTCTGCTGACTTCTAAACGCTTTAGCTTTGGACGGGACTATATTTTTGGACGGGGGTGTCGATCCCAAGTTAAGCTCAATCCGATTTTTTTTTTTTTTTTTTTTTTTTTTTTTTTTGATATTTGTCATCTGAGTTTGATTTCACAGAAAAATAATCAACTTCTGTCGTATTACCTGTTTTTCTTAATCTTGCAGTAAATGTTTGAATACTAATAAAGCAACTTAAGTCTGCTGTTAAACCTACCCCCCCCCCCCTCCCCTTGCTAACTTCCAAGAAACCAATATCTTCACCCCAGATCTCCATAGGGTATGATACATGTATGTATATACCTAGAGGCATTTAAGAGTCTTTTGTTTTCCCCAGGTAGCAAAACTGTCACAATTTGCTTGGAACTAACAAAACATACACAAGGGATATTAACACACAGCAAGTCGATTTAACAAATGAATCTACAATAGAAATTCATGAAAAACAAACTCCATGCTTTTACTAAACCTTTGGATTAAGTCATATTTTTTTTTTCATTTTCAATTTAAAAATTAAATCCAAACAATTTTACATCGTTCATAATTGATAGCAAACAATTAATATAAAATTGCATCCCCCCCCCCCCCTTAAGGACAGATGATACAAACAAACGTTTGTCAAAAAATTCGAAAATATAAACTTGAATCATGTTTATGAAAGTAAAATGAATGCTCGTATAGCTTTTGATTTTTCATTCTATGTTTCACAAAAATGGGATTTGAAGTGACAAAAATTTATAGGTTACTATTGATTATCACATGAAGGATGGTTGGTGAATGATACAATTTTGAACATCATAGAAAGTTACCAATATATCAAAATGTCGTGAATTAAAAGAAGAAGAAGGGGCTTTATTGAGGCTATGTACTGACTGGACTTTTAAACTTGTACTGAATATCCCACTGACCATGCAAATAAAATTTTCTTGACTTTTCAAGGGAAACATTAATTTTTATTTTAGAGATACAGAGAGACTACCCACCCGTCCACTACCCCTCCTCCTTCTTATCATGTTCTCAATGATCATGATGATGTCCCATTTATATAAAATGTTAATATTTTTGGTATTGGGCATTTTAATTACCATTATTACCCATGGCAGTATTTACAACAACAACAAAAAAAATCTGAAAAAATAGGCCTGATAATTTATTTCATTTCTTTGTTTTCTCGTGAACTATGCATTGTTTAAATTAAAAAAAAGATAAACCAATAAATAAAAAGAAGCAGTAATATTCTATCTATGGATTCACTTCTTAAAAATAGACCGTTTCACGGTAACTGCGGTACTGCTCTTTTGCAGGGCAAAATGATTTAGTTTGGTGATATATGACGTAAAAGTAATTGTTAAATATACGTCATTTAATTATCTGTTAACAAAAACTTCGCCAAACGTTATAATTTTGCCCTGCAAAAGAGTAGTACCGCAGTTACCGTGCAGACGGATGCATTATATTCCTAGAATTACCCAATACCAACCAAAAAAAAAAAAACGGCGACAAGATTATGAGGATATTGGAATTTCCACATGATGTTTGTAAACAAAATTATGACGAAGACCTGCTCTATTTTTGTAAGTAGATCTAGAATTATTGAATTTGTTATTTATTTCATTTAAAGCATGTTAATACATGGCTCATAGATTCTTTTTTTTTTGAAGTCTAAAGATCTATAGATCATCCTGATTCCTCGTTAACTGATGAAACAATCTTATGAATTTCTGTCACTGTAAAGTGTTTGCAGAGCTAGCAGTCGATGGGGTTATTCAGTAGTACATTATACAAGTTAACAAAGTAAATAATCGTCAGAAAATTATACACATCGGAATATTATTCTTTCGTTCGAATTTCCTCAATGACAACGTTGTAGGCTAGTATTCGTTCGTTCGAATATTCTCAATGTGTACACCAGCTGATGATTGTACTTAAAAAATTATACTGTCATGTCTAAATTTGTCTGTAATTTGCAAGTTACAATTTATAAGTATCTTGATCACAGTCATCAGCATTACTGATTAGAAAATTAATTATCTTCTCTCAGACATGGTTAAAAGTATCCTACTACTGTAGTGTACTAGGGATTAACAAACATTGCATGTGTTGCAAGTACTATTATTTTTTTTTTTTGGTGTCAAGATAAATTTTGAGATATGGGGGGTCAGTGCTTATAGTACATGTCATGATGGACATAATTAATAACCCCCAAACTCCTACTTATATTGTTTGGAAGTATCCAAATATCAAATTACTAATTCTCTGTTAGAAAATTGGTTGATCCTCTGAAGTTTACATAGGACATGTACCCACATGATTATTGATATAATCAATGTTTTTTTTTTAATCTCTGAAAAACAGTCTTAAAACTTTGAGTGAAAAATCAATCTTTATACTGCTAAACTCATTTTTTATACCATGAATACATACTTAGGAATATCATTATTAAGTTATGTTCATGTTCTTTTGAGGGGAAAAAATATACATCATGTAGATGCTTATGTGTAAGTAAATTATGAAAGACAAAAATGCTAGGACTTTTTTATTTTACTTATTTATTTGTGAAAATATTTTTTCTATTAATTGGAAATGAAATAAAAAAAAGTTCTAGCTTTATTACTAATAATATGATTTTTTATTAGAATTGATAGGATATTGGATGTTTAAGAAATAAAGAAATAAAGACCGCATTCTCATGAATGTTGCAGGATAACAGAAAAAAAAAAACAGACATGGAAATATTATGGCATGACATCATGAAAAATTCTCAAGGGCATAAAACTACTATATACAGATACCGGTAAATGAATGCAGAACATGCACAAAGTTTCATTTATGGTATATTGATAGATAAAAATAATTTATACTTTTATACTTCGACCTCAGTAGGGGTAAATTTTAGCGTCAGTCATTTTGGCTGGATCAAGAAATTTGAGTGATCGATATTCAATTCATTTTCTAATTTTAGTGAAAAATTTAATCCATGCTTTGTTATTATACATGTAATTGGTATTGTATGATTTATTCTATTTTTTTTCTTTAACAGAAAATGAAGGTATAGTAGCTGACATATAGTGTACATGTACCACTTGAAGATTTGTCCCCCTTGTAGATACAAGAAATGCAAAGGTAATTCTTTGTGAAAATAGAGAGAATGAATAATAAAATTTTTCAAACCATACAACAAAAACTACTTTGAATAATTAGTACGCAACCAACCATTTACAATTTAATTTTGCAGTTTTATTTCTTTAACATTGAAAAAAAATCAAATTTGATATTTTTTTTAGCTCTACTGGTCAGAGACCAGAAGAGCTTATGGGATAGGAAGGTGTCCCTCGTCCATCCGTCTAGCTGTCCATCTGTCTGTCTGTCCATGGCTTCTAGTTGTCTGTCTGTCTAGCTGTCTATCTGTTTGTAATTTTTCAAAACACTACTCCTCCTACAGTTTTATTCTGATTTCAATATAACTTAGACTGCACTAAGGTACATTTCAATGAACGGTGCTGCCATGGTTACTAAAAATAGAAATTTCTGTAAAATTCCTTTAAAACGCTACTCCACCTACAATTTTGGTATGATTTCAATATAATGTGGCACACAAGTAGACTACACTTAGATACATAATTCTATTTATTGCTGTCTGTTGCAAAGTTTCAAATCCAAGTGTTACTTTTTCTTTGTTATACATATAGACCAGGAGAGCTACAGTCTCATCAGAGACTTCTGGTTTATCCTTTTCATCACACAGCGACTTTCTTTTTTTTCAGTGTACACAGATACATACACATAAAAGGAGACATCACCTCATGATCTGTGGATCCATTGAAAACTTTAAGGACAAAACTTTTGATAATTCATTCATGTATAGAGTGTTGACTCGAATATTGAATATCTAATGAATGGAACCAAGAGAATTAATTTAAGAAGTATTATATTGTATATTACTCTTCTTATTCATCTGTCAATTTCTTAATTAAAAATTAAACTTAAAGGCTTAAATAAGGATTTTTTTTTCATTATTTTAATTAGAACAAGTTCTTTAATTTATTTTTCTCTTATATAAACGGGCATTTAAGGTCATACGCAACGTAGTTTGCACTTTATTGGGTTCTTCCCTGGAGTTGAAGAGTTCCACTAAATGAAGGACCTGTGTGCAATATTTTTATTGTCTATATATGGATTTGTAAATCTCTTCTAAAACAATTTTGATAAAAAAAATCTGGAATTTATGTTTTGTAATTTTTGTACATTTTTCTTTGAATAATGCAAAATTTTTCA
Source organism: Saccostrea echinata (assembly GCF_033153115.1). NCBI lineage: Eukaryota > Metazoa > Mollusca > Bivalvia > Ostreida > Ostreidae > Saccostrea > Saccostrea echinata. Next base: position 9,362,363 of record NW_026889761.1, read on the forward strand.
AACTTTAATATCTTTTCAAAATCCCTGGAAATGCATGCTGATTTTTTGTTTAAAAATATGTTAAATGGTACATGTATTATAAGTTTAAATTTAGAATATCTTGAAAAATTATCAGTAGGTAAGGTATCTTGCGTATGTCCTTAAATGTAAAATGAAGGTATGTGTACCTTTATTCAATGAACTAGGGAACTCATGAAGTGTGCATATTTATATAATAGTGTTGTATTTTGCATGCACTATTCTTAAAAAGTAGTCAGGGTTTGACACATGGTGTACAAGCCGGAGGCTTTAGGTATAATGTACAGATAGTTTTAGAGAATAGTAGTTGAGTGATGGGGTCAATTGCAAGAAACTATTTTAGAAGAATTATTTTGTTTATTTTTCATCTTAAGTGTTAGCTGCAGAACTGTAGCTCTCTGAAAAAATATATATTGACAGACGGGAGAGATACAGTGCCACCCATAGAAAAAACTGTATATTTATTGTGCACTTTTTGTGCGCTGTTTCTCGATTTATTTCTCAGTGTTTTTAAAACTGTCATCTCAAAATATTACTAAACGTGTGTTTCTAACATATTCTTTCACTGTTTCCACAATAAAACATTCCTTATAATTGTTTTTAACAGCCCTCCTGGCCCTGAAATTGAAATCATTGAAAATTTTGCCTATTTATACTGCCATTTTGGTCTTCACGAGAATTCGGTCCAACGCACTTAGTACAAGTGTAAACTACGAAAGTTATAGAGGAGTAAGGACTTTTTTGAAATGTAGCTTTTTTTTCAATTGAGGTAAGAATTTCGAAGATGCGCAATAAATATACAGTTTTTTCAATGGGTGGCACTGTAGCTCTCTGGTCTGTCAACATATATTTTTTCTGAGAGCTACAGTTCTGCAGCTACTTAAGTGTAAAATATTTGAAACTAAGTTTATATATATTATAGTACATTGATATTTATAACGGCGTCTGTGTTGTAATCGGTAGCGCGTCGGAATGACAATCTCGGGGTTGTGAGTTCGCTCCCAGGCGTGGGCGCAGTCAGTTTTTCTTCAGAAAATGAAGTCGTGCACTATTTCGGCATAGTATGCTTATGCTATTTAAATCCTTAGAACACTATGCAAGAATAGTAGGGTATGGGTTACGTAGAGACAAACTGACAGGAAGCATAATAATTGACAATATGCATTTATGACAAGAAAATTGAAAATCTTCCTGAAAGAAGTTGAATAAATTTAAGCCACTTAAGTACCAATCTAGTTAAAATTAGATGTTAGATCCGCTCACATAGTCACTACAGTCAGTTTAGCGAGTATGCGTGCGGATCTAACATCTTATTTAAATTACACGTAGATTGCTGAGGTAAAAGTTTAATACATGTACCCAATATCATTCTGCTATATTTGCATCCGCGTGGGTATTAACAGTGAGCATTAACTAACTGTGGCCTGGACCTCTTATTTTATGTGTTATGGGGTGTCCAAAACAAGGTGCATGCTGACGTTTAACAAAGAAGAAACTTGCAATGGCCTAAGGTGACTTGGCTATTATCAGTTGAATACATGTCAATGGTGCATGGTTATTATATGTACCAAAAAATAACAAGTAAAAGATCAGCAGAGTGCTTTTATTAAAGAAGTAACAGAACTAAGGAAAACTTGTTTTCTACTGGATGATATGAAACAATGAGTAGAGTACCACCGCAAATATTTCTGGATCCATGCCCTTTCATCATGTTTATTTTTGAACGGGTTCAATGAACTGTCAAAAATTCTTGATATGTTTAGTAGGTGTAGGTAGAAAGTTTTGAAATTAGTGAAAAGGTTGTTAAATATTTTTAATGCAAACTACCAGTAAATGTGCATAATGAAGATGGTTGAATTTTTTTCAACATTATTTTCTGTTCATTTGTCAGATCGGGTTCGTTATGTATAAAATAATTTCCAGCTGTCATTGGAACAAAACAAGGCATGATCAGGATCATACAAAGAAAATTAAAAGTAAAAATTAGGTAAATTATTACAGTTTGTGCATCTAAATAAGTTTTAAAACTCTCTTAAGAATCTCAGAGTGATTGATACGACCCAATTTCATGTGATTTTTTAATTGGAAACCTATCAGTTTAGTGCAGCAAACAGGCAAAGATCTAACAACGTGCATGGATCTGATCATGTTGTAAAGCTTGACAAATGGCACTTATGCAATAAATTAACCTAAATGATTAGGAGGAAAATAAACATAAAAAGATTTGTTCTTCCTTAATTGCATTTTTTATTTTTCCCATTCAAAATTTACATACAAGGAATAAAAGAAGGTAATCTACATACAAGGGAAATTGCCTTTTTACTTAAAAAAAAAAACAAAAAAAACAAAAAAAACTGAAAGTTATAGAGATAAAACCACTTTTGATTTTTGATCTTTAATCATTGAAAAAATTAAACATTACACCAAAATTGGTTAATTTTAAGAAATTAAAAAAAAATGGTTTAGGAAACACATAACTTAAATGAAAATAAATAATTAATAGTAGTTAAACTGTTCAATAGTTTCTTTATTTGGTTTAAAACTGTTGTTTCTTTATCCCATGGGAGAATTTTTTTCTATTTTGTAATGAATATGGGATAAATCCCACATTTATAAAGAGATGGGAGATTATCTTCTATATACAAGTATATGGGAGATTTTGTCCCATTATAAAGCATTCATGGGATTTTCAAACTTCTATGGGAGAAAAAATCCCACAGAATACCTTTTTCTCCCACAGAATAATGGTGGGATATTGGTTAGGAGAAAAAATCCCACCATTATCCCATGGGATTTCTTGGTTTCAGGTGTAATATCTTTTTACCTAGAAGATAATCAGGTGTAAATTTTGGTTCATGACTTAAGTTTTAAAAAATCCCATCAGATGACATAAATGGTTTCCACATATCTTTGGAAAAGTGGTTGGCGAAAGTCCGGACAAATGTCGTGTCCGGAGTTAAATGTCGCACTGTTAAATGTATTTGAAAGTAATTAATTACATTTCAAAGTAATTGACCCCAACCCTGATTGATACCATCACTCATTGAATAAGGATACTGTCTTCTCCCAGGATACTGTCTTCTCCCAGTAATTTTAAAACATTTTCATTCATTTTTAATTCGGGCTCAAAGTATCTGAAAATCTAGTCGATAATCTTATGTAGATTTCGTAATGTTTATTGTAGATGTCGTAATCATGTCTCATGAAGAAGGTTAATATAAGGGATGCGTTCGGTATCGGAAGGAAAATTCTGCTCTGGACGAGAGGTAATCTTTTTAGAAAAAAAATAATCGATGGCTATAAGTTATTTTTCAAGGTAGAATTCTTTACGAACAACATATGCTGATTACTCGGTTATAATTAACTTATAATTAAAACATCACATCTATAAGATGATCTAAGTTATATCCTAACTATATATATACTGATATATATACTCATTGATACAATATAATAGTGTATGGTACACAATACATGCACATTTCAATTTTGTTAATGGACTGTCTGTCGTCTGATTGTTGACACATGTGATGATAAAAAAAAAAACAAAACTATGGAACACACGCTGGAGAAAATGTATGAACAAATAGGCCTATACCATAGGCACTCCCCAGCTTAATTGTTAACAAATATATATCTACTATACTATATTATGTTTATAGTATAGTAGATATATATATTTTTTAACAATTAAGCTGGGGAGTGCCTATGGCCTATACTGGAATCTATGTAATATTGCTGTAGGCCTACTGATTTCTTTTGCGTAAAAGAACTTGCTTTAACTTTTCATCATATGCTTTTGATAAACCTAACAATGAGCTACTATGTTCTCATATTACTGAGCATTACTTTCAAGAAGCATAACAACCTTTTAAAAACTTGCTAGGAATTTAAGGGGATGAAGGACACATGGTCACATGACTCTGTTTAACTACGTCATAGTCTCCGTTTATATAAGTGCAAAATGTGTAAAGCATCAGTTCTTGTATAATTTTTTTGAAAATTTTTTAACTTTAATTACCATCTTATATAAAAAAAAATAATAAAAAGGTTTTAACATTCTTGTAAACATTAACAAATTATGAAAAAGATTGATCCACTTCTCTGTTTCCCTAAACTGCGCGTCCAACAAGTCGGTGACATCATACACGATCTGTTAGTACAGCAAGATCATAGGGGCAGTATTATTATGTAAAAACAGGTCATAATCAGTATATGATGAAATATTTTCGAGAAACAGGGAACACAAAAATTATTTTTGCATGGCTGATGACGGAAATCTTATGTAGGTATATCTTTTTTCGCTTATTTAGCTTACATGTGACGTCATAGTTGGTTTTTTCCCCGTACTCTAGAAATGTAACATGACACGTTTTTGTCATGCTTATATCCTCTTTAACGATGTCCTGTGAAATAATGAGGTCAGCTTCATCATTCGAAATTTTTACAGGTAATCAATAATTTGAAGGATTTACATTTCAACGTAAATTAAAAAATATTGAATGATAGAATTTTTTGTAAATTACGTTTTTTATTGTTTAAGTTGTCTTAAAAAGTGCGTAATTTTCCCTATCCAGATGCAGTGGGATAAACAAAACTTGCTTTTTCGAATTTTAAATCCTAGTTATACTCTGAAATATTTTAAAAGATACATGTCCACTTTTATATTTTTTATATATGCTTAAAAAATCCCATTATGGACAGAGTAATGAGCCCGGAAACATGGAGAATTAAAACTCCACTTAGATAGTGTAGGGCATAGTATTTGTCAATCAATATCTCCAAAATAAGGTAAGAAACCTAATGATATAACTGCTTTAAGATATGTGGGACATACTTATTAGAAATATACAAAATATGAAAAAAAATTGAATGACAAGTATTTTTTCAGCTCAAGGTCCTTCTCCTCCTTAAATGTAATTTATACTGATTTTTTAAAAATTTGAATTCATACGTTTTTTAGAGACTCCCTCCCCCTTCAAGTTTTGATAGCATGTTTTATTACATGTAAGATAGATGATAAAAAAAAATGGATGCCTGGATTGGTATATATTTTTGGGACCTGTTTTGGTTGTAAATGGTGCGAATAATAAATTAGATGGTTTTCCTATGACGTATTTTTCCTCGGAGTTATTCCCCTTGGCCGCCATCTTGTAGGTCAAAATACCGAATTTTCCTCTTTGAGCAACCAATTTTAAAAACGCATGTCAAAAGTATATGGTAAAAAATATTTACATTATTGGAATTATTAAGTAAAAGAAGCTTTAACAAATGTATACAATATTCATAAGAAAAATAGTGTTATCTTCACCTCAGTGCCCAGTATAACAAATTGAACTTGGTTGAATAATGAAGGGATTTGGGAATGTTGACCTACAATATGTGGCCATGGGAAATAACTCTTGCTTAAATCACCTTGATGGAAAACCATACAGTCAAGGAAACAAGTTATTTTTTAAAATAACTCGCTTATTTATGACTAAGCTAAGAAACACTCATTTGAGTTAATTCGTAAAAACTAGAATGCCAATCAGTTTTGTCAATATAAACTTAAATATTTTGAGTCTACTGCAGATTTAAGATAATGTAAGGTTGAGAAAGTAACTAATACATGTACATCTTTAGGAGATAATCTTCTCCTGAGCAGAAAGGATGATATTTATCAGAGAAAAATATTTGCATTTCAGTGTTAAATTGCACAACATCCGCCAATTTTGCCAACAGTGGGAATGATTTTTCTAAAATCCTCGGATATTAATTTACAATTTCTATGTGTAACATTTTTTGTAAAAAGCTGTAGTTTTTTGTGCAAGAATTCTAAAGTGAGGTTGGTTAAGGATGAAATAACTGAAAATCAAATAAGTTATGAAATGTTTAATTTCAAGTTGTGAAATTTTGAAGATAGATAACTTTTACTGCCGTGACTCTTTTCTGTTTACCAAATATCCAAAGAATAGCATGAAAAAAGCTTTTCAGATGCCAGTAGGTTTAAAATAATGAATTGTAAAGTATTAATAACCTGAATAAGTTACTGAAGAAAAGTAAATAATTACAGAAAGATAACCAAATTAATGACATTTAATAACTTAAAGTATTTCAAAAATAACTTGTTTCCATGATGCCCCTGACTGGTATAGCACCTGACTGGAGATTCAGGGTGCCTGGATTCAAATCCCAGTTTGGTCCATTTTATTTTCTTCTTTCCTGTTACTTTTGGTGCCGTGTCATGCCCTGGCGGGCGAGGTACCTGCCAGGGTGGAGCCTGGGTTGTTGTCTTCAGGGGCAAAGACCTTTAAGGAGGGAGGAATGCGGCGGTCAGATGGGTTCCATTGCAAAAAGTCTATTGTAGTGTTTTTTAATCAATATGAATTGACAAATAAATAACTAAGTTCAAGAAAAGACATCAGCTATATAATTCAGTTATACATTTCATGTGACAACTATAAACTACAAATACTTTAACATGTTTAACTTATATGTTTATTGTGAAATAAGATTTCATTTTTTTTTTTTAACTTTTTTGCACTGCAATAATGAGAGACTCCATAATGCATATTTTTGGGGGTTCCAAAAGAGAAAAAAAATATATTTTAGTGATAAATTCGATCAATGTTTGTCTTTTTGGTCTCATTTCATTTGAAAAAAGTCGGTTGATACAAGTAATCTAATTTTTAAAAGTATTGAATTCATAGACCTCTTTGAAATCTTGAACCAACTAGCACATATGAAAACTATAAGTCTCAGAAAAAAAAATAAGCATAGTTCCTTTGCCAATTCAGCAATATGTAAAAAAAAATAAATTGTTTTTTTAGACTATGTATTGCATATACAATAGCTATTATATCATTTTCTTGTTTAACAGTTACTTCAGTGCGATTTGTGATTTACAATGGATTCCACAAAAGAGATTGGCTCAGTGATTTCAGAGAAGGAACCTACTAAAGAATCCCAAGCTGAATCAAAATCTAGCCAAGCTGATCCAGCACATGTAGATGTCTCTCTTGTAATACAGAACCAAGCTGCAAAAAGCAAAGACCAAAAAATCCCAAGCTTTGAAATTGAATCTCAATTCAAAAACACTAAAGAAAACCCGCATACAATGACATTGCCCCGTCTTGTGAGAAAAGTCCCAGAAAGTGATTTGACACCAAGGCCTTGGACAAAATTCATCCAAATTCTGTGCCTGTCCTACATTAGTGTCTTATTCTTTCCTCTTCTTGGGGTTTTTGCCAATAGATATGCCTGGAAAGCAAATAGGGCTAAAGGGAAAGGTTTGTATGACTTAGCCCAGAAGTGGGCCAAGCTCTCAGTAATACTTAGCTATGTTGCTTTTGGACTTGGATGTATTACAATTACAATAATTGTACTTGGAGTGAAAGATATGTTATAAGTGTCTTTTGTCTAGAATTTTTGTACTCTGGTCCATTAAATTTTATGTAGGTGCTTAATTCTATATATAAATTACATGCAATTCACAACACTAGTCATTTAATTTATTTCATTGTTCATGTATATTAGTGTTTAATATCAAAGCTAATATATGTCCTCACATTTCAAATGACCTATTGTATTGATTAATGGGAGGTTTGTTTATATGCATGTGAATGTTATGTATGTAGTTTTTACTTTTATTTTAAATCACAATGTAAAGCAAAATCTGTGAAAATAAATCTCAGAAAAAACATGACAATACACTTTGCCAGATTTTCAAAATTTATATGCATAATATTGTAAATGTATTATATTTAGATGTACAATATTTGTTGGAAATTGATTTTTTTCAAGGTTTTTTCTTGCACTTTTCTGAATGCTCTCTCTCTCTCTCTCTTTCTATATATATATATATAAAGATATTTAGTGATGTATGTGATTAAGTGGAAGCTCAGCATGTATCATCATTAGGCCATGTAATTAGAATTTTAGGTTTTAATTTGTAATGAACAAAAACATGCGGCAAGTGGGTCGATTTCATTTTAACATTCTCTTTGTACAATTGCTGACTTTTTCAGTATTTTTTTGTTACACATACTTAATTTCTACAATCTTGAGGTTTGTAATGTTAAGGATTATTTTTAGACAGACCTGAATTCTTCTCTTTTTGTAACTTTTTACTCATTCAAAAAAAGTGAAAAAAGACCAGCAGTGAGGACTTTTAGAGAACTGGCAGAGATGAAAAATCTAAAAATTAATTTTAAATCAACTATATTGTTTAGTAAATGGATTGGAAAAACAGTTTTCAAGTAGATATCTGATTCATTAATGTAACCATTGTATTTAATGTACAACTAGCCAGTAGCAAGAGAAATCCATTCAGGTTTCATGACATGACACTTGTACATGTACTAGTCAATTGTTTTTCTCCAAATACTTGCCTCCTTTTAATGTATACAGGGATGGTTATCTCTGTCAAATTCAGCAAATAATACTGCAAAGAAATATTTTCATGTATTTTCATATCAAAATTGGTAGATCTGAAATGTATGACATTAATGTTAGTCCTTAAATTTTGTCCATGATTTATGTAAGATGAAAGAGATATATCATTTAGATATGCAGCAGCAGTTTTGTAGAACTCACTTCTTGAATGACTTTAAATCAATTGCTTCATGGATTGGAGAGAAATGTTGCGCACCTTATATTTTACCAAGTAGGGTTTGTGTTATGTTGGTATTTTTAATGTATTGATATGTAACATGTATAATGATAATATTTTGTTCATGTGTGTATTTTCTGCATTCCAAATTTTATAAGGTTCAATATTACATCTGATTTGTATCACCTACCGGTGTATTTTTTTCAGTTATGTATTTTTACTTTGTGTCCATCAAAGTTCAAGAGAGGTTATGTTATTTGTTATGTTGAAAACTGACTCTATGTTATCTTTTTTGAAATGAAAGAGTTTAAAAATATCTATCCTGATAGTCTTGTTTCAACTTATAGGTAAACTTAATGGACAATAGTACAACATTGTTTTGTTTAAGCTAACCATTAAGATACCTTCAAAGCAGTTGTGTAAAACTGCGTGCTAGATGAACAGAAAAGCTGATCATGACTACTTCATAGCTTTAAGAAAAAGAAAGGAAAAAACCTGTTAAAAGATGAGCACTTCATTAAAAGGAACTGAACTGACTATTTTGAAACTCCTGTCAATTAAATATCTAATAAGTTCCAAATAACAGCTCAAAATTTGAATAACTGCATGGTAAAATTTGTTGCTAGAAAGTGCGGTTCATTTTTTTCTTTCAAATTTTTCTTTCAATAAATCAATGTAAATCAAGAAATTTTGTTGGAAAATAAAAACAGAGACTAAAGGGTTGGGAATTTAGCTCACCACAGTTGGGGGAGCCTATGTAATACCCTTGATATTGGCATCTCATATAAAGTTTTGGAGCAGACTTTTATGCCCTATATTAAAAAGAGTTGCATGGACGATGCTTCTAGTATGTTTTGTACGATTTAGGTTCCAGGGGCTTCATTTTCAGCTAAAAAATGACCGGGTTAATATCAGTGGAGCAGGTCTCATTTCAAAGTACTAGGAACTGAAAACCTACTTTGACCAAATTTGCAGACATCATTCTGTAAGGATGCACACTACCAGACTTGCATCGAATGCTGGATGTGACCTACGTTTTCTGGTTGATTGACCAGGATAAAGTCTTTGGAGTAGGTTCATTCTAAAGAAACTATAAGCCCTATATTGACCAATTGCATGAATAAGCCCTCCCTGGACTAAACTTGCATGGATGATACATCTAAGGATGTACATTACCAGGCTTGCTCCGGATGCTGAATTTGACCTACATTTTCCAGATGAGTGACCATATGGTAGTTTTTAGGGCAGGTACATTCCAGTGTAAATTCAAGCCCTATCTGGTCAAATCGTTGACGGAGATATTTGCATTGGGATGCACTCGACTAGACACGCTTAGGATGCTGGGTATGACCTACATTTTCTGGATGAATGACCAAGTTTAAGGTTTTTGATTAGGTCCATTTTGAAGTAACTATAAGTCCTACCTTGACCAAACGTGTATGGTTGATGCAAACAGACTTACTTTGTATGCTAGATCTAGATCGGACCTGCATTTTTAGCTCACCTCGACGAAGTCGAGATGAGCTTATGCTATACCCCCGGCGTTGGCGTCGGCGTCGGCGTTAGCGTCGGCGTCCCGGTTAAAGTTTTAGGAGCAAGTCCCATTCCCAAGTTACTATAAGCCCTACCTGGACCAAACTTGCATGGATGATGCATCTAGAATGGACACTGCCACACTTGCTTCGGATGCTGGATCTGACCTAGATTTTCCAGATGAGTGACCAGGTTAAAGTTTTAGGAGCAGGTCCATTCCCAAGGAACTATACGCCCCACCTGAACCAAACTTGTATGGATGATGCATCTAGGGATGGACACTACCACACTTGCTTCGGATGCTGGATCTGACCTAGATTTTCCAGATGAGTGACCAGGTTAAAGTTTTTGGAGCAGGTCCATTCCCAAGTAACTATACGCCCTACCTGGACCAAACTTGCATGGATGATGCATCTAGGGATGAACACTACACACTTGCTTCGGATGCTGAATCTGACCTAGATTTTCCAGATGAGTGACCAGGTTAAAGTTTTTGGAGCAGATCCATTCCCAAGTAACTATAAGCCCTACCTGGACCAAACTTGCATGGATGATGCATCTAGGGATGGACACTACCACACTTGCTTCGGATGCTGAATCTAATCTAGATTTTCCAGATGAGTGACCAGGTTAAAGTTTTTGGAGCAGGTCCATTCCCAAGTAACTATAGGCCCTACCTGAACCAAATTTGCATGGATGATGCATCTAGGGATGGACACTACCACACTTGCTTCGGATGCTGAATCTGACCTAGATTTTCCAGATGAGTGACCAGGTTAAAGTTTTTGGAGCAGATCCATTCCCAAGTAACTATACGCCCTACCTGAACCAAACTTGCATGGATGATGCATATAGGGATGGACACTACCACACTTGCTTCGGATGCTGGATCTGACCTGGATTTTTCCAGATGAGTGACCAGGTTAAAGTTTTTGGAGCAGGTCCATTCCCAAGTAACTATAAGCCCTACCTGGACCAAACTTGCATGGATGATGCATCTAGGGATGGACACTACCACACTTGCTTCAGATGCTGAATCTAACCTAGATTTTCCAGATAAGTGACCAGGTTAAAGTTTTTGGAGCAGGTCCATTCCCAAGTAACTATAGGCTCTACCTGAACCAAACTTGCATGGATGATGCATCTAGGGATGGACACTACCACACTTGCTTCGGATGCTGAATCTGACCTAGATTTTCCAGATGAGTGACCAGGTTAAAGTTTTTGGAGCAGATCCTTTCCCAAGTAACTATAAGCCCAACCTGAACCAAACTTGCATGGATGATGCATATAGGGATGGACACTACCACACTTGCTTCGGATGCTTGATCTGACCTAGATTTTCCAGATGAGTGACCAGGTTAAAGTTTTAGGAGCAGGTCCATTCCCAAGTAACTATACGCCCTACCTGGACCAAACTTGCATGGATGATGCATCTAGGGATGAACATTACACACTTGCTTCGGATGCTGAATCTGACCTAGATTTTCCAGATGAGTGACCAGGTTAAAGTTTTTTGAGCAGGTCTATTTCCAAGTAATTATAAGTCCTTCTTAAACCAAACTTGTATAGATATTGATCTTGGGATGTACACTAACTAGAAAAAATATGATGTGAGATTTGCCTTACTTATAGATAACCTTCGTCGAGGTGAGCTTCGTAATCTTTGATTACCTATGTTTTGGTTGAGTGACCAGTTTAAAGTTTTTAGAACAAGTCCATTCACAAGAAACTGCAAGTCCTCCCTTGACCCAAATTGCACAAATGTTGCCTCTAGGGATGCACACTACTAGATTATTTTTAGTTTAGTGTGTGACTTTGCCTTAAAGATTATATTCCTTGAAATGAGCTCTGTTATCTTTGAATACCTAAGTTTTTTTAAAAAATGAAATTCAATGTAAGAGGCTTAAAATGCTAATACCCTTTCTTGGTCAAGCACTCATTTTGCTATGACAAAATTCTGGAATTCAGCAAGAACTTACAAATCCAATATCAATTCTAAATATTTTGTTCACTTTGTAATGATATAACATTTATTGTTCCCTTGGTGATTTTGAAGGATATTGCATCATTCAATAAAAGATGGTTATTTTTGCAAAGGTTATGCGTAATCCATGTACTAAATTATTTCTTTGTTTCTATTCATCAAAAATATTCCAATGTTCAAGTTTAACAATTGAAAAAAAACATTGAAAATAAAGTGTGTAATTAGCTGACAATTAATCAAAAGTTCACACTGCAATTTTCCCATTTTCATTGGAAAGTTGTAAGGATAACAGCTTGAGTCCGCAAACATGCAATATTTTCTTTGCAAGCAAGATCTTTTTCAAATAAATTGCGCGTTAACATTACAAATAATTATTATTAGAGCAATGTTAACACAGGGATTAAAAAACGTAGCCGTTGTAAGAGATGTGGATGAGAACCAAATTGCATCCTCAATACTTGATAAACAGTATTATAAGTATTAACAGATATTCTTGTCTACCAAATGCTCAGTTTCTGAATCAATCTAGAAAACTGCACGCAGATATATAAACAGACCAGAAATTCACGAGAAGGTAAAGTTCAATGCTCGATATGCATGTTATGTGATGTTCACTGTCTAGACCGGATGTATGCGACCTATTCTCTTTCCGATATAAATATAGTGCATTATACATGTAATTATAAAGAGGTGTAGAAGGACTTTAAGATGTTTATTCATTGTAAGAATGACCCTGCTGTCATCAGTCCTGGGTTACACCGTTCGAGACACTCAACTGAATTGTACATATATTTTAGTCTATCAGTAGGTTCCTTGAAGAAATTTCTGAAGATCAAAAATCACCAAAGTCATTTTGAATGGTACCTAAGCTATTATTCATTTTAAGTTTACCTGTGTCGCTCAAGTGGCCTTGTGCTAGTTTTCAATTTATTATATTAATTTATATGATTTATTTTACTAATTTCTTCTGAACAAGCAAAGCAAATCAGCTCACAACCTCCGCCTACGAATTTCCGCTGTCAGTAAATTTTCTTGCCTTTCAAATCACGGACAGGAAAAGTTGACAATTAATCCTCTAAGAAACGTCCTGAAGGTAAACAACATTTACATCATATATCATTGACCTTTTCTGTTAATTTGGTTTATAAATTTTAAGTATAAAATTAAAGTTCCTCAGAAAATCCATGTTTGCCTTTATTTAGAATATAGTGTAAATGCAAACTAAAGGTAAAATTCAGCGCATGTACTATTTTGCACAGTATTGATATAGTTGGACAATAAGGTGATATTGATGGCAAGAATATGCAAAAAACTATACCCATTAATTTCAACTATTGCTTGCTGAAACAATTTAATTAAACCATGAGACTAAATTCTCTTTTATTCTTATGAAACATAAGCAAATCAAATGCGCTTTATACAAATTCGACCTTTTCTTCCTAGAATCAAGACGTTGCCAAAAAATTAACACCAGATCTATCGTCGCCTCCCGGCTTCTTGGACACAAAAGAATTAAAATGAAATTTTACACACATTTGTATTTAGGTATTACATGTTTATACATTAATATTATTGCATTTCTATGTTTGTTGCATTACAATCAAAATTGAAAAACGTTATTACTACGTTCTCAAAATATCAAATATACAAATAATTTTAAATTTGAGATTATAAATTAATTTTAAATTAACTAGTAGGAGTTAACTTTGTTTCTTCGTGAGACGTCGGATACTATTTAGCAGGTTGGGGGGAAACGTAAATTCCGCTATAATAGTGGTATATCACTATTATAGTGAGATTCCGCTATATTTTCAGCCGTAGTTACCCTCGATTTCATCAAATAACATAATTGCTGATTAAAGCGCAAGTTATGATGGGTATAAAAATGGACAATAATTTGAATCCTTGCATGTTATGAATTTTATTTAATTTTCTGCCGATGCGTTTTATAATACGAACACACTTTTTAAAGCGGAAGTTACATTTTTAACATAGCAACCAGTGATTGCGGTAGTATTGAACAAAGACTGACTCTTAATATCTCTTACACATGTGCACAAATTAGTGCTTGTAATAACTTTGAACCCACGTTGAAATAAGTTTGTCGAATTTACAGAAGAAAAGATGATTTTTGCCTGCATGGTAACGGGTATGGAGGCCCGTTGTGACAAACGAAAAAAGCTCATTACATGTTCACTTTATTCTGATGAAACTGATTTGTATTGTTTAATTGCAATAAATCGTAAACAATGATGTAAGATGCCATTTCTGCAGGTAATTACAAACACACTGTTTGACATTCGTTTTGAGAATGTTAAACAAAATTAACAATACGAACAACAAAGGGCCTCGGTTTTAAGGGTGTCTTCCACCTATTCCCACTTTTTAAAAAAAATCACAAGTCCACATATTTCCGCTTGCAAATATGATATAGTTTATTCAGAATATAACTTTGGGCAGTACAGCCCATCAGTTACAATAATAACTTATAAGCTATACGTATTTTACAATAAGTAAGACTCTCAAAGAGTCTAAAAGGGGGTGAGACCCCTGATCAAGTGTTCCTCAGTCCCAAAGTTCCATTCACTTGTATAGAAGACTATAATATATGCTATAATATAAAGCAGAAGAAAGAATACTTTACTACAATATATGTAGCAATGCTGTTGTATTATATAGAAACATCTGAAAATTAACCTTGAACAAATAGACATTGGGTCAACCAGACAGATCATCGTAACGTAATATAAGAGCATGATGGATAAATTTCCCTAAGCCAACTAGGGTACATATGCAATGTGAACCGAATAAATGAAGTAATTTAATTGTACTTGGAGATTTGTAATAATATTCATTTATGTATTTTTTCCTTAAATTTAGATATCTATGGCACTGAAGAATGAAATTAAATTCGTCTTCAATTTGATGAGTATCGTAAATATCGCATAATCTATCCTCCCTGCTCTTGCCTTGTGCTGAAAGTTCATTTGTGTTTATAACAATTATGTTAATTACATCTCAACTTAGGTGGGTCTTTTTTACAATTCAATACACTTTAAGACAGAAAATACATTTAATAAATCGATGAAAATGCAATGACATATTTCACTTAATTTTGTACAGAAAATAAATAAATAGACTTTAAGAAAAACATGATGTAATTCACTCAATTTTTTGCTCCTTGAATACGTACACTTTAAGACAGAAAATAAATTAAATCGATTCAATTTCTTTTTCAATTTGCTTAAGCTTAAAATACTGTATGAAATGTGAAGATAACAAACAGTAATCAATCTCAAAAGTCCATTGAAACAAAAAAATTAAACAGAGCAAACACGGACCTCTAAAAACATCAGAGGTGGGATCAGGTGCCATGGAGGAGTGAGCATCCCCTACCGACCGGTCACACCCGCTGTGTGCTCCTTGTCATGATCGTGAAAAAACCGTAGACAATTCAATGTGTAAATAATGGCTTATATGTACTTAAAAAAGCAGGCTTAATATTTTAGCGACTGTGGCGCAGACAACGATGCACTAATTCATGATAACCATTAACAAATGAATTTCGCAAAATCCATGATCGACAGGGGATGCCTACTCCTCCATAGCACCTGATCCTACCTTTTCGCTCTGCGAACAATTTTATTGTTCAAATGGCCTTTTCCGTTATCTTCATATTTCTGTTTCTCCTTGTATTTCGTTTATTTATACCAGAATAATCTACTTCTGGTAATTAGGATTTCATTCTCTTTTTTAGTGAATAACGTGGTTAAATATAAAATTTTATGCAAATTACACAATCAATAAATTGTGCAGAATTTATAAGACGTCGCATCTACAGGTAATTTTCACAACTTTTCCCCTTTTCTTGCCAAGACTAATCATTTTAATTCATGGTTTCATCATCAAGAAAGGAAACATTATACATGTACCTAAGATTACATGTAAAAGTGACAAATATTGCTTACGATTTAGACGACACAAATCGGTTCCATTAAAGTGAAGAGCTTTTTTTTTTTCATTTGTCACAACGGGCCTCCATACCAGTAACTATGCAGGCAAAAAATCACCTTTTCTTCTGTAAATTCGACAAACCTATTCCAAAGGGGTTCAAAGTTATTACAAGCACTAATTTGTGCACATGTGTGAGAGATATTAAGAGTCAGTCTTTGTTCAATACTACCGCAATCACTGGTTGCTATGTTAAAAATGTAACTTCCGCTTTAAAAAGTGTGTTCGTATTATAAAACGCATCGGCAGAAAATTAAATAAAATTCATAACATGCAAGGATTCAAATTATTGTCCATTTTTATACCCATCATAACTTGCGCTTTAATCAGCAAGTGTGTTATATGATGAAATCGAGGGTAACTACGGCTGAAAATATAGCGGAATCTCACTATAATAGTGATATACCACTATTATAGCGGAATTTACTTTCCCCCCCAACCTGTTTAGACCCAGCAGACCAAGCATACAGTCTTCACTGTTGTGGAGCGGTGGCAAACATAGGATTCAAAGCCACGATATCAGTTATAGGTATTATGCTTTAATTACAGTTAGAGAAAAGAATGTCTTTTTGTTGGTTGTAAATAAGCTATATAAAATTAATTTATACATTATTTCTTCTCACAGCTAGTTACATGTATCACATTTACAACTTTCACCAAATCTCTTCATAAAAGCTGGTCACGGATTTGGCTGGTAAGTAGCATTTCTATTTCATTAATATATCTATCATAACATTGCTTAAATATCTTTCTTTCAAATAACGTATTTAAAATATCCTACAGTGTAATTTACAATAAAAAGTTTATAAAAAATGAATTCTTTTTAGTCTTTTTCTGTACTTAAAACGTTTTTAAACAAGCAAAATGTATCAAACAAGATGCGTTATTTTTAGCTCTAGCTGCAGAACTGTAGCTCTCTATAGTTCTTCAGCTATCTGTCCGAATTTTCTCAACCAGAGAGCTACTATCTGCAGGTAGTGTACAGCAAAGTCTAGAAGATAATTGTCGGACTGTTCAAGCCAAACAATGGGCCCTATTTAATATTTGAGTAAATTAACTGTTTAGCATTGGAAACTGAAAACGGTACATAATTTGGAGGTTCATTTGATTTATAAATTATAGTAAATGTGTAATTGCAGAATTTACGACAATCTAGCCCTTGATGAGATGATTGGTTCATAGTTGGTGCTTCTATAGGTATTATGTGTTAAAATTATTTTCTGGTTGTATACACTTGTATAACATTTAACTCAAACATTGACACATAACAAATTTAGAATTTCTTATTGTACAACTACGAAAGTCTACATCCAATTTTACATCCAAATTCCAACACAAAACCTGTCGTGAGAGAAGTATGATGCATATGTAAAATTAACCAATTTTATTTATTTTATCGAATATTCGAATATATGTTCAAATACTTTCACGAAATATTCAGATATGAACTATTAACAAATTGACATCCCTACTTGATATCCCCAGTAGCTGATAGCCAAGTCACTTATGTTTTATGTCCTTTTCACAGTTTTCGAGATCGATACTATTCGTAATCTTAATCTTTTTCATTATGAGGATAAGATTAAGGAAAATCTTTCAAAATCCATTGAGGGACTAATTTAAGTAAGTGCTTTAGCACTTTTTGGCTGCTGTCAGTGTAATTAAGCGACTGTGAAGTGAAGGGACACTAAGGTTTAAGACATCTTCTGGCAGAAGATGTCTTAAACCTTAGTGTCCCTTGCTCAGTGGTTACATTTATTTCTTTAGACATTGCACTGAAAAAAGAAGACATTTTAAAAAGTCTAAATTAAAATGTTCAAAAAAGTCTAACTTTGTTGCCGGCTGACCAAGGGTTGTTCGCTACTATTGTACTTATTTTTACAAATTGCTCAGTGGTTACATTTATTTCTTTAGACATTGCACTGAAAAAAAAAACTTCAACTCGACATTTAGATATATTGACAACGTATTATCAATTAAAAATAGTTACATTCATTCATATGTCGACTTGATATATCCTAGTAGTATGATATATCTGTTTCATATTTGGACATGCACCTGTACTAGAAAAAGACGTTAATAGAAACCTAACAACAAAACTTTGTAATAAACGTGAGGACGAGCAATATACCCATATCACCTAGTTGATTTTATACGCAGGAGAATGTTCCACGTACGAACAGTTGCTAAAACGAGACAAGCAATTGACAAACAAGTTGATGAAACAACAATATCATCAGTATCGGTATAAGTCATCATTTTCCAAGTTCTATGGCCGATCCATAGACGTCAGCAAGTACAGACTATCATTAAGTCGAATGCTGACTGGCGTTTTCCATACTGATTGTAAGGCCAATATTTGAACATTGAATTGTCAACGGATATTTCATTAGCCCGATCATGACAGTGAACACACGGCGGGTATGACCGGTTGACAGAGGATGCTTACTCCTCGTTGGCACCTGATCCCACTTCTTAAGTTTTTTTTAGAGGTCTGTGTTTGCTTTGCTCCCGGTCTGTATTTTCAGTGGACTTTTTGCTAGATTACTGTTCGTTATATCCATATTTCATTGATAATCATACATTTTCCGTGTAACTTATTTATTCAAACCAGCCGACTCGCAGATATCCATCATAACATTTATCCACAGTGACAGAGCATATCGATAAATCATGAAATAGCAAAGATAGTTTGTTATAGCTTGAAAAATGTATATATTTACTCGGAAAACAGGTCATTTCTAAAAATTTGGCGCAGGCTTTGGCGCACTTTGGAATCTTCTCGCACTTGGAGTCAGCCCCTTTACACAACTAGCAGTCGGGGGGAGATTGCTGAGTGATGCCAGAATGACCAGATCTTTGTAGAATCATCCAAAGGCTGTCCAGTCATCGCCATGATCTTTCAGTGATCTCAGACAGGTCTCAACTGTCTACATTGTTTCGACTCTATCGAAAACAAAAAATACGCCCAACAATCTCTTGTAACTCGAGCTCCCAATTTTTCTCAAGAGTTTTCAAAAAACGCAAACTGTTTTAAATGCAAAAGTATCTCCTAGTGGTCACTTTTGGTCTTAAATTGAACTCTTTTCGTCGCATTTGATCTCTCATCAATCTCTGTTAATCTTCCCTTTATCTCGACTGGTCACAAAGCAATCGCTCAGCTAACCCATAGAGGTCGCTACAGAAAGCAACGTAACCACCAGTTTCTAAAAGATCTTTCAATGTGTGCTCCTTGAACGCCTCAGTCACTCAGTGACCTCGATATAAAGCGACATAAAATATGACAATATCATCAATGACAAGCGCTGAATGAGCCCCCCCCCCCCTACGATTTACACAAAAACTGAATTCTGGGGCTTTCAGCGATCGCGAAGAAATCGGACAAGTACATCGCTGAAAGGTTTCTGAGCGATATCCGTGTGTGTTCAGGAGTCCTTACACATTTTTTAAGCATAAACGCTTAAGATAAAATCATAATTGCTCTGTTAAGATATTATTATTTCCTTTATTTTAGAAGCAGAAAGCAAAGCAAAATAGAGTAAATGGCTCAGATGCTACAATGAATCAAAGTAGGACAGACAAACAGTATAGGAATAAAGAATCAGAGTTCTAATTCAACACGATGATACTGGACAGCGTTTACAAGTGTATATTTGAGTGATTTATGCAAATGAAATGATCTATGTTATCAGAACAAGTATCTTTTTCCTGTAAAATTTCCTTAAAAACACACTCAATGTTTTCTTGCATTTATATCTGTAAATGCTTTCTCTAAACATGCTATCCTGATTGATCATTTTTCTATGGAACTCATTATTTGAAAAAACATTTCTGATTACTTTGCACTGTGGAACAAGTTTTTGTAAAATATCACCAAACGTATTATTGCTGCATTTTATAGGTAAATAATCTTTACATCACATTGACATATTGTTTTCTCCAAGAAATCGTTTATAGAAAAGGGATATTTCTACATAAAGTGTATTGTTTTGATACTCTGGGAGTCGACCAATATATTTCTTTAGAAAACAGACAGGTAAAATCATTTTTATATGAATTTATTTTGTTTTCACAGTTTTTATATGGAAACAATAAAACTTCATTTTACTTTAAAACTAGGAATATCAAAATCATACTGATGGCTTTAGTAACATTACATTTCAAATAATGCGTAGCAAAATGGAATATCTTCTCATAAGTTTCCATGGCCTTTATTCAACGTAAACAAAATGTGAGGTTTAAACCCCCTTCCCTCAATGAAAAAAGTTAATGTTAATTTCTCAAGATCGTGTGGAGAATGATATTTATTCCTACAAAACATCAATTCACTGAGTGAAACGATGAAAATTAAACTCTTGATCTGTTAATTACTGTTGTATCACTGTTTCATTATTTTCCGGTAAAAACCAATTTTTCTTGCTTTCATGGTTGAGCCTAGTTGCAATAATGTAGCCCTCTCCGATTTTTTTTTTTGGGGGGGGGGGGGCTACAACTCCTTAGAATCCGTAATAGTGTAATTTAAGTGCGGGAGTGATTCATTCCCGCACAGATTAAGGCTCAAATTATCAGTAAGTTGCTATTTTATAAACATTTCTTACCTGAACTCATAAAATGTAGTTATGCAAGACATGAATTGATCCAAAATTATATAGAACAATCCATATATCGTTTTTTCGTGTATGTCAACATCACACCTTGAATTTATCCGCCATGTTTACTGACTTTGATCGATTTTATTTTGGGACAGCAAATGAGAATTTGGGATCTAGGGAGCTGATCTATTTAGAATCTTCCTTATTTTAATTAAGCATAAACATCGCTGTTTATAAGAAAATATCATATGGAATGCTTTTATTTATCGATGTTTAGTGATACCATACATTACAATCATTTATCAACACCGAAATTTACTTTATCAAGTTATTCTACAATTCAATCATAAGTCTCAGTATATCTCACGAGAACTGTCGTGGCTAATAAGGATAACGACTGGTAAACACGCAGATTTATTTTAAATGGTTGCTGTGTATAAAGGGCTATGTTGTTGATAGTGAATAAAAATTCCGTCTTATTGGAAGTAAGTTGAATGCAAAAACAAATTATTTTGCCTGCAATTGCCCGTGTCTAAAAATATATTTGCATCATTATGGAGATGCTGTGGAATTATAGCCCTCTCCTGAAAATATCAGATTAAAAAAATCGGAGAGGGTTATATTATTGCAGCTAGGTTGAGTCAGACCAAGAAATTAGATAACCAACGAACTAAAAAACAGCTAATAAGAGAATAGGAGGATGTGTCTGTTCAAAATTTACAAATCAACGAAATCGTATTTTTTCTTTGTAAAAAAACCACGATATTCTGTCCCCCCCCCCCAAAAAAAAAAAAAATTAAATGAAACTACAATACTACGATGACTTCAATTATTGTAAGAATAATGTAAATGTTTTTTATTCTATCCGGCATTTAAGATTTATAATTTTTTTATTCGTAAAATTTATTAGAAATCCTGTTAAGAAAATTTTAAATATTTACAGACAGTAACAGAACTGCACCCGTTCTCCTGGATGTATCATATGTCAAAGAATCACAAACGGGATAAGAAATCACGATTTTATTTTTAACTATTTAGAAAATCTCAATGCTGCGACATTCCTTCAAGGAAGTGGTGAAAATTTTAGATCGACTGCTTTGTCGCTTAAAAAATCCTTTCATCCTTTCACTCTCTATTATTATTGTTTTGTTCATCAAAATAATTAGCATTGTATGATATATTGAAGAAATTCTTAAGGAATGATTTTGAAAAAAAAAATAAAAGCAGGGGAAATATTTGATTTATACTCAATATAGTTTTCATGGTGTACTTAACATAACGATGAAATCTTGTTTAACATAGGTTTCCTTTGTAGAAATATTAAATGAATGAAATTGTGTTTACTATCTATGCTATTAAACTTTTGAAATGCCATGCTGTAAGAATGTACTATTTTGATCCATCAAAAAATGGATATTTGTAAATAATCCGATTATTTTCTAAGTTTTTTTACTTTAAAGAAGATGGGCGAACAAGGAGAGCAAATGCATATTGTGCGGCAAATTTTTGTTTGTTTGTTGTTTCACGTCCCTCTCAAGAATTTTTCACTCATATGGAGACGCCACCACTTGCCGGCGGAGAGCTGCAAATTTTGACCTATGTTCGGCACTCAGGGCCATTGAGCAGTGAGGGATCTTTTTCGTGCCAGCACCTACTGCGACACGGGACCTCGGTTGATACGGTCTCATCCGAGGGACAGGTCTCCACGTCCCACAGTGGGATTCAAACCCGCGACGTAAGGATCAACTCCTTACTCCGCGACTCTGGACCAGACGCTCTACCACCGCGCCTAGCGGGCGACGTGCGGCAAATGAGTATGAAAAGTAGGTCTTAGTTTTGATATTTTTTTTTTGATATTTCACTTATATAACTTAATACGTACTTTTCCAAAATCTTCACAATTTGCAACAATCTCACAAAAATTCAAATTATTCGTCTGTAAAATCACATACACATACCAAAGAGGGCGAAAATGATCATTTTTATACTATAACACAATTTCTCCACATGAGTAAGTCTTCGCTTCATAGTTTTGAAAGATAACAAAACCTTATGATAAATGCGATGACTTCAACTTTTCTATCCTCAACTTTCCATAATTATGTAGCAATATACCAATATCAGTGGGCAATGATACCTCTTTTAAGCTCGGATGCCTATTTCCAATTCAATCGATGAGATTTTATGACATAAAACAAATTTGTGAATAATAAAAGTACTCAGTAGTATTGAAGTTCTCATCAATTTACTCAAGAATAATTTGGAAACGAAGTTTGTATGTACCTCCCTACAATTATATTCGCGTTTAGGCTAATGTTATATAGTTGGTGTGTTTCAAGGCACTTTGAAAAATTACACACTTTGATTGTCAAATTTGAGACCAAGTTTGCAGTTTGAAAAAAAGTATATTTCTTTTCAAAGTGCGTAATATCGACCATATTAACGCATTTTGAAAAAAAAAATGTGTACAATATTCTTGTAAATTTTAGGTATGATAAATAATTTTTTGGACCTGGTTGAATAATTTTTCGGCGATGGCGTCACTTCAGGATATGAGATATAGACGTTTTAAAGATTTTTTAGGGGTTGTCTTGTTTCCAAACGTTCTCGTAAATGTTATGAGAATGTTAGGGAAATGAGTCTTTTAGAAATAATGGAGGAATGGTTGTTTAATAGAATGTTCTCTCTTTTTTTGGTTGTTTTATCTAGCCTGTAATAAGTTCGGTAGATGTAGGGTTCGATAAGTGTCTTGAAGCATTGAATTTTTCGTCGGCAAAAGAGAGAAATTATGATTATTCCATTGAAAATAATTTTCCTGCACAATATGATGTTTTTTATAGTCATTTGATAAGTATTTAGAAGTATGAAAAAATTGTTTATTCCCGCACAATGTCATTGTCATTTTTTTTTAACAGTTATTTGATTAGTATTAAGAGGTATGAAAAAATTATTCATGTATTTTTATATTTTTTTATTTGTATTGTTCTTGATTTTGTAAAGCTACTTTGGCCAAAGTATAGTTATTTGACTATTACAAAATATTGCTGTCTATTACTTAAAAACTCCAGAACTTTTTATTTATATATATTTTTTAAAGTGCGTTATGTGTCTCCATAGTAAAATATGTACTCTCTTAACGCATTTTGAAAAAAAATTCAAAGTGCGTTGATTTTGTCACAAGTTTAATGCACTTCGAAAGTTATTTTCAAAGTGCGTTGTTTTTGTCCCAATTTTAACGCACTTTAAAAAAGTGCACAATTTTTTTTCAAAGTGCCTTTTCACACTGGTGCAATCAAAATAATTTAGAAAGCATGTGGTTTTATTTTTAAAGTCATGTGGTCATCAGGTACCTGTCAATTCTAAACTGTCTTATCTAATCAGAATACATTTCATGGCTCCATTTTTAAGTTTCTGTACTTTTTAAAGCCAACATTCCATTCTTCTTCAGTAACCAAAAGTCATGTAAGTTCGTCTTTTTAAAATCAGTGTAATACAGTATCTAATTAAAACAATTGACTTTCGCATAAATCTCTTAAATTTTGACCAGACGATTATTTCGTTAAGGTAACTTTTCATTAGTTTATAATAAAGGTAACCATCTGGATCATTTCTTTTCAATCCTCCATGCCCTACATATAACTGTAAAAGATAAATATCAGTTCTCAAATATTGGATGTATTTCACTCAATCAGGACAATCGTTATAATTTTGATACTAATAGGGTATCGAGTTAAAGGTTAAACGTAAAACAAGACGATAACAAAAACATAGGAATAAAGGAAACACACTATTTAATGAGGCGAAGAACGCTTATGAAAGATTAAAATGTTTTTGGGACATTGTGAAATGAGAGTCAATTAGTAGAGATGGAACCTAGCTATTATGGTGGAACGTTGATCATTTTATTATGTGTTGTATCAGTTACTGGACGTAAGTTTGATACTGATATGTTTTTCATTAATTTTCATTAAACTGCACAACTGTTCTGATTGTATTTATTTTCACTGTAATGGCAAGTCCTCTACACAGTCAACTTTCCAAGTGAATTAAACATTTACAGAATTTCTATTCTGCTTTTAAATACAGTTTCAACTATTTTTTTTAATGTAATTATCATAATCATTTCATAGATTCCGGAAAGATTAAAATTTAAACAGAGAAAATCATGCTAACATATAATTAAAATATAATTTCCAATCAAATCGGTATCAGAGTTTTGAGTCCAAGACCAATAATATAACTGATGTTTTTAAAAACAGACAATCAGTAGAACTCCCTTGCAACAACATGCGATTTACCTTGTCAGAACTGTAATTATATGTAGGGCGAAATTACAAAAAATAAACGTTGTGTATATTTCCCAATAATTTTGTCTCTCAGCTTCTCCTAGACACCTGATCCCTTATAAATCAATCTTTGACCTGTTTACCTTCTTGTACTGTTTACAGGCTTTGTCCGATTGATAACAATTCGTTATTTTTGTTAATTTAAAACATCGTTAAATCAAATATACATACAAATGTACATACACTAAGGCCAACTTTAAAATAATGTGTGTTTGCCCTCTCCCGACTCAGGACGGAAAATTTGAAGAAAAAATGGTAGATGGGAAACTTTTTTTTCACAGAAAATTTTCAAATCAATGCTGAATTTTCAAAATCTGTTTTCCGGAATGCAAAAAAATTGTGTCCTGGAGGTTAAAAAAGTTTTGAGTGGGGCCCTTTTCAGCCAGATGGTCGGGGAAGGACAAACAATCAAGTGTTTAAAGATGGCGTAATAGATGCCGTTTGTATTTTGACATAAAGAAAATATAATGTTTGATTAATTAATTGATTGTATGTTGTTTAACGTCCCTTTCGAGAATTGCCACTCATATAGAGACGTCACCATTTGCCGGTGAAGGGCTTCAAATTTAGACCTATGCTCGGCACAGGGGGCCATTGTGCAATGAGGGTTCTTTATCGTGCCAACGTCTACTGTGACACAGAACCTCGGTTTTTAATGTCTCATCCGAAAGACCCGTGACTTCTACCGCCGAGTGCCTGGCGAAGGAATAGTCATTACCTATGTTTACGTCTTAGGTTTGACACAGCGCGACGAATGAAAATCGAACCTGGACCTCCTGATCACGAACCGAGCGCCCTACCACAAGGCTACCGTAAACGGCAGTATAATGTTTGAAAAACTTTTCCACTGCCAATTGTAATGTCGCTTCACTCAAAAACATGTTTCTTGACTTGAAATTTTCATCTGCGTAAGCTAAGTTTATTTCAAGGATTATAGAAATGAAGGTTTCCTATATTAATTGAAATTTAATCTCTTCTCCCAAAAAAAAATGCATGTCCCTGTTCCATACGAAATGTGATCATCATGTCACAAAAATATGTTAACATCGGTATCTTTTTTTGTTTTAATTGTACATCAACCATGCAAATCAGACAATAAATTGGAATTTAGCGAAATGGGAGAACAGAAAATAGTATTATTGATTCTATAGTTTTGAATCAGATGCTTATAATAAATAATTTCTCGAAAAACATAAATAAGTTGAATAGAATTTGTTGTCTTTCTTAGTATTCTATCTTCCGGTAATCCTGGAATTGTTTCGCCTTTTCGTTGTTGTTGTGGTACATATTTACGCGATGTACGCAGTCTTAATTTATCAGCGGAAATTTTGTCTCAGTGTACTTAATGCGCATTTAAGACAAACAGTGGCAATCCAAGATATCTGCATAATTTCCTACTTACGGATTGAACATACATTGTGATTCCACGGACTATAGATCCCGCTAAAAAAAGAGATGTTTACAGTTTATCGTGACGTTATCATGAATCCGGGTAAATGTTGGATAGGACCATGTGCCTCGTAAATACATATTCATTAGTACGAGGTTTCGTATCTCTCTTATTTTTTATATATTTATGGCATCATGGTCTATTTTAAAATATTATTGAAAATATTTTCTAGGTTGTAAATGTTAACAAAACAATACCATGCGTTCATGAACTTTTAATACAACCCTGTTATGTTTTCCAGTTTAGATGAGCTATTTATGCAGCCATTTCTTCATATTCAGGGAACTGAATTTGTCCGATTTCTTTTAAATGACTAAAATCTTTAGCTGCAAAACAATATTTTAAATCATAACTTCAATTATCATATACTTTCAGACTGTGGTGTGCACCAGACTCTTGACGTAGTTATAATGTATGATGAATCGACTAGCTCTGGTACTTCTGGTTTTTCTTACCAGCGGCAGTTTATCGTTTCACTAGCCGACGCTCTACATCTGAGTTCTACTGACACTAACATTGCCGGATTTGGTGTAGATGTCAACGCCTATTATGGATGGGGACTTCGAGATTATTTCACATCATCTGCAATAAATTCAAAGCTGATAAAAATATCGTCAAATTTAGGAAATGGAGGCTCAAATTTGGCACCTGGATTTGAAATGGCATGGGACTCTTTCTTATCCAATAGTACCAGACCTGGGTCCCAAGCGTGGCTAATAGTACTAACTGATACAACATATACGTCCTCCACAAAGGGATTAGACGAGGCTAAGGCTGCTGGTGTAAAAGTTGGCGTTGTAGGGACGGGATCAGTGACAAGCTATTCAGCTTTTGCTTCTGACTCTAAATATGTAGTCAGTGGAATGAGCTGGGGAACTCTTTCCTCTTATATTACGAATGTTGTGGAATTTTTCTGTCCTGCTTGTAAGTTGAAAAGTCGTTGATTTATAAATATTAGTAAGTTCCGTAATCTTTGTAAAAAATCTCCTTTAACTACTAAACATTGAAAAATGTCAAACCATGTTTCCACTAAAAAAATCGTAAGTTTATGTGACGAAAAATTATACGGTAATGATTTTGATTGTCTCTTTTGGACAATATACAATGATCTCAATGTTCAGTGAGATTTACAATTGTGAATGAAGTAATATATGTAAAAATTACACCTGGGCAAAATACTTGGTGTACAAATACCTCAATAGATAATTAAAATCGATATTCAAGAAACACGACGATTTAAAAAAAGAAGTAAGATTACTTTTTTATTTAAAATACTATTAAGCACTTCCAGATAAATGTTAACTGAAGTTCTTAGAATTTTGCAGGAAAAGCAAGAAAAGCAATTTTTCTTTATTCCATTTATATATATATATATATATATATATATATATATATATATATATATATATATATATATATATATATATATATATATATGTATATATATATATATATATATATATATATATATATATATATATATATATATATATATATATATATATATATATATATATATATATATAACATCAGGCCACACAACCATAAACTGAGAAAAAGACAGTTCAGAATCTTGAATTTTGAATACTAATACCTTATTTTTTGTTCAACAAATGTTAAAAAAGCTACAATTTTGTATCATATTAAAATAAATGAAATGATCAAAATTTTCTTCTATTTTCAAAATTTTTTCGAAACTAATTTTTTTTTGTAGTTTTGACCTTAGTTTTTTCTGTTTTTTTTTCTTTCTTCGATACTGATAATTTGCATTCTTGAACAATAAAGTTTAAAGGAAAATAAGAAAGTAAATATTCTTAAGTACTCTAAATAATAATGTTATTGCTAAGGATAATTGCTCTGAAAAGGGTTTGTCATGTTCATTTGCAGATTGTGAAAATTTTGTGTTTTACTACGATCTTCCAAACAGTATGAGCGTCCAAGCTGATACACATTCGAGTAAGTATTTAAAGTAAGACAATAACGTACGGAATTACACCATTCTGAATTAAGGTTTCACCCCGAGGACCTATTGAAATTAGAATTTAAACTTCGTGACGACAAGGCCGCTACAATCATAACACATGGTTTATTCATTGCTATCCGTTTTTACGTTTCGTCTTGCTTTACACTGTTCCGATTTTTCCTCGTAATTTGAAACGACAAGGCCACTTATGCCAGTATTATCAAGCACACCAAAGACCTATTTTCATACTTATACACCAAACATAGTTACAAATTGCGTACATTTTCCATTCTTATCTCAAAGTAATTTTGAATCAATCTCTGGTCATGGGTCAAAGTAATTACAAAGTAATTGTTTTATCAAATCCCAATCTGGTTTCTACTGATAAACTAGTGATTCCTTGACAACCAAATTGTTTCAAGAAAGTAACACAAGATGAAATATTTTTTAAAATATAACCCCATGTTTATGATATGTAAATTATTGTCAAAAAGAGTCAAAAAATCAAGTTTTAAAAATGCAAACAAATACATGAATACTTTGTGTAAATTGAATTTTATTTCAATATGAAATTATCATTAAAAATTATTTACAGACGTAGGCTACTATTTGAGCCCTACAGATATCACCTATGACATTCACTGTTGTGGAGCTGTATCCTCTGTTGAGTTCAAGGCCACAACTTCCGGAACATTTAAATTTCAAATATGGCGGAACTATGTCTTAGTGTCCGAGACATCAGTATCAGCAGCAGGTAATTGTTAATGGTTCAATTCTTCGCATCAATGACTATTTCACATGTATGTCTTTCAATTGTACGTCAACTGAAAACTACAGTAAATAAATGGAATAACGTGAGATTTACCAATTTGGACGACACATAACAATATTGAAAACTATGGGTAATCTCGTTCTCTTTGTAACATTCAGTTATTTTTTTTTCTTTATTTCCAGCTGGATTTCAGACTCATACGTTTTCACCCAAGCTTGCCGTACAGGCTAAAGACGTTATTGGATGGTATGTTACAATTCATTGTAGATGCATTAAATTTGAAGTAGCATTTCTTTTTTACGCGTGATTTATCTCATAGATTTTGCAAAGCTAAAGAACAATTGTATTTTGTTTGAATTCACAATCAAGTGTCATATTTTAATAGAAATCCATAAAATTGGCAAAAATTTTATTCATTTTTTCCTCCGGTATTCAGATTCTCATATATGAAAAAAATGAACATACCAACAGTGATCGATCTCAAAAATCTTAAAAATAACACAAATTTGAGAACAGGGCATAAAACACGGACCCCAAGATATTAAAGAGACGGTATCAGCTGCCTAGGGAGAGTAAGCTTCCAATTATATTTTTGTTTCTATTTCTAAATAAAATTACAATTTGGGCATGTTTAAAAGATACTTGTAATATGTCAATTGAGATAAATTTCATTGTAATGAATTTTGAATAAATGTGAAAAATTAACCATCCAGTTTCTATTATCCTTGGTCGAGATTTATTGCAAGAGTTTTTTTTCACTCAGAGTACATTTTTTGTTTGGTATGGAATAGTTTCTTTAACTGGGGAAATTTTAAGATCAGTCATACAAAATGCCATTGAGGAAAAATGATTGTATTTTTTATTACAGAATTAACAGTGTTTCAACAGGATCCAATGAAGTAGATTTTCATTTAATTTGTTTAGTTTAGAAAACTAAAATGCAAACGATTATTATATAATCGGATTCAATCATATCGGTAAATGGTTTGGAGGAATTTATTTTCAATGTAAAATATCTAAAGCAGAGAATACAACAAACAAATCCATTTATAAACAATCTGTCTTTTTACTTATTCAGGTATTCATCTGGGGTTAACCCTATTGGTATTGCCTCAAATTGTTCAGGAGACCTGTGTACCAGTGGTACAAAACGAGCCACGAGCATGGGAGCAGTTTCAGTGGGGTCTTCCTATTCGTGGTCTAACGCCACTGACCTACCAGACACAGCTTTTGCTATCAAATTTACGATAGTCAACAGTAAAAAATTTTATTACAATATTAAGCAGATTTATCTTTCCTTATATTTGTCCATGGTACATATAACAATATTTTGTTTTGCTGTTTTTTAAGGACGGCGGACCTAATTCAAAATTTCACGCCACCGCACAGAAAACCGCGCATATGCCTTGAATTAAATTGACTTAATTATGTATTGCAAAAGATAAAAAATATACATTTTTAATACTTTTAAAAGATATTCAAACATTTCCTCTCAATTCAAAAATATTGTAAATATTTCATTTTATATTCATTTGTTGATTTTATAAATAAATGATTTATTTGGTCAAAGTATTTTCAATGAAAATTTCCCCCAAAATGTGCCCTACACCTGAGTTTGACATGCCCCCTGAAAAATCTAAGCTGATGACACATTTATTTTTAGGCATTATTTGCTGATAAATTGTCTTGTTAACATTGTCCTTTAATATGATGAAAAATTCTATTGCAGAATTTTTTTAATGATCACTCTTATACCCTAAACTGGCAATTTCCCATTACTTCCTATAGTAATTATCGATTTCCATTGCCAACTTTTGAAACGCTCCCCATTAAAAATCTACATCGATGACCATATGATTTTTTTTTATTGATTTTAACTCACCAAAAGTCACTTTACCTCATATTAGAATTTGAATAAAAAATCTATTGCAGAAATGAATTAGGTCCGTCGTCGTTAAAACACTGTTACGAGGGTTGTCCCTGAAAAACTGAAAAACGCAAACTGTTTAATTATTTTTATAACGTTTCCAATGTAAAATGTGAAGATAACAAACAGAGATAAATCTCATAGATCCAGTAAACAAAACGAATCGTAAACGGTGCAAAACAAGGATTTCTGGAAACAACAGAGGTGAGATCAGGTGTCTAGGAGAAGTAAGCACCCCCTGTCGACCGATCACAACAGCTGTGAGTCTTATGTATTGATCAGGTATACGGTGTACTCCATTGTCAGATTTAGTTTAAAAGCAATGACTTATAAATGGCATCACGCATGTCAGATAAAACCCAACGACAGGTTATATTTACTAGCAAGGTCATTATAAAACGACCGTAGCATTTGCTAAAAACTGACTTTAAACGGGGTTGTTGAAATCCTTGTAACTTCAATTTATTTGTAAGTAGCCTGCCTCGGTTAAAAAATCGATCGTACTTTATCGTATCGAATCAGTTGGGAGACATACACACCATATGCAGGTGATGTTAACGATCGAAATGCTGAAATTATCCCGTTTGCCATACAGTTTAGTAATAGTTGGCCATTATCGTCTATAGTCAGTAAAACATCCAAATATGAAACAGATGTGTCAGACTCTATAGTGTCTTTTATTTCGAGTTCTCTGAGATATATTGAGTCGACGTATGAACTATTGTTAAATTAGAAAACGTTGTCGATATATCAAACTGTCGAGTTGAACTCCATAGCAAGAGGTTTCTTCTTATGTGGAATTTTTTGAGTACACTCTTCTTCATATAAATCATATACGGTACCAATTTTGATGCAAGAGATGCGCATTTCTACAAATTATGTCTGTTATGTCTCTTCAGTGATGCTCATGTCGAAACTTTGGAAATCCGAAATAATGAATATTTTAACAAGTCGGCTAATAAAGGGGTAAAATTAGTTCCCACTGGATTTCCTTTAGATTGTTGAAAGACATGATCTCAAAAGAATACATAAATATTGTGAAAAAGAAATCCAGCATGTTTTTTAGTATCAACTTCAGAATAGGTATGTAAAATTAGAATAAGTTTTAAAAAAGTATTTCTGTAGATGACCAATCACATGATATGAAAATCTGCGAGCTCCATTTTCATTCAGGAAGTAGTTGTCTATGATACCAGAAAGCCTGCTTTTTAATTTATCGTGAGGAATGGTTGTATTAAGCGTAGAAAAAAACACATGTTTTAATACTTTTGATGTTTGAAAAGTTTTGAGATTTAAAATTTTCAAAAAGTCCTTGAAATATCCTAACGATATATCCAAACGATATACATATTTGACAATTTCTTTTTGTAGGTACGGTTCCTACCTATACCCAGTCTTCTCCAGTGTACATATCTGAGACTCTGGCTGTGGGATCAAGTATCACTGTCTTTAGCGTTACAGACGATACCGGGGATGTTTTAGTATACAACGATCCTTCGAGTCCATACTTTGCCTTTGATCAACTATCTGGTAAAGAATCCTTTCAATAAATTTTCCGTTTATATTATCGATGATATTGTATAAGAGCAGCTGGAGGTTTATTTTCGTTGTTATCCTGGTATGAAAAGCCTACGAATTCACGATATTTAACGTTTTTATTTATAGAATCATGTTTATTCTTCAGATTAGTAATTAAATTCTTTCTCCACAAACCATTTGTTTTTCAGAACCGCACAATTTTGACCTTAAGAATATGTTATTTTAAAATATTATTAAAAACTAGACCAAAACTGATTATTTGAGTTTTACTGAAATCCTGCCATCAAAAGTAATGAGAATTCTTTATCAAGTATATTTGTAAAATTTAGACACATAGCTTAATTAAAAATCAAAACAAAAAATGGGGGTCAATGCACTTCTTTTGGCGCTACAGAGCATTTAATTTGACCTTTTTGTACTGTAAATACGTCTTAAACATAAACCAATTTTTAAAGTTTTTCCTCCAATATTTTTATTCAAATAAATTATAGGAACAAACACAGTTTTATTTCATATTGAATAGACACATTAAAATTTGTGACAACAAAACAATTTTCAAATTACTTCGCATGTTCAATTACTTGACCTTTTTGCACTCAAAAATTTTCATTTTATTGGCATTAAAAATTTATCAAGCAAAAAATCATTTGAAATTAATGACATTTTACTGAATTTAATAAGAATGGTTAAAAGTATCTTATATATTCATAAAAGAATATTAAAAGTGGGGGTCTGGTGATGTTAATTTTTAGATATTACTAAAATAGTGCTAATTTTAAGCTTAAATTGGGGCTTTTTCCCCCCAGATTTTCACAATATATTTGCTATATTTATCAAATATGATCAAAGAATTCATGATAGTTTATTTGATGTAAAATTTAGGAACCAGCATAAAACAGTTCACGACACAAAATAACCCTGTGTGCAGGCTGCATGGAAAAATAGGAATCCAAGCTTAACATACTTTAGATACTTCGAAAGAGAGAAAAAAAGATCATTTTCTTCTAAAAAAAAACCTTCCGCCACAAAATATAGTTCCTCACTTAATGCTTTTGTTATGGAATTTAATCATGGAGTTTTAACTGAATATAGTTTAACTGGCATTGTAGAACCCAAATTTATTGTAAGAATTAAAACATTATGCAGAATTTTTGAAATATAGGTTAAGACAAAAATCTCTCAATAGCTCAGGAGCGAACCTCGTTAATCATGACCTCTATTCATTGCTTCAATTAAGGAAGCCTAATTCAAATATCACTCAAATGCATTATAAGGTAATCTAAGCACCAACGGTATTCAATGCGGGGAAATTTGATTCAATTGAATAAAGAAGCATCCATAATTCTTTGACATAATCTTGACGCTAAAGAAAAGATTGAAAATTGTTTCTTCTTTCAATGTTTTACTAAGAAGCACGTTTCAACCGGAAAAAAGCCCCTTTGAGTATTTTTCACCCTTACCCTTGTTTAATTACGATGCTTTATTTATAAATCATCCATCAGGGAAGCACAAAAGTATAATAAAGGATATCCTTCAATTTATATACATCTAGGCTAATCAAAATATGTTTTGCTTTGACATTTTATGTGTGATGGTTGATATATGTATGTTCATCTGCATGTATTTAAAAGGCAACTTTCGTTTAATTTTGTTTTCAAACTCTTTCATATATTCATAATTAGTAAACATTTTTCTATTTGTAACATATAATGGTACTTTTCTTTTCACAGGGGAAATAACTTTGATTGCACCATTGCCGACTCCTCACGTAGAGACACCCTATACTCTTACAATAGAAGTTATGGATTCTTGTTTCAACACAGCCACGGCCACTGTTAACATAACCTCATATGCTGTTGTATGTAGCGTTTTATTTATTTGAGGGATTATCTAATATTTTACAGGGAATGTAGACTGCTTGGTAGCATGATGATAATATTCTGTTTATTTAGCATTTATAATCTGATAAATGAATTAAGTAGCACTAAAGTTCTTAGGGATTTTTTTTTCATTCAAAACAAACAAGAGGCCCATGGGCCACATCACAAGTTTAAATATGTAAGTGGTTCCACTTACACCAAGAGAGATTTTTTATAGATTTTCTCTTATGTAAAAGTTTGATCTTCTGTTGTGACCCCGCTCTTACCCGGGGGTCTTGATTTGAACAAGCTTGAATCTACACTACCTGAGAGTGCTGCCATGTATCATGACCAATCGTGGCTTACTTTGCTGTTCTTGAGGAAAAGATTGTTAAAGATTTTCCCTACATTTTCCTATGTGATACTGTGATCGCTCATTGTGGCTCCACCCTAGCCCTGGAGGTCATGATTTGGACAAACCTAAATCTACACTATCTGAGGATGCTTCCAATATAAATATGACTGATCAGGCTTTGCTGTAAACATGTTCTTGAGGAAAATATTTTTAAAGATTTTTCCTATAAAATTTGCATCTGCACTATGTCAAAAAGCTTTTACGTGAGTTTGATCTTTTCTGAGATGGTGGTTATTGAGAGGAAGATTTTTTAAGAAGATGCCATTAAATTTTTAACTTATTCTTAATAATCTGCTTTTAAAAGAAGGCGTGGCCCTTCATTTTAACAACATTAAATCCTTTTACCCAAAAATGCTTTGTGGCAAGTTTGGTTGAAAGTGGCTGAATGGTTTTTGAGGAGAAGTCGAAAATGTGAAAAATTTACACACGACAAACAACACACACCAGACAAAACACTACGGACACTCTTCAATCAGTAAAGCTCACTTGAGCCTTCGGCTCAGGTGAGCTTATAAAGCCTTGCAACATTTTACTGTCTTTTCATTTAAAACTTTTAAGTTAAATAAAGTGAAATTAATTTAATTTTCCAGCCTCCATCATTTAATAATTTGCCGACGGAAGTAGAGCTAGGAGATGACGTCACAGCGGAGACCATTCTAATTGTTGTTAATGTGACAGATGAATCTGCCCCCATTATCACATGTACGCAAACCTCCATTTTACCAGAAACACAGTACTTCAGACTCGACGATTACATGAATGGCTGTAAGTCGCTTGATTGCAATGCTTTAAAAATGGAATAAATACATAGCAACGTAATTTCTGTTACATGTACGTAATGAACAATCATAAAATCATGAAGTTCAAACAATTCATATTATTTTGCAAAAATGCAAAATAATATATGTAAGGTACTATATTCTCTTTTTTGATAGACTGTTGGGAAATAATGTGAAGTTTATTTCATATTCAATTGATTAGTCATTTCTTATCCTGTAATTTGAATTGATTTCTTGAACACTAAATGACTATATAAGGACATTTTCAGTCCATTTATTTGAAACAAAAATTTCAGGACAGCTTGTGCATAATCATTTTCACCGTTACTTTTCTTATTTGTCTTGGAACTGATCATGAGTCTTTGCGAGTCGTGTTTGAACAATATTATTAACAATAACCTGGGGGAAAAATAATTTTTGCTTAATTTAATTGCAATTCTTTAAAATACTTTTGAGATATAAAATCATTAATGAACTGCATACGAAGATATTTAA
Source organism: Saccostrea echinata (assembly GCF_033153115.1). Lineage (NCBI taxonomy): Eukaryota > Metazoa > Mollusca > Bivalvia > Ostreida > Ostreidae > Saccostrea > Saccostrea echinata. The sequence goes on from NW_026889761.1 coordinate 9,398,642, forward strand.
CTGACATATGTCACTTTAAACGCTCACAAATATTTCTGATGTGTTTGTGTATGGAATGAAAGCTTCTAAAAGACAGATACAAATCCTTTTGTAAACATACTGAAATAATATACAGTCAAATGCACGAACTGTATAAACTGATGGAATGAAATGAAAATCAATGATATTCCTTTTAATCGAGATATTATAAAATCATAAGACATGCATTAAAGATTAAAAGACATACTAGATACGTATATATTATATAAGAAGATTATTTTTTTAATTTTTATTAGCTGAAAGTACGTCACGTGATGTTGGTCCTGTTATAGATACTGACGCAAAAACGCGTCTATGAAATGATATCGCACGACTCACATAAGGGAAATCATAATCAGTTTCTATATTAAAATAAGCACTTAATTCTGCATAGTAAGGACTGTGTCAAATTTTTCACTTTGAGTGATTATATAATACCACGTATAACTATTATGGACTTCAGAGATGCAAGGGTATAAGGACCCATGCCAAAAAATATTGACTTCAGACACATAAAATGATAGCGGTCTCGTAGGCTTGATCGCTATCACTTTCTGTGTCTTCGGTCAATATCACTTGACTTTTAATCACATATCGACCTACACTGAAGTCCATAACTGTATACTAGTAAGAAGAAAAATTTTATCTACAGCTGCCGCCGTGTACCTTAACGCTGATTCGGTGTTGGACTTCGACACAGTTGAGGAATATAAAATGTTCATTACATGTACTGGAAGTACTCCTCTAGAGTCCGTGCTGACCATCAGAATTCTGGATAAATCCGTCACCACTCCTTACACGGTACCAGGTAAAAAAGTAGCTTTTAAGTTTGATTTAAAAAAAATGGCTGATAATGATTTTCAGATGAAGGTATTGGATAGAGTCTCTTTCAATGGGATTCTTTAAACAAAATATATAAATGCATTCTATAAGAGGCTACATCAAGTTAAGTCCTAAATATTTCTAGCTTAAGGTTTTCAAAGATTCAAGCCTACCTTCCATGCTCCGTCAAACTTTAAGTCATGGAATTGTTCACCATATCACCAAAACTATCTATTTCTAGATTAGGATAAACGTTCTATTCGTATTTCGATTTGGAAAGTTAAATTAACATAAGAAAAACGTGACTGCACAATATATATATATGGAGATAACAAATAGTATTTGTATTAAGGCTCAGAAGTCCATTAAACAATACAAAGTATGGAGCAGGGCAAACATGGACGTCTAAAACATCAGAGGTGGGATCAGGTGCCATGGAGGAGTGAGTATCCCCTGCCGACCGGTCCCACCCGCCGTGTGCTCCTTGTCATGAAAAATATAATAGTGTAGGATAGAGATTATACATGTACAATAATAATTGTACTAATATCATGCATAGAATAGTTAAATGCTTAATACAAACTCCGATAGATCTTTCTCATGTTATTAAAAAAAAGAATCTACTGAGTTGAAATTAAACTCAACATCAGCAAGCAGTTTGTAATACTGATTGTAACTTGAATCAATCTGGAATGCAATAATTTTTTTTTCTACAGCTTGGGCGGCCGGGGCCATTGTCGTCAGCGTGGGATCTGTGGGCGTGGTTATAGGAATGGTCTGTTTTTTGATTGTCGTAATTTTGGCAACAACCGATGAAGCGGAAGTACTACCACCAGTAGAAGAGGACAAAGACGCTAACAAGGAAGTGGATGATGCTGCTCAAATGTATAAAAATGTCGACCGGATTCAACTTTATAGAGAGGGCTATGGGGAATTTTAAACTGTGTTTAAATGCATTTGATGACTTAAAAAAAGATTGGGGAAAAAAAGAGTCGTATGGTTAAAAATCTGCTTACATATTTTTGATTTTTTTTAAAGATATATATGAGCTAACCTGCCTTACCTCTATCAATGGATCATGATCAAAACTAGACCCAAAGTGATTTTTTTTTTTCTTACAGATATTTTCACACGATAAACTTCATGATTGCGTACCTCAAAATGATGATGTGTTATTTTGTAAAATAAAATATTTGAAAAACTTTTGATTTCTTAAATGAATCTTGCTTGTTGAATCAAATTTTGTTTGACATCTGTTACGTGATTAATAGGAGAGCTAAGATTACACAACGAACGATTCCTTGTTTATAAAACAGGACTTCGCTAAAAGCGACAACCAGCTGGGTATCTAATAATATTTTGTATTGTTTACAAAATCCTTTGACTTCATATACAGCAAAACATTTGTCATTTCAAAGCTCTAAGTGCCTTACAATTGCTGTCTTGTCATCAAAATTTTAGGGAGGCTTAACTGTAAATATTTTGATTCGATAACTAGTAATTATTGGTTCAAAAATCATGTTTGTAAACATGGCAAATAAGACGAAAACAAAACAATGAACAGTGTTTACAAACATATCAAATTGATTGATGATTTTTTTTTTTACATTATTACTTTACCAACGCTAGGATAAAGCGGCCAATGTTCAAAACAAAAAATAATTTTTTGAAAGTATCTATTGCTTTCCTAAATTTTCCAGTCGCAAATGCAAAGAACTTGCAGATATATTAATTAAACTGAACAAGGCGTCAAATAATTAAATGGCTCGGATATATTTTTTACTAAGTTCCAACAATTACTTATCGAAAAGCAGAAATATGATAGCACGCTTTAAACCATTTTGTTAGTTTCTGTCGTGTTCCTTCACTGGTTCTAAATCAATGTTTAATCATCCACAATCTTTACGCTCATTGAAAATGAAAAATTATGAAAAACACAGTAACACAATACAGAAGGGAGAAATAAAATAACCTACTGAAATATTTGTTAGGTTGGAATAATAGTGTTGCGGTTCACGTTAAATATCGCATAAAATTTTTAATTTAGATGTTTTAGAAGGCAAGTCTTGAACGCACTAATGGTTCATTACAAAAATTATCTAATCTTAATGAATCAATTTTCTTATCAATTATTATGTGAATTCAATATTCTATTACTATTTCATTTATTCTCTCGACCTCTTAATTAATATAATAAAATTAAAACTTTATACGTTACGGTTTCCTTTTTTCATACAATATACTCTTATAATTGTCGCATTGATACCCAAATCCAAGATTCGATTAACCCCATATTAAAAGAAGATAACACTTGTTTTCAATAAGAACCTATAACAATTAATGCATTGATATTTTTGTTGCACGCTTCAAGCTGAAAAAACGTACGACAAAAGGTTAATTGTCATTTAGACCATAGCCACTGAGGCGATGATTCAAAACAATAAATCAAAAGACAAATTAACCAGGTGCAAAAGTTGGAAAGTAAACAGAAGGAACAAACATGCTATTTAAAGTGTGTGGCACTGCAGCTCTTGTTAGCCTGTTGATGATTCTTAGAGTTACTGGATGTGAGTTTTAAACTTTGTTCGTGAGGGGGATGGATTATGTTATCAAAATACAGGGCTTAAATTTTTACATTATTTTATTTTGCATCAAAATACTTTGCTTTATTAAGAACAAATGAACTGATCTATTTATATCAAGGTAATACAAAGCCATTTTGGTGCCATAGCTTATTAAATGTATACTGAAGTATTTTGCTGTAATCTTCTCTCCCTTCTTCGTTGATATAAAACTTTTTGATTTATTCAAGTTAAATATATACAGATTGATTTGAAATTCTTTCATTTGTTTTTGTTAATAACACTGTAGATCCATTTCATTTGGTGGGAACCAATGTTCCTAAGTAACCAAAATTTTACTGGTTTATAAGGACTAAATTTCGATGGTCACTCGTTCATAGGGAAGATTCAATTACCTAATGCATTGAAAAAGTTATAGTTTGTAGGGATGTAAATTCGTGGGTAAGGATGAACCCACGAAATCCACTAACATTGGTATCCCAGGAACAATGATGATTTTACAATACACTAAACTGACAGCTTGGTGTTTCCTTTCCTATTTGCATAATCATGCTACATCCTGGTATAACAATCTACTAAACAATTTTTAAGATCGTTGCATATTAAATAATAAATTCAAAAACTTTAATCAGATCTTTTATTATCAATTCGATCTCAGATCATAAGATTTTCATATCAGGCTGATTTTAATAATGTAGGCAATTTTATTTCAAAATGATGGAAGATTGACACAACACAAAAGAAAGAATAAAATTAAAATTTTCAAATTCAAAACGTCAGATGAAAAGTAAACACAATTGAAAGCAGAAAAGTAAACGCAATTTAAAGCAGTTTGTGGTATTGATGTATTATATTTTCAGACTGCGGTGTTCACCAGAAACTTGACATCGTGGTTCTCTATGATGAATCATCTAATGCTGGACAGTCTGGATTTGATTACCAGCGTCAGTTTATTGTTGCACTGGCGGATGATCTACACATAACTTCTAGCGCCACAAATATTGCCGGTGTGGGGGTGGACGACAAGGCTTACTATGGATGGGGACTTCGAGATTACTTCAATTCATCAGAAATTTCGTCAAAAATGTTGAATATGACTATTTCTAATGGAGCCAATTCGGATTTGGCCGAAGGTTTCAACATGGCATGGAACAATATATTGTCTACAAACGCCAGATCTGGTTACCAATCGTGGATTATTGCTATAACTCAAAAGGGCACAATAAACTCCACCACAGGATTGGACGCCGCTAAAGCTGCTGGTGTCAAAATAGGAATTCTAGGGGGAGACCCCGCCAGTAGTTACACAGCTATTGCTTCTGATTCGACATATATCATAGGTTCAATGACATGGCCGGCACTTGTGAGTCTTGTACCTACGGTCGTTCAATTCTTTTGTAATTTATGTAAGTGTTATAGATTATTATTTTTGAGTAAATATTTTATGCATAGATACTGGTCTGTATTTACAGTGTCTAAATTCTGAAGTTTTTAGTATAAGCCAATTGGGGAAAAATGTTTCACTTAAAATTTTGCAATATGTGTACTAGCATATAATTTGGACGAAACACGAACATTTCAGTATATAAAAAGAGCAGAAAATAAAAATAGCTTTTATACCCTTCTCCAACTATCCAGAACAACTTAGAAAAGCATAGGTTTATATGTATTTCTTACTTTTGATGTGTCCTTAAATAGAATGTGACTTTATTGACTCCAGCAATTAAGAAAAAGATTAAAAATGTCTAGAATTTTAGTTTTTGAGGATTAAATATACATTAGAGCAGAAGGTGATCGGCATAAAAATCCAAATTGTTTTTACATCAAATACTATGTACTCCAGTATGTGTTTGTTTGTTTATTGTTTAACGTCCCTCTCGAGAATTTTCCACTCATATGGAGACACCACCACTTGCCGGTGGAGAGCTGCAAATTTTGACCTAAACTCGGCACTCAGGGCCATTGAGCAGTGAGGGATCTTTTTCGTGCCAGCACCTACTGCGACATGGGACCGCGGTTGATACGGTCTCATCCGAAGGACCGGTCTCCACGTCTTACAGTGGGATTCCAACCCTCGACGTAAGGATAAACTCTTTGCTCCGCGACTCTACAACAAACGCTCTAACCACTGCGCCACGCCGGCGACCTCCAATATGTGTAATCCACATGTATATATGTGTATTCCACAAGTATATAACCCCAAAAGTGAAAAATCAAAAATCTAATCATGTAATTCTCGTATAAACATTTAAATATATAATAAATATTTCTCGTGTAGTTGTTGGTTTAGAACACTGCGCAATTATAGTGAAACAAATATAATTATGTAGAATCATACTGCAAAGTTGTGTTCATACGCCTTTCAAAGGTGTATCATTGTCTTAACGTTAGTTTTTTTTTCTAAATACATGTACATGTTATCTTACTTGAGCCAAAGGTTAGGTGAGGTTTTCTGATTAACATTTGTCCTTCATTTGTCTGTCGTCTGTTAACTTTTCAATCTTTGACTTCTCAAAATCTAGTGCACCAATTTCAAAGATGCACAAATCAACCTTGAAAAATGGGAAAAAAATATCTTTTTCCCCGCAATATTAAGCTTATTGATATTCAGCATTCCCACCTGTATAGATTCATGTTTAGTTTCTCATATCCATTTAGGGTAAGGGTAACTTTTGGTATATAAAGTAAAAATTCTTTTAAAATCTTCTTCTAAAGAACAGATGAGCCAGGGTGACTATAATGAACGTTTTTGCACTAAGAGCTCTTTTTGATTTTGTAAATTAGACTAAAACATTTTTTTTTCCATAAGCCCCATACCAAGTGAATGTATTCTGTAATTAAAAGTCAAACATTTTACTATGAGTTGCTCTTATTGAGACTTGAATGTAAAATAATTGAATGATATAAATAGAGTTAGTTAAAGCGTTTCAACTATCTTTTTTCGATGGGTTAATATCTTTGATTGATTGATTGATTGTATATTGTTTTACGTCCCATTCGAGAATTTTTCACTCATATAGAGACGTCACCATATACCGGTGAAGGGCTTCAAATTTTGACCTTTACTCGGCACTCAGGGCCATTGAGCAGTGAGGGATCTTTATCGTGCCAACGCCTGCCGTGACACAGGGCCTCGGTTTTTAAGGTCTCATCCGAAAGATCCGCAACTTTCACTCCAAAGTGCCGAGCGCATGGCGAAGGAACAGTTGCTACCTATTTTTTTATCGACTTAGGTCTGTCGCGGCCGAGATTCGAACTCACGACCTCCCGATCACGGAGCGAGCGCTCTACCGACTGAGCTACCGTGAACGGTGTTAATATCTTTGAGAAATAATCTTACTTTTTAGCTAAATAATCGTACATTTATTTTCAGACTGTGAAGATTTTGATTTCTATTACGATGAACCAAACACTATGAATGTTCAGGCTGACAACTTTTCCAGTGAGTATTTTCATGTAATATAAAATAGTACTTTTTTTTTTTACTCCAATTCAAATATACTGAGTTTATCATATGCTGTGCTAAACGCCAAATGCTTTGTCTCTAGCTACACATCAAAGGTAAATAATGAAAATGATATATAAATACTAATGTAAATGTTTCAGTTCTTTCTATAATGAATACGCCGACTTCGTATTTATTTCAATATAGATGTAGGGTATTACTTAGACGGCCTTGATCTGGCCTACAACATACACTGCTGTGGAGCGGTATCCTCTGTAGAGTTCAAGGCCACGACTTCCGGAACATTCAAATTTCAAATATGGCGAAAAGAAATGTTAGTGTCGGAGACATCAATATCAGCCACGGGTAATTAGAAACTGTATAATTGCCAGCACCTATTATGCCATGTTCATAGATTTGTGTTGTTTGTAAATTTTTTTTAAAGTCTTTTGCAAAGTTCGGCTACGAATATTTAAGAATATTTTGCATAAGCACGCATTTTAAAAGCAAAAGAGAATATAAATAAGCTTAAAATGGAGCCTGAAAAGTTGCAAGTGCCTTTCAAATTGCTATTTGTAGCCATTATGGGCAACCAACAGTCTCAAATTGTAAACAATGCAAAATAAGTGGGCTTAGATGCCTGGAATTAAAGCTTGAAATCGTCAATTTTGGATGCTCCGTGGTTTGCATGCTTGAAAAATGTTTCTCATCGATTACAATTGAACCTTTTTACGAATTGCACTGATTATTTAGTCACTTATACGTTGATTTGAAATGATGGTTATTGTTATAATATGATATATCAGGAGTATGCTTTTTTCTTTTATACTGTATACATTAAATTTTCTCTTATTTTCATTTCTTCTTACAGGTGGATATCAAACTTATACTTTTTCACCAAAGCTTGCTGTAGAAGCTATGGACGTTGTTGGATGGTATGTTGATCACTTGAGACATCTTGTATTCCTTTGAATAAACTGTTCAAGGAATGTAAAGGTGCACAATATGCTGGAAAAAAAAAACTGGTACTTAATATTACATCCATGTATCAAAAAGTATATTTAGTAAAATAGGTTCTTTGTGCGCACTTTTTGTCATTACCAGTCTTTACTCAAAGATCGTTTTTTATGAAATATTGATATGTAAAGCTGATAATGAGGAGGACTCCAGAATCAAGGCATTAATTTGTTTTAAAGTATGATTGTAGTCTTACATGGAATGAAAGGATACCCCAGTAGTCATGTTTATGTAATGTGCCTCACAACAGTATCTAACATTCATGTGATGAATATATGTGTACGTTTTCAATATTTTAGGTATTCCCCAGGAGTAAACCCTATTGGAATTGCTTCGAGTTGTTATGGAACCCTGTGTACTTCGTCCACAAAAAGAGCCCAGAACATGGGAACAGTTGCAATAGGGTCTATCTATTCGTGGTATAGCGCCACCATTCTGCCGGACACGGCTTTTGCTATCAAATTTACGATTGTTAATGGTAAAAAATATACGGAAGCCCAATAGTGCAAACCAAAAATTAATAAAGAAAAACGAAATTATTAAATAAGGAAAACGAAATTATTAGATAAAGAAAACGAAATTATTAAATAAAAAACGAAATTATTAAATAAAGAAAACAAAATTATTAAATAAAAAACAAACGAAATTATTAAATAAAGAAAACGAAATTATTAAATAAAAAAACTGAAACTAAAATACGGAATTTATAGATGTGCATGGTAAGGGCCTATTTAATAATTTCGTTTTCTTTATTTAATAATTTCGTTTTCCTTATTTAATAATTTCGTTTTTTATTTAATAATTTCGTTTTCTTTATTTAATAATTTCGTTTTCTTTATTTAATAATTTCGTTTTTTATTTTTTTATTTTTTTTTTATTTGCACTATTGGGCTTCCGTAAAAATATGTAATTACTCTTGTATTCACACACGGTTCCGATATATTTGTCTTCACCGATATGTAAGTAAAGATAACAGTGATTAATCTGATTAATGTGAATGCCCTTTCCCAAATCCATGGTTTGTTTTACTTTGTTGCAACATGTTGAAAATGATATTTACAAACTATCTGCCAATTGTCTTGAAGATGTCTTAAGATAAACGTTTGTGTATTTTTTGTAACCCCTGCAAACACAATGTTTCAATCGGTATGTGGCCGTCTGTTAATCTGCTTGTCTGTCAGTATAATCGAGCTGTCCGGTATTTAATACAATCGTGTTCAGACAATAAATATTGGAAGGTAATACTCGATACAAGTATTGCTTATGACCGGAAGTTGTGTCTTGTTCTTGATCAAGGTCATTTGGGCAATCTCAATGCCATTGAAAAAGGTAGAAAAAGTGCAACAATTAAATTTGCAGTGTGGATTTCCTTCTGTGAACCTGCTTGTACTACATCTAGCTGGACATATTTTTTTAACTATCCGAGTCTGTAAGCTATACCAGTGTTTATCGCTTAGTTTAAGATTCATTATTTTTAGCTCACCTGAGCCGAAGGCTCAAGTGAGCTTTTCTGATCACTTTTTGTCCGTCGTCCGTCTGTCCGTCCGTCCGTCTGTCCGTCTGTAAACTTTTCACATTTTCGACTTCTTCTCAAGAACCACTGGGCCAAATTCAACCAAACTTGCCACAAAGTATCCTTGGGTGAAGGGGATTCAAGTTTGTTCAATTGAAGGGCCACGCCCCCTTTCAAGGGGAGATAATTAGGAATTAGTGAAAAAATAATGGCATCATTTAAAAAACTTCTTCTCAAGAACCACTGGGCCAGGAAAGATGAAACTTATGTGGAAACATCCTCAGGTAGTGTAGATTCAAGTTTGTTCAAATCATGACCCCCGGGGGTAGGGTGGGGCCACAATGGGGGATCAAAGTTTTACATAGAAATATATAGGAAAATATCTTTAAAAATCTTCTTCTTAAGAACAGCAAAGCCATGATTGGTCATAATTATATGGAAGCATCCTCAGGTAGTGCAGATTCAAGTTTGTTCAAATCATGACTCCCGGGGGTAGGGTGGGGCCACAATGGGGGATCAAAGTTTTACATAGAAATATATAGGAAAATATTTTAAAAAATCTTCTTCTTAAGAACAGCAAAGCCATGATTGGTCATATTTATATGGAAGCATCCTCAGGTAGTGCAGATTCAAGTTTGTTCAAATCATGACTCCCGGGGGTACGGTGGGGCCACAATGGGGGATCAAAGTTTTACATAGAAATATATAGGAAAATATTTTAAAAATCTTCTTCTTTAGAACAGCAAAGCCATGATTGGTCATATTTATGTGGAAGCATCCTCAGGTAGTGCAGATTCAAGTTTGTTCAAATCATGACCCCTGGGGGTAGGGTGGGGCCACACTGGGGGATCAAAGTTTTACATAGAAATATATAGGAAAATATCTTTAAAAATCTTCTTCTTAAGAACAGCAAAGCCATGATTGGTCATATTTATATGGAGGCATCCTCAGGTAGTTTAGGTTCAAGTTTGTTCAAATCATGACCCCCGGGGGTACGGTTGGGCCACAATGGGGGATCAAATTTTTACATAGAAATATATAGGAAAATATTTTAAAAAATCTTCTTCTTAAGAACAGCAAAGCCATGATTGGTCATATTTATATGGAAGGATCCTCAGGTAGTGCAGATTCAAGTTTGTTTAAATCATGACCCCCGGGGGTAGGGTGGGGCCACAATGGGGGATCAAATTTTTACATAGAAATATATAGGAAAATAATTTTTAAAAATCTTCTTAAGAACAGCAAAGCCATGATTGGTCATATTTATATGGAAGCATCCTCAGGTAGTGCAGATTCAAGTTTGTTTAAATCATGACCCCCGGGGGTAGGGTGGGGCCACAATGGGGGATCAAAGTTTTACATAGAAATATATAGGAAAATATCTTTAAAAATCTTCTTCTTTAGAACAGCAAAGCCATGATTGGTCATATTTATATGGAAGCATCCTCAGGTAGTGCAGATTCAAGTTTGTTCAAATCATGACCCCCGGGGGTAGGGTGGGGCCACAATGGGGGATCAAAGTTTTACATAGAAATATATAAGAAAATATTTTAAAAAATCTTCTTAAGAACAGAAAAGCCATGATTGGTCATATTTATATGGAAGCATCCTCAGGTAGTTTAGGTTCAAGTTTGTTCAAATCATGACCCCCGGGGGTAGGGTGGGGCCACAATGGGGGATCAAAGTTTTACATAGAAATATATAGGAAAATATTTTAAAAAATCTTCTTCTTAAGAACAGCAAAGCCATGATTGGTCATATTTATATGGAAGGATCCTCAGGTAGTGCAGATTCAAGTTTGTTCAAATCATGACCCCCGGGGGTAGGGTGGGGCCACAATGGGGGATCAAAGTTTTACATAGAAATATATAGGAAAATATTTTAAAAAATCTTCTTCTTAAGAACAGCAAAGCCATGATTGGTCATATTTATATGGAAGCATCCTCAGGTAGTGCAGATTCAAGTTTGTTCAAATCATGACTCCCGGGGGTACGGTGGGGCCACAATGGGGGATCAAAGTTTTACATAGAAATATATAGGAAAATATTTTAAAAATCTTCTTCTTTAGAACAGCAAAGCCATGATTGGTCATATTTATGTGGAAGCATCCTCAGGTAGTGCAGATTCAAGTTTGTTCAAATCATGACCCCTGGGGGTAGGGTGGGGCCACACTGGGGGATCAAAGTTTTACATAGAAATATATAGGAAAATATCTTTAAAAATCTTCTTCTTAAGAACAGCAAAGCCATGATTGGTCATATTTATATGGAGGCATCCTCAGGTAGTTTAGGTTCAAGTTTGTTCAAATCATGACCCCCGGGGGTACGGTTGGGCCACAATGGGGGATCAAATTTTTACATAGAAATATATAGGAAAATATTTTAAAAAATCTTCTTCTTAAGAACAGCAAAGCCATGATTGGTCATATTTATATGGAAGGATCCTCAGGTAGTGCAGATTCAAGTTTGTTTAAATCATGACCCCCGGGGGTAGGGTGGGGCCACAATGGGGGATCAAATTTTTACATAGAAATATATAGGAAAATAATTTTTAAAAATCTTCTTAAGAACAGCAAAGCCATGATTGGTCATATTTATATGGAAGCATCCTCAGGTAGTGCAGATTCAAGTTTGTTTAAATCATGACCCCCGGGGGTAGGGTGGGGCCACAATGGGGGATCAAAGTTTTACATAGAAATATATAGGAAAATATCTTTAAAAATCTTCTTCTTTAGAACAGCAAAGCCATGATTGGTCATATTTATATGGAAGCATCCTCAGGTAGTGCAGATTCAAGTTTGTTCAAATCATGACCCCCGGGGGTAGGGTGGGGCCACAATGGGGGATCAAAGTTTTACATAGAAATATATAAGAAAATATTTTAAAAAATCTTCTTAAGAACAGAAAAGCCATGATTGGTCATATTTATATGGAAGCATCCTCAGGTAGTTTAGGTTCAAGTTTGTTCAAATCATGACCCCCGGGGGTAGGGTGGGGCCACAATGGGGGATCAAAGTTTTACATAGAAATATATAGGAAAATATTTTAAAAAATCTTCTTCTTAAGAACAGCAAAGCCATGATTGGTCATATTTATATGGAAGGATCCTCAGATAGTGCAGATTCAAGTTTGTTCAAATCATGACCCCCGGGGGTAGGGTGGGGCCACAATGGGGGATCAAAGTTTTACATAGAAATATATAGGAAAATATTTTAAAAAATCTTCTTCTTAAGAACAGCAAAGCCATGATTGGTCATATTTATATGGAAGCATCCTCAGGTAGTGCAGATTCAAGTTTGTTCAAATCATGACTCCCGGGGGTACGGTGGGGCCACAATGGGGGATCAAAGTTTTACATAGAAATATATAGGAAAATATTTTAAAAATCTTCTTCTTTAGAACAGCAAAGCCATGATTGGTCATATTTATGTGGAAGCATCCTCAGGTAGTGCAGATTCAAGTTTGTTCAAATCATGACCCCTGGGGGTAGGGTGGGGCCACACTGGGGGATCAAAGTTTTACATAGAAATATATAGGAAAATATCTTTAAAAATCTTCTTCTTAAGAACAGCAAAGCCATGATTGGTCATATTTATATGGAGGCATCCTCAGGTAGTTTAGGTTCAAGTTTGTTCAAATCATGACCCCCGGGGGTACGGTTGGGCCACAATGGGGGATCAAATTTTTACATAGAAATATATAGGAAAATATTTTAAAAAATCTTCTTCTTAAGAACAGCAAAGCCATGATTGGTCATATTTATATGGAAGGATCCTCAGGTAGTGCAGATTCAAGTTTGTTTAAATCATGACCCCCGGGGGTAGGGTGGGGCCACAATGGGGGATCAAATTTTTACATAGAAATATATAGGAAAATAATTTTTAAAAATCTTCTTAAGAACAGCAAAGCCATGATTGGTCATATTTATATGGAAGCATCCTCAGGTAGTGCAGATTCAAGTTTGTTTAAATCATGACCCCCGGGGGTAGGGTGGGGCCACAATGGGGGATCAAAGTTTTACATAGAAATATATAGGAAAATATCTTTAAAAATCTTCTTCTTTAGAACAGCAAAGCCATGATTGGTCATATTTATATGGAAGCATCCTCAGGTAGTGCAGATTCAAGTTTGTTCAAATCATGACCCCCGGGGGTAGGGTGGGGCCACAATGGGGGATCAAAGTTTTACATAGAAATATATAAGAAAATATTTTAAAAAATCTTCTTAAGAACAGAAAAGCCATGATTGGTCATATTTATATGGAAGCATCCTCAGGTAGTTTAGGTTCAAGTTTGTTCAAATCATGACCCCCGGGGGTAGGGTGGGGCCACAATGGGGGATCAAAGTTTTACATAGAAATATATAGGAAAATATTTTAAAAAATCTTCTTCTTAAGAACAGCAAAGCCATGATTGGTCATATTTATACGGAAGGATCCTCAGGTAGTGCAGATTCAAGTTTGTTCAAATCATGACCCCCGGGGGTAGGGTGGGGCCACAATGGGGGATCAAAGTTTTACATAGAAATATATAGGAAAATATTTTAAAAAATCTTCTTCTTAAGAACAGCAAAGCCATGATTGGTCATATTTATATGGAAGGATCCTCAGGTAGTGCAGATTCAAGTTTGTTCAAATCATGACCCCCGGGGGTAGGGTGGGGCCACAATGGGGGATCAAATTTTTACATAGAAATATATAGGAAAATAATTTTTAAAAATCTTCTTCTTAAGAACAGCAAAGCCATGATTGGTCATATTTATATGGAAGCATCCTCAGGTAGTGCAGATTCAAGTTTGTTTAAATCATGACCCCCGGGGGTACGGTGGGGCCACAATGGGGGATCAAAGTTTTACATAGAAATTATATAGGAAAATATCTTTAAAAATCTTCTTTTTTAGAACAGCAAAGCCATGATTGGTCATATTTATATGGAAGCATCCTCAGGTAGTGCAGATTCAAGTTTGTTCAAATCATGACCCCTGGGGATAGGGTGGGGCCACAATGGGGGATCAAAGTTTTACATAGAAATATATAAGAAAATATTTTAAAAAATCTTCTTAAGAACAGAAAAGCCATGATTGGTCATATTTATATGGAAACATCCTCAGGTAGTGCAGATTCAAGTTTGTTTAAATCATGACCCCTGGGGGTAGGGTGGGGCCACAATGGGGGATCAAAGTTTTACATAGAAATATACAGGAAAAAATCTTTTTCTCAAGAACAGAAAAGCCATGATTAATAAAATTGATATGGAGGCATCCTTGGGTAGTGTAGAATGAAATTTGTTCAAATGAGAGACCCCGGGGGTAGGGTGGGGCCACAATGGGGGATCAAATTTTTACAAATGAGTATATGGGAAAAAATCTTCTGCTCAGGAACAGCAATGCCATTTGTTATATTGATATGAAAGCATCATCAGGTAGTTTAAAATTCAAATCCCTCCCTCCCCCCCCCATTAACTTTTCAATTCTAAACTGATTTTTGCTTTTTTTTCCCCCTAGCCAATGTGCTCAGGTGAGCGATGTGGCCCATGGGCCTCTTGTTTTTTACTTATCAGCTTCGTATTAAGAGAATGAGGTCATTAAATCATATGCCAAACATCAGAATATCATACAAAAATTTGCAAGAATCATATTAACCCCTTATTTTACCATTATAAAAAAAAAAAAAATCAAAATTTGCAATCTTTTAAGGTCTTCAGTAATCATAAGTATTTGAAATATTTCTTTCTATAGTTACAGCTCTTACCTTTACAATGACCTCCCCAGTGTTTATATCGGAGACACTGGCTGTGGGGTCTAATGTCACAGAGGTCAGTGTAACTCACGATACAGGGATGGAGTTAATGTACACAGACCCCTCCAGCCCTTACTTTTCCTTTGACCAGTACACAGGTGAATCGTGATAGCCATTTAAATTTAAGTTTTCAAATTCAAGGTAGGCATGTCAGGGCTAGTATATGACGATTAAAATATATGGTATTGCTTGTTACAGTAAATAGTTTATGCTTGAGACCTTGTTTATCATTAAATTTATCATTAAAAATTACAAAATCAAAGTAACTTTTAAGAATAATTCAATATATCAGATAATATTTCCAATATATTGTAACGAATTTCGATGTTTTAATATTGTGCTTATTATAAAAATATTTTTCAAACTGTAAAACTGGAATGACTATGCTCACTAAACTATTAAACTATCTATCGAATAGTGGAACAATGTCTGATTTTCATGATTTTCTATTAATTTTTAGGGCTAATCAGTTTGATTGGACCATTGCCTGTAACAAATACCGAAACAACTTATGTTTTAGTAATAGAAGTCTATGATACATGTTACAATTCCGCCACTGCTACTCTTAACATAACATCTTATAGTGTGGTATGCTTTACATAATTATAATTGCGATATTGTATCGTTTTAAATTTTTTTTTATTTTTTAAAGGCTTGAAAAGTGGTCTCTTCTGAAGAAAACACTTCCTAAAAATGAAAATTCACAATTAATATCAATAGTAGTTGATCGCGTTATTCAAGAATTTAACTTTTTGGGTCCTGAATATTTATGTCTTGTCCTTCGCTGAATAAGCTGCGTCAAGGACACGTATATGAAATTTTAACATCACTCTTTTAGCCACCATCATTCCATAATTTGCCAACGGAAGTAGAGATCGGAGATGATGTCACCGAAGAAACTCTTCTTATTGTCATAAATGCAACAGACGAATCTGCTCCATTTATCATCTGTACCAAAACGTCGATTTTACCAGAGACACAGTTTTTCAGATTGGATGACTATATGAATGGATGTAAGATGCATCCCTTTAACAATCATATTTATTTGATTGACTTAACGAAAAGATGAAAAAAAAAGAATATAATTTAATCAGATAATAACAGAGACCATTCAGTTCTCCAAATCATCTTTAAAATAAGAACTTTATTTTACATCGAATTAAATAAGAATCAGCAGAAGCCGCGGGAATGAAACTTGAATCATTTAGTTCAAGTTAGTAGCATTGCATTAATTGATTCTTTAAAAAGTTAAAGTTTATGTAAATTCATGTTTAAAGTCAATGCAAAGATTCTTCAACAATAGAAAATTAGTAATTCAGAAGCTCTATTATGAATTATTGGAGTACGTATTAAGAATATAGAAACGCCGTAGGTATTGTTGAATCATCCTTGATATTATTAGAACATAAGTAAAATTAAGAAATAAATCAAGTTAAACATATATCAATTGATGAAGGGGATTCTTAAGAATATAGCTTAAGTTAAGTTAATCGACTTTTGGACGGAATTGCACTGGTTGTAAATACAAAATAACGGACAGCATTTCTTCAACATTACGTATAAAAGTGTTAAAAACCTGGAATGTTTTATCAACAGCCGCAGCTGTGTACCTTAATGCCGATTCCCAGTTGGACTTTAACACAGCCGAGGAATATAAAATGTTCATTACATGTACCGGAAGTTCATCTCTGGAATCCATTTTGACTATAAGAATTCTGGATAAATCTGTGACAACTCCTTATTCTGTACCAGGTAAAGTATGTAACGTCGTAAAACACTAAAACTAGTGAAGAAAACAGTCACGTCTCTAGTGCTTCATTGACATACCGCGTACAAAAACTAATTTGCATCATGGTGTTGCTTTTTGATTAATGTAATTCTTTTTATTTTGGTATGTATGAAGTTTTAAATTCTTCTATTATGTACATGCATATATGTTTATTCATTTGCCATGCTTTTACTAAGGTATGAAAGCTATATACATTTTTGCCGATGTATAATATATATTTTACCATTGAAATCATTCTTCTAATGAGATATGTAGATAACGAACAGTATTCAAGCTCAAAAGTCCAATACAAATTTGAGCAGAGCAAACACGGACGTCAAAACTTCAGAGGCGGGATAAGGTGCATGGAGGAGTAAGCAACCACTGTCGACCGGTCACACTAGCCGTGTGCTTCTTGTCATGAATGGGCAAATGGAAAAATCTGATTTTGAAAATAATGTTTTTTTCAAAGTCAACATTCGACTCAAAGAAAGATTGTTTTTGCGAGCAAGGTCATTGTATCGACCATATAATTTGAGAAATGTTGATTTTAAACGAGATTGTTTATAGCCTTGTTTGTCAATAGCCTTTCGTTTTAAAAACTTATTCGTACGTAGAACATGATCTTGCTTATCGAACCAACTGGAAGACATAAACTCCATATGTGGGTGATAATGGTTTATTGCTGCATAAATAAGGGAAGTTGACGATAAGAAACTTGAAGTAATAATAATAATAATAACGATGATAATAATGTCCTTTATTTATACAGGATAGCCCAATTAGTTAACAAAACTAGTTTACATTGTGGTCCTAAAACATATATTAGGACAAGTCATTATGTTAATTAAGCAATATCTTTCCATTTTCAGACTGGGCGGCAGGGGCCATTGTTGTCAGTGTCGGTTCAATGGGTGTAGTCCTAGGCATGGTCTGCTTTCTGATTGTAGTCATTTTGGCAACAACTGACGAAGCTGAAGCACTTCCGCCGGTAGAGGAAGAGGAGAGCACTAAAGCGGAAGTTGACGATACTGCGAAGATATACAAAAACATTGACAGGAAACCTAAATATAGAGAGGGGAGAGTGTTTTGAATCTTTTTTTTCTGATAGTTTTTATGTAATTTTTTTTAAAGAAAAATTCATTGTAAAACAGAGAGCTTGCAGACAATCGCTCCTTAGATCTTTTAATGTAAGAATTTGAACACATTATCATGACCTTAACTGATCTGGCACAATTACATTGTTTCCAAACATTAATTACATATCTTTAGTAATAATATTTTTCTTCTTTAAATCAGGTTTTTCTATGTATAAGATAAACAAATTTTAAAGAAGGAACTTGCATATGGATCACGATTTTATCTTATTTTTTAAATAGCAGAATATTGTTTTCAACATATTACTAATTAACATTAAAAACAAGTATCAGTCGCACTTCACTTGTTTTGTGCGACCTTTACTTGTAGATGACTAATACATTAGAGATGCATTAAGTTTTATAATGTTTTTTTACAAATAGAATTATAGTAATTGGTAAGTTTTATTGATATATAAGACTGCTTCTACTGTTATCTCTTTTACAATGATATTGTTAATTGAGATATAAGAATTTAATTGTTTTCACATATATGCCAGCATCAATGTTGAATAAACGAAAGTGTGGTGCATCTTGGAATGTATCTATTTACACATTTACGTTTTAATTCTTTAGATCGGGCGTAATTTTATCGATGTGGAATACATTTTATTATTTTAAGATCACACAACCATAGGAATAAACTGTTATGTGAATTATTAGTGTATTTGGAGGTATCAACTAAATATATTGAGTTTTAAGAAACGCTACCCTTGTTGAAATCATTTTAATCAGTTAATAGAGCAGACCGTCAGATCATGAACTTTCATATCTAATTAATTTTTTATGTGTTAAGGTATATGCACCTTGCAGTACACAGCAAATTATGAACGATTATTGCTATTTTGTAATAAAATTACAAGCGATTATCGCTCAAATTATTGCTTTATGCAAAAAATGTAAAGAAATCAATATTTATCGTTAAAAATATTAATATCTTATTTCTAATTAATGTCTTATCAATTTTGATACAGTGTTTCTTTGTCACTAGTTTTACTTATCAACTCAGCATTATCGTAGCTAGAATTGTTTTGGCAATATGCTTTTACTTTATTTCTTTGAAATAAAAATATTCATGTTTATTTCTTTAGATTCTTTTTTGGAGAAATACTTTAACATGTTTGCAGACGCTGCTTCGCATCAATTTAACTTTTCTGTGTTAGTTTATTCATTTATGAATTATGTTACAAAATGATTCTGTTTTTAGCACAATAAACTGACTTAATTAGAAAAAATATATTTACAATTTCTTATTTTTCATTTATTTTTTCTTTTGATTTCCGTAGTTGTTCCTGGGTACAAAAGCTTTCTAATTGTACTTGTGCTATAAATGAAGGTAAAATTAATAATTTGTGAGCATGTTATTAATCATTTTTTTTTAAATTGTCTTTTTAGGGTTTTGAAATTATATGTATTATAGGTGGTACATTTATCACTACGTGTGTAGCAATTGTGAAAAGGTGTTTTAAAAAAACGAAATAAAGTATTAAAAGTTTGTTTTATCTCTATTGACCTACATTTGACTTCGTCTCTGAATTCATATCAATAAGGTTATGAGGTTGAGCGATTTCATTTCAACCTGTGTAATCCTATCTTACCTCTAAACAATTTAAATGACAATCTTAAGTTCGATGTTAAGTAAATTATGCAATCTAAAGATTCATTTCGGTCTGCCTTTGTCTATATAACAATAACACTTGAACAACTGAAAATGGGTACAGCTTGAAATGCAATGGCAATTCAAAGTAGAAAAAAGAATGCAAACTTAATTAAGAAAGAAAAAAGGTTAAGTTAACATGTCAAATTTGGGAAACAATGGCGAGCAGATAAAATGAACATTTATAACCAACATACTACTTTGAAAATTCTACTACAGATTTTAACAATTTTGGGACGCTTGTTACTTTCTGTTCATTTTCTGAAGATAAAACAATGAAAAAGATGAATGGTTTAATAGTGAAGCGCTTTAAAAGTATGCAAACAATGACATAAAAATTATTTTTGTGCTCCAAAATAGACCTTTAAAAGACGGAAGAATGTGAAACATTTTATAAATGAATAACAAAAAATGGTTTATTTGCATCAGGAGGGTTTGCTACCGATGACGCATGAAGAGAGATGAATAAATTATATTTCATCCGTGTAAGACAAATGATAGAAAAATTATAATAGAAGAAACTGGGAACTCTTCGGAGGTTTATTTTCCAATAGCAAAATTAAAACTTGTTTACTAATAACTTTATCTCATTCCGTAATTCTTACTTCAAAACTTTGAACGTACAATTAAATTTCGATATAACTGTAATACAAGTCAAAGTGCTTTGTAGGTGTCAATACTAGAAATAATCACATTTATGTCTACTAATAAATGGCTTTAGTATTTATTTTTATTTTATAACTCGACGAAAATTTTGACCAAAAAAGTTTTCTATTCCAACTTATTTCGTATGATCCATGGACTCATGTGCTCCTAGAAGTCGTGTTTTAAAAACTGCAGCCTTTGAATTCTGCCACTGTCGACTTCTGATTAAATCTGATATATTTCGAAAGAAGTCGAAATTTTGAATGAGACAGTTAAAACTTGCCTTCACAATTGTATAGTAAATTTCTCGCTTTAAGTAAAGGTAGTCATTAAGCCTTTTTTACTCAGGAATGCTGAGACATGAAATTCAAGTAAAAGCGAGAAGTATTTTTTAGATATAGCATGCACATAGTTTAAAGCAAATATAGAACTTTTAGTTTTTTTCTTTTCCGATAGAATATATACTACTTAATATCACTAGATTTTGACCATTTGACAACCTTACCTAATATCAATCTAGAAAAAAATTATTTCAAACTCAACAAAATTTATAATACAATTTAAAAATGATTAATTGTTTGAATCTTTATTTGACTACAGGTGGTGTTCGCCAAAGGCTGGATGTTATTGTTCTGTATGACAAATTGACTTCTTGGTTCGATTACCGCTTCCCCTAGCGGATGCGGTATATGTGAATTCTAGTGGTAAAAACATAGTCGGTGTAGGGGTGGATCATAGAGCTATTTACGGATGGGGTCTTTGAGATTATTTTACATCATCTGCCATATCTCTTTAAAAATGCAGAGCATAAAGATAAGGAATGGAAACTTAGACCGGTCTCCTGATTTTAATAAGGCATGGAAAATTATCCAGTAGTATCAGACCAGGATACCAAGCCTCGTTAATTGTCTTGACCGATACGACTTTTGTGAGTTCAACTTCCAGCCTGGACTCATTTTAAACTGCCGGTGTCAATGTGAGGTTCCTAGATAATCAGTAAATAGCTAAACATCCACTGTAGGTGGAATCAGATGATAAAAAATTCTGGACTGTTTCCAATGTTGTCCAGTTTTTCTGCCCATTTATTGTTACTTAGATATTTGATCATAATCTGAGATTATGAAATACTTAAAAATATCCATCTGAAATATTCAAAAGATGGTCTGGATTAAAGCAGAACTTTGTTTTTCATTCAAAATGCATAATTTTTTTTAATTCCTTATCAATCATCTAAGTATATACTGAAAATACCATTAAAAATGAATTATATAATATAACAATTGACATTTAAATATTTGTAATCCATCAGGACTTGAAAAACAAATTCAATTTCCCTTGTGGTAAGATGGAATGTAAGCTCAGTTTATAAGAAATAATAAGTACTGCCAAATTGTATTCTCTGCACACTACACGGAAAGCTTTATATCCTTAGCTATCCTTTTAATTTCTTTTTCAGATCGACTGAAAGATTGTATTTTACTACGAAGACCCCTGTAACACGAGTGTTTAAACTTACATGTATTCAGGTAGGTTTTGGTACGTCCTAGCAAAAATATTAATATGGTAATGCTGATGTAATTATAAATTAGTGCATGGAATTCAATTTTTGCTCCTGAGTAATTTGCAAATATAAGTATAATTTAAAATAATTTAAATATTTCACTAAAGGATTTTTTTTCTTCTTATATAAAATATTTTACCTCATTTTTTTAGTGTATTTTATGACACCTTTGAGATGTTGGATACTATTTAACGGAGTTTGATTAACTTACAATATTCACTGTTGTGATGTCGTCTCTTCATTTTGAGTTCAAAGCTGCATTTTCGGTTACATAAAGTTTCAGATATGGCCAAATTTGTGTTGGTTTCAGAAGCCATATCTGCTGCAGATAATTAGAATACCAGTTTTTGAATGAAAAAGATGAAGATAACGAATAGTGTTTAACTCATAATCAGGTAGAGAATAATTATCGTAAACAGGCCAAAACTCGAACACTCTTGGAAACCTCAGAGGTTGGAATCAGGTGCTAAGAGGAGTAAGCATCCCCCCAACAATTGGTGGGAAATATGTCAGTCTATAAACGATAGGTTATATGTACAAAAGTCATTATAACAATTAAAGTCAGCATTTTACACATTTCTTAAATGCTGACTTTAAAGGAAATAGTTGAAAACATTGTAATATGAACTTATTGAAATTAACTAACCATAGTCTGCCTGAGTTTAAAAAATGGATTATTTTCAGAACATGGTCTTGAGTATCGAATAAACACTATAACCTTATTTTTTTTGGTTGATTTGGCGTTAAAATAAGTATAATTCCTCTTGTTTTATTCCTATATAGTTCACTAGCCAGTTGCTTTTAAATACACATATCGCTTTGCAGTTTCTGGATAAGGATTTAAAGGATATTAAGGTTGTTCTCGTGTTGTAATAGTTTATTGATCTATTTATTATAATTATATTAATTGCTATTAAAACGAATATTAACTTTTTCATTTGGCTTAGCTACAAGTATTAAGATGCGAACAGATCAAGCCACGCTATTTTTATCAAGAACACAACACTACTACTAATAGCAAATTGCGGTGCTAATTAGGTCATACTTCGCAGTCTGAGGCCGTCTTATCACTCAAATATTTGTACAGATATGGTCTCGTTACATGAAATCAAGAAACGCTCATTGGAATGTTATACTTTGGATTTTGTCTGACAGGTAAAACATCTGATAGAATAAATAAATTACTTTCACGCATACTTATTATTCTGTGTGCCTTTGTACCCTCATTAAGCAGAAACAATAAGCTTTATATTTTATAGTTTATATGATGCATTTTATAATATTTTTTAGCAGTAAAATACTGTTATTTTTAATTGAATAAAAATGATATTTTGTCACCATATAAAAGAATGACATTTATTACTTGTTACAATGTCAATCTAACAGACACTAAAACTGTCAATGTTTCTCCGAAAATCTTGTTGAAATCCATGTCTACAACGTTCAATCTCAAAATTGCTTAGCTATATGACGTCTCACAGCTGGCTGCTAAACTATGACGTCAAAGTCTTTTACATTATGTTACGAAAACACAGATTAATTAATTTATTTATTTATTTATAAATTTATTTATTTACTTATTTGTTTCTTTAATTTTTTGGTTTGTTGGTTTATTTATTTATTTGTTTTGATTTTTTCACTAGTACATCCTACTTATGAATTTAAAATGATAAATGATATATATATATATATTTAAATTTTTTAAATAAAAATAAGTTTGCATACACGGAAGGTAATATTTGATGCGATTGGGCATCTCAGTCGATATAAAATGCAGGACAAATACAACAAAGTTGATTCATAGAATGACCAAAAAACAAAAACAAAAACAACAAAAGTAAAAGACAATTTATAAGAAACACATAAAAATTTTGATTTGGTGAAGCAAGCTTTTATTTATCCTTAAAAAATCTGAAATTAAACTACAATTGAAGCTAAGTTGTAGAGAGGAAACATAACGCTACACTTCTCCCTTAGTCTTACTCAGTACCTACGTGAATCCTCTGTCGTCTGCCGTTTGCGATGACGCTGATCATGATGCATGCACCAAACTATCTCGTGTATCTGACGTCTGCAACGATCTATGTTTCGCTAAATATTGTCCTCGAACATGCGGGAAATGTCGTAAGTAAATATTTTCTTCTTAAAATATTGAATTGAAATAAATTCTTTGGTTATTAGGTTACTTTCCTGATAAATGGTAATAATCTTAAGTAATAGTTTTGTGTTTGTTTTAAAGTTATGAAATGAGCATGCGTTCTAATTCTTTTGATAAAACACATTAAGTTCAGCTTTCATTTCTAGGATTAAACACTCCTCTGACTACATTGAGATTGTTTTTTTTTCCAAATAACACAAGACAGATTTGTTCCAAACAATGTCATTTATTATGAAATGACAACATATAATATAGATCTAATACATAAAACTGAATGAAAAAGAATGGGAGACCATGTAACATTAAAACACAATTCCTGATTCAATAGCAGTGGATAGAATGATGCTAGTTCGCTTATCTCAAAAAGATGGAATTACCGGGGAGTCCCCATGGGTTTACTGATAAGAGGCACAAAGTGGGGATTTACACTCTTACATGAAATATATGGAGATAACGAACAGTATTCAAGCTCAAAAGTCCATTAAACAATACAAATTAGGAGCAGAGCAAACACGGACCTCTAAACATCAGAGGTGGGATCAGGTGCCATGGAGGAGTGAGCATCCCCTGCCGACCGGTCACACCCGCCGTGTGCTCCTTGTCATGATCGGGAAATAACGGAAAAATCCGTCGACAATTCAGTGTGTAAACAATGGCCTAAAAATTAGTATGAAAAACGTCAGTCAGCATTTGACTCAATGATAAATTGTATTTGCTGACAAGGTCATTGTATCGACCATAGAACTTACGAAATGATGACTTTAGACTAGACAGCTGATATTTTTGTTTCATCAACTTGTTTGTCAATAATTCACCTCGTTTTAGAAATTGTTCATACGTAGAGCATGCTCTTGCGTATCGAATCAACTGAGAGATATATACCCCGTATGCCGGTGATGAAGGTATATTGCTGCATAAGTAAGGGAAGTTGACGATTGAAAAGTTAAAGTCATCACGTTTATCATAAAGCTTGGTTGTTAGATTACAATACATACAATACATGAAACTTAACTTAAAATAATTTTACTAGCATGAAATATCATTTGATACTTAAAACTATGGTGAAGGAAAAAGTTAGGAAACTTCGACATGATATTCGGATCTCTTCTGAGAAATGAAAAAAAAAATAAAATTAAGAAATTGCACAATTTTTGATACCAAGGCCTTCATACAAAATGATATATTGTTTCCTTCCTTGATAAAAAAAAAATCCAAATTTTGAAAGTTAACATTTCAATTTAAGTGTCAAACTTCCCAATTTTCAGGTATGCTTACTTTGCATTAGAAAAAGCAATTAAACCTGGAATGATGCCATAAGATTATATAATAAAAAATACCATTCTTGAAAATAACCTAATCTTATTATTCACAAAGTATCGGAATAAAAAGAAATACTAAAAAGCATGATCTAAATTATCAAAAAATATGTACTTTGGAAAAAATGAATGGTTAAATTTGAATTTAAAGCAATAATGATAGCAACTGCAGCATGAAAATCAATAAATCTTGAAAAAAGTTTATGTCATTAAATTGAGATTGTTTTCAAAAATACTTCAATACATATTTTTGCTATTTCTTATCAAATTAATATATTACCAAGCTTTGAAGTGTTACAACTGTTCCGCCGAGCCAACGGTAGATGCTTGCAACGCCACGACAATATGTTCATCTCTTTCTCATGTATGTTAATATTAAATTTGCGAAATGTTTCCTGTTGACATTTACAAATATATAAATAAAAGCGGTCTTTAGAATGATATACCATCAAAATAATTTTTTTTTTTGCTAATTTGTTTTTAGAAGTGCATTGTGATGGAATCTTTAAACTCCGATTTATCGATAAGCTTTAAATCTGGGTGTTCCACAGATCATGTAAGTAAAAGAAAAAAAAAGACAATACTCTACAAATATGTTGTTCTACAACAATTTCTTTACATAAAAAAAAAATCATGTTCATTTACTTCATCTTTTCAATTATAACTGTATCATAGGTTTGTTCCTTGCTTTTTGGAGGACCAACGCATCAAGCCAGAGGCCAATGTTGTGATCATGATTTGTGTAATCATGAAATTCCACATTTCAAGCGTACAACTGGGCTACAAGAAACACAAACAATACTGAATGCGACATTAGAATTATTTAGAGGTCAAAGTAGATTCTATTCTAGATTCTCATAGTTCAACTATACTTGACTTTATTTTATTCAATCAGCATTTCAACTCGGTTAATTTCTGTACAATGTCTCTAGAGTGCCACGAAGTTGATCCAACTGCCTGTCAAATAATGAAGCAAAAAATTCACAATATGTGTGATGAAGCTTGCTGGGTACAGGCCTGTCCTCAAACATGTGGCAAATGTGGTATGTGTGTAATGAAACGTATTACTATGTTATAGATCTGCTCAATGTAAAAGGTGAAGATTACGAACAGTGATCGATCTCAAAAATCACTATTGTATCAGCAATACAAATATGTGAAGAGGGCATAAAAAATGAAACACGCCGGTGTATGTGGTTGCCATATTTTATTTTTGGTATAATATATAATAATGGTGAAGGCCTACAATATAATAATAACAAGTAATAAAATGTAAAATCAAAAGTTATTGTCATTTTGAATATAGTATGCTTATTAAAAGATCAATGCAATACATATTTTGCAATACAAATGCAGAAATACAAGTATACAATGAAATAATATAAATAAATTTCATAATACTCAGACATTTATATAAATTTGTAAAAATTGTTATTATGCCAAAATTATATAATATATAACAATATGCATGATCTTTATCATGGATAAAACATACCCTAAGTAAGGGAGAAATCAAAGATCCATGTGTGATCTGTCACATCATTGTTATTATCCTCATATGATAATATAACAGACCTTAAATGCATATTCTGTATCATTGATCAATATATTTTTTAAAACTCTCAAACTTAATGTAACAATAGCATACTTCGAATTATAAAAACTAGTTCACCGGTTTAACAAGACTACAATAGTATTTACTATTTCATGATATATGATATGATAATAACTTTACAAAATTAATAAATTTGGTCATTAGCTTCTTTCGTAAACAATTTATCTCATATGTAAACCTAAGCAATCAACTCATTTAAGAATTACAAAATAAACTCTTAATATGCTGTAAATGACACATAAATTCAGGATACTTAATAGATAAATACTTACATACTTTGATAACTTCTATGGCGATAAACTAGAATATATTTTAACTTTTACAGACTTCAATTTCACATGTACAAAGCTTTCGAATCTCAATATGGCGTGTCTTGTTATGGACCGACAATTCAAACAAAGGAATAAAAATTATTATTTGAAAGAAACACTATTATTTTATATTATTCATGTTTTTAGATGTATATATTAAATAAAGAACTTTAAAAAATAATTTTAACTTCAAGTATTACTGAAATAAGAATATATTGATATTACGGCTATTTAAATAATTTGCGATAAATTGGTCGTTTAATTCCATGGTAGAGTGGTTAGGCAGCTCGCCTCGAAAACCAATTAACCACGGTTCAAAACCAATCATGGGAACAATTATTTTACCAAAAATTATTTTGTCAAATATATAATTTTTAAATATAAGATACATTATCACAATTCCACTATATCACACACGGACCCCTGGAAAATTCCTGAGGTGGGATCAGTTGCCTAGAAAAACATTTAATAAAATTAAAAAATAAGTTTTTTTTTTTTAAATTTCTGAGCATTCTGATAAGTATGTATATTCTATACGTGTAGTATCATATAACTTTTGCTGGCTTAAAAATAAATCCATGATTAGGATTCTAATAGATTTTCATAACTGTGCCTGCAAATCAATCAATATTGCTTCTGTTTTGGACAAGTCTTCTGTTTTTATCTTCATAGCCAGCTGTTATTCTTGTGATCTGGTGAGCCATCCGAGATGTTGTACAAATACTACTGTTTGTGAACCCGGTGAGGTAAAAAGTTCTCTTCTGGATTTATGTAAATACTTAAGACAATAATTTTCTATAGATGAAATGGCACACAGTTCATGAGTTAAACTATTTTCATTTATTTTTTTGCTTTAGCAATGTTATTCAATGAAGCATTTTTCTACTGATGGTGGGTACGCATACAAATTGGGCTGTTTAAAACAGCAGGTGTGTTTTTTGATAAAGAACAATGCGAACTTCATACTCAGTAAATAATTATATTCATATACAATTTGATGCAGAGTAATTGGAACATGACTACGTCCATTTTAATGTTTATGGATAGTTTCTTGTAGGCTTGTTCAAGACTTCGCACATCATTCAGTAATATCTTCGGAAGAAGAGATGAGATAGAATTGCCTTTAGACGGAGATTGCTGTCAAGGTGACTTTTGTAATAAAGTTGTTCTGAGACATTCAACAACTAGTACAACAACAACGACGCCAACAACGACGGCACCAATGACAACTACGGCACAAACAACGACGATGCCGACAACAACAACAACTCGTGATCCCCTGGGTATTTGTAAATCTAATACGGAGTTTGCTATAACAAGAATCCACAATTTGCATTTCAACAAGTTTGTTTAGCTCATATGCTTTTGATTTAGGTTGCACTTATTCCCCCAGGAGTCGTTGTCCCGATACGCATCGACAAATCAGCAATAAATGTCTTATGGTTTCCAGCACGCCTTTGGATTTTGCTGAAGCAAAGGTTGGTTGAGCTTCACACAGTACAAAATAAGTTTACGACGCTTTAATGGGTATGGTTTACCGTCGAGAATATAAGGAAAATAATTCTTCTGAATTTATTAAAAGAGGAACTTAAGAATTTCTTGCATTTCAATTCAAAAATATCGTTGCATATCATATAAAAATGAAGATAACAAACAGTTATCAATCTAATAAAAAATCTATAAAGAATACAGATGTGTATAGGTCATAAAACACGGATTCCTGGAAATTCCGGAGATGGGATCAGGTGCCATAGTGCCTCAATAGATAGAGCGCTCGTTGGGAAGTCGGAAGATTGTGGCTTTACAGCCGGGGCTGTGACAAACCTAAGTCGAAACAAATATGTAGCAACAAGCGCTGACTACTTATAAATGACATTGCGGGTCATTTGGATGATATCTTAAAAACCCAGACCCCATGTAATGGCAGGCGTTAGAGGGCTAAAAAACCTATGATATCGACAAAAGACAACAAGTTAACACTTTTACTCGGCACTCAGGACCTTTGATCGGAGAATGAGTGAAATAAAAAAATAGACAGGACTCTATAAACAATCAGTCAATTAGTCATATTACTTACCATTTAAATAGGAACTACAATGTAGCAATAAGATGATTTTTAAAGCATAAATAAAGTATATAAAGTAAAAAGTATCTATATAAAGTAAAACGGTTTTATATATATTTTATGATTTGGTAGGGAAGAATAATTACAATATAATTTTTATAATAGTTGTTTGTTTTGCCAAGGTTATGACGAAATGGATGATAGTGGGTTGTCAGAAAATCTTTCAAAGAAATACAAATACGTTTGCCAATTTGTGGCCTTAAAAATGAAGAGTTTGTTATCAACATGCTCAAGTATAGGATTTGTCTGTAATATATGCTCTACACTGAATCTTTTGGATCATTCTTTTCATGCAAATGTTTAATGTTTTGATATATTTTATTTATATTTTTTTTCGAAATGCAAGGTTTCTGACATGTGAATTTATAATACCTTAGCGATATTGCTATTATCATTGCTCCACCCTGGCGGAGGAAATTGATGGAAGAAATATATACGCCATTCAGCAATATTTATATGGGTATTTTAGACAACATATTAACACAGGTAACTGAGATTTTAAAAATATCGAGAATATTTTTTTTTGCTTTCGATTTTATTAAAACGTTCTCTTCTTTATATATTAAAAATTTTGAATGTTCATTTTTTTTATGGGAAAAGTTGCAATAGTTAGATTTTGTTTTGTTAACGGTAATGCTTCATTTTGCGTAAAAATATATTTCTTTTTTTAGGCAAAGGTCTACAAAACATTAAGGTTAAATGGAGTTATATTTGGAAAATTTTAAGAAATGGTAAAATTATCATTTTTGCTATTGAACATGATGTATCAGAGAAGATTTTTCATAGTTGTAGTCATATATAGGTACTTCTTTTCCTCAGAGAGAGAGAGAGACCTTTACAACAGGGCAAAGCATTGCTTCAGATGTAAAAGTTCAGACAGTCTGTTTTTATACATTGATGGAATTTAATGTAGCTATATTTGCAGGAGAAATAGGAAATGTCTATCTTGGTGCAATTGATAGACACCATGACGGAAAATTTACCTGGATCATATCTGGGGACATAGCAGCTATACCAATCGGATCGGAATACAACCATTACTGCGGACTTTTAGTTTACACCACAGGGGTGATAAAACCAGTGTCTTGCAGCGAATCATATTATGCTCTTTGTGAAGCTCCATTAAAATAAATATTCATTAGATTTTGTGATTTTTGTGCCCCATTTGATAGAAATCTGACGAAGATCATGCAGATATGCGAGAATAAAATACAGTATAGTAGTAGGTTATTGTGATTTGATAATAAAAATGTTATTTTAAACCAAGGAATTATGTATGAAAAAAGGTAACTTTTCTTAGTATTACGAAATGTCAGTTTTTCTTTAACTTTTCTATAGCTATTGATCATGCTAGAGTAAATCCAGTTAACAATATTTGTAACGCTCTCTCTCTCTCTCTCTCTCTCTCTCTCTCTCTCTCCATGCAATCACATCCATATGTGTCGACAGCGTAGAGCAGTGGTGGTTAGAGCGCTTGCTCGTTATTTCACAGTAGACACAAATAAAAAGCTTTGCTAATTTCTGGCACACCATTTTAATCTGACCTTTGCAGACAAAATTACTCAAAATATCTTTGTCACTAGACGTGACAAGTTGGACTTCTGGATAGTGTGCTGATTTTATCAAATCAAAACAATCCCTAAACCCTCTCTCTAAAACAATATCTTTTTTTGCTCAGTTAAACATCGCATTCGCCTCCCCACGAAGATATTTACCAGAATAACAGCGCCATTATTTTTGCCATCTGCCAGATACTTTTCAAGAATTTAGATGAAGTTACGATCATAAGTGGTCTTACCAATGTCCTTGTGAACACTAAATAATTTCCGTTGATAGGTATGTTTTAACTTTTCTTAATGTATATATATGTTCATCTATCTAGCAACAGAATAGCTATGTCAATGCTACCAGATGCTAGAAATTCTTATGTAAAATACGTTGTATGGTTTTTAACAATACACTGTAATTTCTTTACATAAATTCTCAATGCCTGGATATTTTGGGAAAAAATAAGTCTCTTAAAATTCTTCTTTTTTCTTCTTTTAATTATTCTACTCACTTTACTTTTTATATTGAATAATGTTCGCAAAATGCTGCTAGATAGCACGGTTTTGAATTTTATCGGCAAAATAGCTAGAGCAGTTCTACCTGAAGCAATTCTCTTCCGTAAACCATACACTTGTGAGACTAGTGAATTAAATTGAATAGGTTTCAGACCTTTAAGACGACCATAATCCCTTTTGCTAAAGAATCTGATTTGTCAAAATAAATTCGAGAATTTTTCTTTTTCTTTGAAAAGCAACTATCTGTATAATGTCAGCTGCTCTACTAGTTCGAATAAAGTTATGATCTTTGTACTCGTTTAAGAGTAAGCGAGAATTTCAGAAGTTCTGGATTTTTAAATCTAAATTTATCCATAAAATGTCAAGGATATACACATGCATTGTCATAGCACAAAACATTGTGTGTGGAAAAAATGTGCACTTGCTCCTTATTTTCGTGACAAGTATGGTAACATATCAACGGGATTTTGTTCCTGAATAAAAAATCGACACTTGGACATTTGTATCACTTGTAACATTCTTGTGCAATAATTCCCCCTAAAATGACGTTTACGACTCTTACCAGAAATGCACTCATTTTCTGTGACTTGCAGACCCTATAACATTGTCAGGATTTAGCAAACTTCAAACTCTTTAAAGATTGGCGATATCGAGAAGCAGCTCTCTTGCTGCAGATATTATAAATATAAGAATTCGTCATGATTTTATTGTAATTTTACTTAATTTGAAACTTTCTTAATAATACTTTATGGTATATTTCAGACTCTAACTTAACAGACTGAGAGTATTGCCTTAACAAAATTATCGACCACAACCAATCAAGAATTTTTTTAATCAACCTCCTCAATGACGCAAAAACGATACTTTTTTTTTTAATTTATCATTAAAATGTTGCAAAAAAGACCTAAATGAATTTGCAAAACAAAAACAACAAGCAAACAAACAAACAAATAAATAAACAAAATAACAATGTTTGTGAAACACTGATGCCCCCTTACGGCAATTTATGGCAAAGGTTAAACTTTCTCAAATGCAAATCAAATATATGTTGGTACCCAAAGTATAAGGTCTTGTTTCGAGGAATATACCTGTGAGATATGAAAGCCCTAGCAGCAGCCATTGAATAAATATGGAAAACGTTAAAGTTTTTCAAAAGTATGTCAAACATCAAGGTCAAGGTCAAATGGTCAAAATTAATGGTGCCCACGGAAAGCCTTCTCACAAGAAATACACATCTGAAATATGAAAACCGTAGCACCAATCGTTCAAAAGTTATGGTCATGGTTAAAGTTTTTCAAAAATAACTCCAAGGTCAAGGTCAATGGATTACAATTGTTGGTATCCAAAGGAAGGTCTTGTCACAAGAAATACACATGTTAAATATGAAAGTCCTAGCACCAACCGTTCAAAAGTCATGGCCAAGGTTAAAATTTTTCAAAAGTAGGTCAAAATCCTAGGTCAAGGTTATATGGTCAAAGTTGTTGGTATCCAAAGGAAGGTCTTGTCACACGGAATACACTTGTTAAATATGAAAGGCCTAGCACAAACCGTTCAAAAGTTTCAGCCAAAGTTATAGTTTTTCAAATGTAGCTCAAACTCCAAGGTCAAGGTCATAGGGTCAAAGTTGTTGGAATCCAAAGGAAGGTCTTATCACAAGGAATACATATGATAAATATGAAAGCCCTAGCACCAACTGTTCAAAAGCTATGCCAAGGTTAATGTTTTCCAAAAGCAGGTCAAACTCCAAGATCAAAGGGTCAACGTTGTTGATATCCAAAGGAAGGTCTTGTAACAAGGATTACATATGTAAAATATGAAAGTCCTAGCCTTAACCTTTCAAAAGGTATGGCCAAGGATGAAGTTTTTCAAAAGTAAGTAAAACTCCAAGGTCAAGGTCAAAGGGTCAAAGTTGTTGATATCCAAAGGAAGGTCTTGTAACAAGAAATATACATGTGAAGTATGAAAGCCCTAGCACCGATTGTTCAAAAGGTATGGCCAAGGTTAAAGTTGGGTAAAATTTTGCAAAACTGGGTCAAACTCCAAGGTCAAGGTCAAAAGGTCAAATATACCCAAAGAAAGGTCTTGTCACAAGGAATGCACATGTGAAATATGAAACCATAGCTCCAACCAATCAAAAGTTATGAGCAATGTTAAAGGTTTTGCGGACAAAGAGACAAAAAGACAAACAGACAGCTAGACGGACGGACAGGGCAGAAACTATATGCTATGGGAGCATAAAAATCCTATAATATCTTATCATCCTTTGCCTTTAGCTTATCTGTGAATATCAATTAAGATGTGTATGAAGGACCATAAAATGATGATTATATAAAACAAAAAGAAATTAGGTCATATCACGACTTTCTGGTTTATACTTCATTCAATGCTTATGACTGATAAGGAAGATAAGGTATTAACCTCAAATCCAAACAAAGCATGACTGGATTTCCTGCAATTATTGCTGGTAAGATTAAAATATATCCATTGTTTCCATATTCGTCTTAAAAAAATTGTGCATATTGTACATTTACTTCGAATTCCATATCTTAAATTACAGTAATCTGCCTCTGTGGTATTAGAGGAATTTCCTCTCAGACAACCTGTGATGATGTAGATACCACTGTGTGTCAGAAGTTTCAGGACAAACGAGATATCTGTGTGGATCCATGTCTGTCTAAACTATGTCCCAGAACATGCGGAACATGTCGTAAGCCCTCTCTTTCTTTTTTTTCTCTTTCTCGTTACATTATATTCTATATTAAAATGTTTACATCCATACTATTACATAGTTTGTTATTAAGTGATTCGCCAGCAACTTTTTTACAGCATTAAAATGCTACAAATGTGATTCTGTATCTAACGTGAATGACTGCAATGCTACAATGGAGTGTCCTTCCAACAGTATGGTATGTCTCCTTGCGTGACATTACTCTATTTTAAAAAAGAATATATAATGCTTGCATAAACTTAACTCAGATCGCTGAAATGATATACATGTAGGTTGTTCCCTTTAACACATTTTTACTTTGTTCTACAGCGATTATCCATTATATACGTATAATATAAATGGTCACTACTTTTTCTCGGAACATAAGATAAAGTATCAAAATATCGAAATACAAAAAAAGAGAAGAAAAAAAAAAGAATTTTATCAAATAAAGATCAACATTTTATTTTTCCAGTGCATCGTTAGCGAGTCCTTGGGAGCAGACTTTTCTATGACTTATCGATTGGGGTGTGCAGCCAATGATGTAAGTAACTACACATGTAAAACTTAACTGAAGTGTATTTTTCATCCAAGGAGAGACTGTGAAAAATAGATGATTTTTGATATTTTCATCTGCCAATGTTTTTCCTAATGTGATAGAGAAACCTTGCTTGATTCTCGTTTGCCGCGCCGCGTCAAACCTAAGACGTAAACATAAGTAGTGACTGTTCCTTCGCCAAGCGCCCAGCACTACAGGTGAAAGTTACGGGTCTTTCGGATGAGACCTTAAAAACCGAGGTCCCGTGTCACGGTAGGCGTTGGCACGATAAAGAGCCCTCACAGCTTAACGCCCTGAGTGCCGAGAATAGGTATAAATTTGAAGCCCTTCACCCGCATACGTTGAGTTACTATATCAGTGAAAAATTCTCGAATGGGACATTAAACAACATGCTATCAATCAGTCAATCAATCCATATGTGACAGTCGAAGTTAAATTGACATTCAATTTTCAATGACATGAAGTTGGTCACATGATCAGACTTTCTTGCGTATGGAAAATAAACCGCACGAGACCTTTGGAAGGTCTAGAATGTGATGTTCATGTACGTTATGTCGCTCATCCATAACAAAGTCTACATAGTCCTTTTTTTTCTTTGTAACACGAATGAAAATAAAAATATAAGAAATAAAATATCATTTTTAGAGTTTCACTTTGATATGACATGAAGTTGGTACGCCCTTCGGGCGTTATAGGATTTGATCACGTGACCAACTTCATGTTATATTCAAATGAAACTCTAAAAATGATATCTAATTTATTGATTGAATACAGTCAGAAATCTTTTTTTTTACATCTTTAATTAATCAAAGTTCATTTGATATTTTTTTCCAATGCCTACATAGAATTTGGAATAATAAACAATTTAAAAAAAAAGGTTTGTTCGCGATTATTTGGATCAACTCCAACTGGATCCTCCCTGATTATTGGAAAGAGGGCACCAAAAAAGAGAGCAAATTTGAATGGTGATTGCTGCAACACAGACCTGTGTAATAGACACTCGCCTTCACCTCCAAGGATTAGGCGACAAGCCCCAAACGTAACTACAACAATGGAAATGATGACAACTACTGTAATGATGACATCATCAACAGGTGAAATACTAATTGTGATATCATATAAACAAGGAAAACTTCATGTTCATAAACAATAATCTAGCAATTCGACGGTGTGTCTTTTGTCCTTGAATAAAAACTCATTTCTTCTCAACTCCATAGATTTTATAGTGGCACGTAAATCTTATACGGTACCAATTTTAGTGCAGAATAGGTGCATTTCGACAAATTATGTCTCTTCATTGATGCTCATACCGAAAAATTTAAATTAAAAAAAAACAAGCTTGGAATAGCTGAAAAAGGGGGGTGCCAAAGACTGGAGCCAAACACGTCGAAGGGTCAGAGCTATGCATGAGGGAGATAATCCTTAATTTTGAAAGAAAAATTTAAATTTTACCACAAAAATAAATTATATATCCGTATTTTCATGCTAGTACAGAAGTACTTAGCTACTGGGCTGTAGAGACCCTGGCATCTGATCCTTTTTTGCAAATAATTTGATTTGAGATACTCTAGGGGATGCGTTAGTGCCATTGTTGTAAATATTTCTAATGCTTTTCTTCATTTTTTTTTCATTAAATGAAGCAGGGATATTTTGTTTACAGAAGCTACCAATTCAAAATGTATGGATATTGACACATCAGCTTGCCAGAGGCTGTCTAGTCTCAATAAAGCCATGTGTAGTGACCCTTGTGTGGTACAGGTTTGTCCAAGGACGTGTGGACAATGTTGTAAGTTCCATTTAAATAAACACGACGATTTCCGTCTGTGTTTCTCTCTTTTAGCTTAGGCTAACTCCATTTACATTACATTGCTTCAAAACTTTGATGATAGCTAGGCGTATGATATTCCTATCATGGTTTTTAAACGGATACTGATCTATGAAATCATATAAGATTTCAATGGACACCCAACTCTGTCCGAAAGGATATTCAAATGCTTCGTCAGCTTTTACTTAACACCCAGTCATCCGAAATCTTTTGATCAAACTCTACAGACTTCAAAAATATTGAAGGGTTGAAAATTCGTGAATAATTTGATGCCCCTTCAACATCTGCATATTTTAAGCCTACGTTCTTTGAGAAGTGTTCATAATTGATGCAGTATACATCTACATATATCGTTATATAATATGCTTACAAGCTTTAGCTATTATCTGTAACTTATTATTATCTGTAACTTACATTTCAAATTGTAAAGCAATTCCTCTAAAATTGCTCATAAAATAAACGGTCTTTAGAGAGCCTAGATGCTTCATATTTATTTTGCAATTTTAAACACTCAATTTGAATTTAACATATCCTTCAAAAATCATTTCGCTGATTTATATTGACGGCATAACGTTTCATACAAGTTTTCAGTAAGTCCTTATTTTGCAAAAAGAGTACTTTCTTCAATTCTTGTCACCTGGCCTAAATAATTAATTGTTTATTATTTATTTGCATGTGATTATTTTACACTTTGTTTTAATGTCAGCGGAATGTTATTGGTGTGACCATGTAAAGAATCCTGAACAATGTAATACGACCACACAATGTGAAAGAGAAGAGGTTAGAACTCGCATTTGCTCGTTTACTTTGTCTTTTTATTTTACGAATCATGTTAGAAAAACTATTATAACACAAATAATTGTAAAAATGCACAGTGTTTAACATATTGCAGACATGCTATGTATTGGAGACTCTATCATACAATGGAGAACATACCTACAACGTTGGATGTATGCACCAGAAGGCAAGTAAATCAAACTGTTTTGGTTCAGAAGTGGAATACCGTTCCATTGGATTTGCATATCAGTTGCTTACGTAGTGAAAAATAATGTTTTGAAAGCTTTTTCTGCACTGTTAAGATGCTAACATAGCTACCTTTGACAGGTTTGCAATCAGTTCCACTCCCAAGCTAGTCATGTCTTTGGTAAGAGAGCAGATCCAGTTGAGCTGTCGCTAGATGGCGATTGTTGTTCAGGTGATCTCTGTAACCATCACGCTCTTACCCACGTGACTGCTACTACTACGACTGCTCCTACAAATAGTACGTTGATTAATGCATATGCTCAAAGTGACATAACTTTAACTAAGAATCATATTTAAAAGGTGAATCACTGTGCAATTATATGTGATAAATTTTATATCATAAGTTAGTACGTAGTTCGAGTATTTCAATCCTTTATATGTGGTCAATCAATGTTTAAGATATTTGTGCATGGCTTTAAGGTCATGATATCAAGGTCGCAAAGTACTTGCAAGACGTATAATTAGAGAAGGGGTTAGAAATATTAAAATGATATTATGTCCTGTGAATAAAATCTTAGCTATTCTAAACTCTAGATATATCGACTGAACGACCCATAAAACGACCTGAAAACAATAGCTTTAAATTGCATAGCCTAATTCAAAACAAAATATACCTCTACCAGTAGAATCTATTTGTTGTCGACTTGTAAACCAAAAATATATGTAACAGTATTATTCATGCCTAGTGCTTATTATATCAACACAATATTACTTGAATAATTGTATTGAAATTTGAAATGATAAAACAAATGGGCATTATTATCCTATTAAATATTGTGTTTCTTACTCATTTTTTTTTTACTTTAGTGTGTGCATACACAGCCGCTAATCATCACTGCCCCACAAACTTCCATCTTGTGGACGGTAAATGTTATATGATTGGGAGTACCTCTCTCCGATACGATGATGCTATGGTAAGTATACTTGCAATATCCATATTCAAAATGGTATATTTGATTTCTTTGAAATTGGTACAATTTTCTGATTATTCATTTCTTTTCAATAATTTCCATGCTTAGAACTTTTGCAAGACACACTGTTCCAAACTGGCTGAGAACCTTTCTCATGGAGATTACGGAGCACTTGAACATTTTGGTAAGGTCTTTTAGAAAGGACCATATATGATAAGAATCAATTCTGCCGCCGCCCCCCCCCCCCCCCCCCCGAATGAATATTTTAGAATGTGATTCAGATATGTATAATTGTTTTTTATTTTGCAGAGGAGATTATATTAGAGATATTTCCAATACATTTTTCACATTTTAATGCACTAACAGGCTGTAAATGACGTCAGAAATGAAACTTTTTTTGCAATCCAATCAAAATAAGACCAAAATGTGCATTTTTTCCTGACGCTATTTTTTATGGAAGACATAGAGCGCAGCTTTGAACATTCAAATTTTTCTGTCAGTAATAAGTCTTCGATAGATAATCTTTGGTAAAAATATAAAGTTTGTTCAAGTCTGCGCTCAATATTTTCTGGACGAAAAACTGCTTGAAAATAAGCAGTTTTATACAAAATATGCTAAAATGGCGGGAAAAGGTGAACTTTATGATGTCATATTCCTAAATTAATGGCATTTTGATCAAATTAAAAATTACGAATAAAGGTCAGGTGTATAGCTGTGCAAAGTAAAGCTATATATAAAGTAAATTAAAATATTCATTTTAAGGGGCCATTCGAGACACTTATCATATATAGCTCTTTTTAAAGAGTATGAAATATATTGTCGTATGTGGTTTACATATATTAGTCAAACATAGCACCTCAATACATGGAATGTTTACCTGAAGAAAATTTGAATGTGTACAAGGGTGTTCGGAAAGTTCGCGGACTTCTCAAGTTTTTTTTTTTTTTCATTATATCATATCATTTTTGTGTGTATGTCATCAGACAGTTTGAAATGTAGTATTTTTTGAAAAACTAATCAGACTGTTTGAAATGTAGTATTTCTTGAAAAAACCATTACGTTATGTTTTTGACGTTACAATGTCATTAAGTGTGTCAATGGTAGCAATTCATATTAATTTTAGAAGTAAATATCATGAGTTCCATTTAATCAAATGGAAGGAAACCGCATATCAACAAAATAAATAGTTTGCATATGATAATGTGCTGATCTTGAATTTCTTGATTATAACAAAGATTGATGCCGTCCGCGAACTTTTCGAACAGCCATCTACGATGGATTCACGATACAAATAAATCAAAATTGTTCCAAGGTCGTTGAGAAACGTTTTTAGCTCACCTGAGCCGAAGGCTCAAGTGAGCTTTTCTGATCACATTTTGTCTGTAGTCCGTCTGTTTGTCTGTCTGTCTGTCTGTCCGTCCGTCCGTCTGTAAACTTTTCACATTTTCGACTTCTTCTCAAGAACCACTGGGCCAATTTCAACCAAACTTGCCACAAAGTATCCTTGGGTGAAGGGGATTCAAATTTGTTCAAATGAAGGGCCACGCCCTCTTTCAAGGGGAGATAATAAAGAATAAGGGAAAAATTAATAGCATCTTTTAAAAATCTTCTTCTCAAGAACCACAAAGCCAGGGAAGATGAAACTCTTGTGAAAACATCCTCAGGTAGTGTAGATTCAAGTTTGTTCAAATCATGACCCCCGGGGGTAGGGTGGGGCCACAGTGGAGGATCAAAGTTTTACATTGAAATATAGAGGAAAAACCTTTAAAAATCTTCTTCTCGAGAACAGCAAAGCCATGATGAGTCATATTTACATGGAAGCATCCTCAGGTAGTGTAGATTCAAGTTTGTTCAAATCATGACCCCTGGGGGTAGGGCGGGGCCACAATGGAGGATCAAAGTTTTACATAGAAATATATCGGAAAAATCTTTAAAAATCTTCTTCTCAATAACAGCAAAGCCCTAATTGGTCATATTGATATGGAAACATCCTCATGTAGTGTAGATTCAAGTTTGTCCAAATCATGACCCCTGGGGGTAGGGCGGGGCCACAATGGAGGATCAAAGTTTTACATAGAAATATATAGGAAAAATCTTTAAAAATCTTCTTCTCAATAACAGCAAAGCCCTAATTGGTCATATTTATATGAAAGCATCCTCAGGTAGTGTAGATTCAAGTTTGTTCAAATCCTGACCCCCCGGGGTAGGGCGGGGCCACAATGGAGGATCAAAGTTTTACATAGAAATATATCGGAAAAATCTTTAAAAATCTTCTTCTCAATAACAGCAAAGCCCTAATTGGTCATATTTATATGGAAGCATCCTCAGGTAGTGTAGATTCA
Source organism: Saccostrea echinata (assembly GCF_033153115.1). NCBI lineage: Eukaryota > Metazoa > Mollusca > Bivalvia > Ostreida > Ostreidae > Saccostrea > Saccostrea echinata. The sequence goes on from NW_026889761.1 coordinate 9,439,557, forward strand.
AGTTTGTCCAAATCATGACCCCTGGGGGTAGGGCGGGGCCACAGTGGAGGATCAAAGTTTTACATAGAAAAATATAGGAAAAATCTTTAAAAATCTTCTTCTCAATAACATCAAAGCCCTAATTGGTCATATTTATATGAAAGCATCCTCAGGTAGTGTAGATTCAAATTTGTTCAAATCCTGACCCCCCGGGGTAGGGCGGGGCCACAGTGGAGGATCAAAGTTTTACATAGAAATATATAGGAAAAATCTTTAAAAATCTTCTTCTCAGGAACAGCAAAGCCCTTATTGATCATATTTATGTGGAAGTATCCTCAGGTAGTGTAGATTCAAGTTTGTTCAAATCCTGACCCCCCGGGGGTAGGGCGGGGCCACAATGGAGGATCAAAGTTTTACATAGAAATATATAGGAAAAATCTTTAAAAATCTTCCTCTCAGGAACAGCAAAGCCTTGATTGATCATATTTATGTGGAAGTATCCTCAGGTAGTGTAGATTCAAGTTTGTTCAAATCATGACCCCCTGGGTTTGGGTGGGGCCACAATGGAGGATGAAAGTCTGAAATAGAAATGTATAGGAAGATATCTTCTGATGAAGAACTGCAATGTCATGATTAGTCATTTTGATATGGAAGCATCCTCAGGTAGTGTAGATTCAAGTTTGTTAAAATGATGACCCCAGAGGATAGGGATGGGCTATAATGGGGGATCGAAAATTTTACATAGGAACATATAGGAAAATGTCTTCTTCTCAAGAACTGAAAATCATGTTTAGTCATTTTAATATGGAAGCATCCTCAGGTAGTGTAAATTCAATTTTGTTCAAATGATGACCCCCGAGGGTAGGGTGGGGCCCAATAGGGGGATCGAAAGTTTTCCATAAGAACATATAGAAAAAAATTTCTTCTCAAGAACAGAAAAGCTATGTTTAGTCATATTGATATGGAAGCATCCTCAGGTAGTGTAGATTCAAGTTTGTTCAAATGATGACCCCTGGGATAGGGAGGAGCCACAGTGGGGGATCAAATTTTGACAAAGGAATATATGGGAAATTTTTTTTAAAATCCTCTCAAGTACAACAAAGCCATTTGTTATATTGACATGGAAGCATCATCAGGCATTTTAAAATTCAAGCCCCCTCCCCCCCCCCCCCCCCGCACCCCGTAATCTTTTCAATACTGAACTGATTTGTGCTTCTGCCTTGCCAATGTGCTCAGGTGAGCGATGTGGCCCATGGGCCTCTTGTTCATGGATATCACAGAGCACTTGAACATTTTGGTAAGGTCTATTACAGAATATACATAATTATCTTGAAGAATTATCTTTTGTAATTAATGTATAATATAAAACTGTATTATCTCAATACACTGGACACCCACATGAAGGAAATTTAAATGTGAAGAACGGATCCACGATAAAAAGAAATCAAAATTGCATATCCTCTTTAAGCTTTTAAGAATTATTTAATAACTTGTAAAACAGATTCAACAATGACGAATAAGCTGTTTGTAAATTAAATTGATTTAGTGGAATAATAAATCAGGCTATTTCATAACTAATATTGATTTTTGTTTGGGATTCATTTGTTAAGTATTGTTTCTCAAAACTCTTACGTTGTTGCTTTCATTTTCAAATTTGTTCTCACAAATGAGTGACTAAATTGCTTAAGAAAATGAATATTTTTTAACTCTCTGAAATATAATCGAAACATTTTCCAAGTTGATATGATAGTGTGATATAATCGAGAGTAATGTGTATGTCACCCGAATTGTATAATATACATGGTAACAATTGCAATTTAAGATTGCTCAAAACATGTATCTGTTAGGTTGAAGAAAATAACAATTATACCTAACTCGACTTTATTAGAGGTGATATAATTACTCAAAATCAAAAACTTTTTTATAGACCTTATTGTGAATGAAAAGTTAGTTACTAGCATTTGGATTTTTATATTTTAGTAAGTGGAAGGAGCCACGTATACATTGGGGCTCGTGATCCACACAGAAATGGCGAATTTGTCTGGAACACCAGTGGTAGGCATGCAGGTAGCTTAAACTATCTTGGAGCCATATTAGGATTACACAATCCCAAACCATGCGCAAGTTACTCTCCAGTTCGCCCTGGTCTCCATGCTGAAGACTGTTCCAATTCCCTCAGACCCTTATGTCAAGCTCCAATGAAATAAAATTCTATGACACAATATTAAGCTTTGTTGCTTCTGATTTGTGAGATATTTTACACTTAATGATCTTCTTAGTCGTGAATTTAACAATGTTTCCGAAAGTTATGACGTTAAGTTGATTTTTGGTACCTATCGTGTTATCAACTTATCCAAATCCGGCGTGTAAGCTATTTGTTTTTACTTGAAAATATGTTGAATTATTGAAAAACTTAAATAAAAAATAAAATTGAAGTAAATTTACATTAAGAGAGAAAAATAAAATTTATCCTATATCTTTAAAAGTACTATAATGATATTTCTATTGTCTAAGAATTTCACATTGATGGTCGAGAGGGGGAGGGATTTATTCATATAATATACAACAACAGCCAGAAAATTTTATTTAATTAATTCCCTATTTAGACTAAATTATACTTTAGGTAGATAAGAAAGAAAAACTTTCTTTGCTTCTGTATCAGCTTCAAAATTCCCTATATGGTAGTTAGGGCTGAACAGTGCTAGACTTGTTCATGCAAAATCTTTTGAATTCCCAAGTGAAAGGGCTTCTACGTTTTTGTCTAATTTGAATGTTTCGTATAACAAATAAATACTACATTAAGAATATTGTTTTATTTACAAGGCAGGGCAGTATCAAAATTATTAAAAACTTTCTTTCCATCTTTCTTTCCAAGCAGATGTAACAAGACACGATGAACTACTTTGATTTCTCAGCAGAGGCATTTTACGAAAGTTTCATTTTAAGTTCAATAATTTCATAGTAATCATTTGAGTTGCAAGCATTTATGCACCTATATGGTGCATAAGTGTATAAATTTCCGTTCTGTCTCTGAGAGCAAGAAAATTTCTTACTTCTAAAACGGAAGTTCACTACTTTTGAACTGGGAAAGGTAATTCGTTCATTATGTATATGACCATTCTATAAATAGAAAATGCTTTGTGTCATACCGCGCAACTTTTGAATTCATAATACTTCATTTCCCGAACATTTACTATTTTATTAACTTGTAGAGGAAAACATGTTTACAAATTTAAATGCGAAGACGTAATTTTTTAAGGACTAAATAATCTATTCCATTTAGAGATTTGATAATTCTACATGGAAACTAATAATGATGTTTTGAATTCAATTTCTTTTCTTTTTTGTTTATTTTGTTTTCTTTTTCCTCTTTTTTTTTTGGTTTACATTACAAAAACTGTTTACATTAGGAACCAGTAAAGGGTTTATTTACCCTTCATGATAATTGCACTTCTTTCTTTAAAGGAAGGGTAGTTATTCTCAACAATAAGGGTAACCCTTTCTCTTTTTTTACATTTAAGAAAATTCTCATGTATAGGATTGCTACAGAGAATTTTTATCCCCGGCATATCTCGGATCAGTTGATGTACAAGTTTTTGTGAAAATCTGCGAGATTTATGTTATCTTTGATTTACGTACATATCACCAGGGGAATTTTTGTTAGAGCTATACTATAGTGGGCGACTTTATATACTGGAAAAAGTTAGGGATTGTATTTTTACTTTAATAAAAATATTTTTAAAAATTGAATTTATGTTACGACAAGGCTACAGTAGTTAAATAAACATGCTATTTATCCAAATTTAGTCTCGTTTACCACGTGCTCGAGTAGTCTTGTCGGTGCGTTGCTTTAGAAAGGATTGGAGTAAGAAAACTGAGTGGTACTAAAAAAGATGAGAGATCTCAATTCGGTTTCCTGTAGTTTACATAAATAATTTCGTTCTGGAGGGCGTAGGATTCATACAGAGACAAAATAAGGCGGCATACGAATGTGACTGAAAGCTCCAGGATAGTAGGGATCCTGGAAGCTATCAAAACGCAACGAGACATTGTAGAAAGACTCCGTGTCTAACAGAGAGTCGTTGGTTGTCTATGGATCCGGTATTTGCAGACGGGTGACGTACAAAAGAAGACCAAATTAAGGAAGTCCGAAGTATTTCACAGTCCGTGAGGTCCGTTATGTGGTCAACGTTGCTAAAAGACAAGCTTTCAAAGTGCAGTAAAGCTTAACGCTGATTTTCAGAGAGCAACAGGGAGACAAATTTCTACCCAGACGGTGAGAAACAGACTACATCAGGCTAATTTTAAGACTATGTAAAATACTCAAAAAAAATAAAACAATTAAATGTTGTGCACTGTAAGCAACTAAATCTCAAATCGGATAATTTATGAAAAAAGATATCTGTTCAAATAGACTCTTTGGTGTGTTTTTCAAGAAAGAAGACCCTATTACATTATCTAAGTTTTATGAAAAAAGCTAAACTCGATGATAGATTAAATCAAATTTTCAACTGATACATCTTACTCTACCAGTAAAATATATCTGATTTTACCAGAATCAAAAGTACGAACAGCCTCATTTCAGTAATATTTTGGAAAGTAATTTATTATCTGTATGTAGAATTAATTAAATGACTGTCAAAATGTCTTATTTCAAGTGAAAAAACGTATTTGAAGTTTTGCCAGATATGATTAATCTTTTCGAAATTTAATTAAATATGCTCTTTTTTGGAAATCCTGATCTTGCAGGAAAATGATATCCCCTCATTAGATGATTGTTTTAAAACTAAACATATCTTATCTATGTAAGTCATTTAACAAAAAAAATAATGATATGATTCTTGAATTAAAGATACCATGTTGCTGAGTCATAGAGGTGTAATGCGTCAGATAGACGAGTTACATGTCCAAAACATTCCAGTTTTCTTTTATGCAATGCTTGTGACTGATAAGACTGATAAGATATAAACTTCAAAAGAAAACTAAACATGACTGTTTTTCTTGCAATTATTGCCGGTAAGATCAATTTAAAAGTTTTCCCCGTATCCTTCTGACAAATTAAAAAAATATCCACATCTCTGCTTAAAACTATGATTTCTTTAACTGCAGTAATCTGCCTTTATGGTATTTACGGAATTTCCGCACAGACAGCATGTGATGATGTAGATACCACTGTGTGTCAGAAGTTCTACGACAAATGGGATATCTGTTTCGACCAATGTCTGTCAAAGCTTTGTCCGAGGACATGCAAAAGATGTCGTAAGACTCTCTTTCTCTCTCCCTCCCTCTCAACTCTCATTCAGTCATCAGATATTGTATTTCATTCAAATTAACAAACATTTAGAAACTTTTTGGCATGTTGATCTTAATTATCATTGTAACTGGTATTTTACAATGTACAACTTAGAACTTTGATTTGTCCGAGACTTGTTTCAGAAATGTTACAATTGTGATACTGTCTCTGATGTAAACGACTGTAATTCTACAATGGAATGTCCTGCAAACAGCATGGTATGTCTACTTGTGTGACATTATTTGTATACTGAATATTTAGGATATTTAAAGATCACCATTTCGTTGGTTTATTTTTTCCAGTGCATTGTTAGTGAGTCCTTAGGATTAGATTTTTCCATGACTTACCGATTGGGCTGTGCAACTTATGACGTGAGTATCAATACATCTAGTGTTTAATTTAGGAATTTTATTTATTTAATAACGGAAAGTATTCGAAAGGCATACAATTTTACTTAGAGAAGTTATGTTTCATTGAAAACATTTTCAATAAAGTTCAGTTGGTACTTTGTTTTCTTGCCAAAATAGAATACGGAGTGTATCTGAAATATATTGAATAAATTTCTTTATAAAATAGGTATGTTCGCGATTATTTGGAGTGACTACAACTCAAATCACTCTGATTATTGGAAAAAGGACATCTGAAAAGAGAGCAAAATTAAATGGTGATTGTTGCAGCACAGATTTGTGTAACAGGCACTCGCCTTCACCCCCAAGGATAAGGCGTCTGGAGTCAACACCTGCTACAGCCATTGAAATTAACACAACTGAAATGATGACATCATCAACAGGTTATAATTATTATTTTATGAGTAAGAATTTTTAAAAATTGTTCTATAGGAATCCAGTGTGCATTTGTCCAAATAAGTCGTTCATTCCTGAGTATATGAAAGTTACTTCTCTTCATGAAAAAAAAAAACCGTTCTTTTTTTCTTTTTCCTACAAACTCAAAAGATTCTTAGGTGGTTTCCAATTGTTTTGGTAAATTATTTTATTTTAATAAATGTAAAATTGATATTAAGCCGCTTTTATAAAAATAATAATGTTGTTCTTAATTAGATTTCTATGAAATATTGAATATATCTTACAGGTGCTATCAACTCAAAATGTTTGGATATTGACACATCAGCTTGCCAGAGGCTATCTAGTCTTAATAAAGCAATGTGCAGTGACCCTTGTGTGGTACAGGCTTGTCCAAGGACGTGTGGGCAGTGTTGTAAGAGCCATTCAAATAGACACAATGATATCCATCTTTTATTTTTATAGCATAGACCAAATACAAACATGTAAAAAAAAAATCCATTTATCGTCACGGTAGTTTATTTGGTAGAGAGCCGGAAGGCCGTGGGTTAAAATCCAGGCGCGACTGACCTATGTCGATAAAAAATAGTGAAGATGTTCCTTCGATAAGCGCTCGGCACTTTGAAGTGAAAGTTGTGGGTCTTTCGGATTAGCCCTTAAAAAAACCCCTAAGACCCCGTGTCACGGTGGGCATCGGCATGATTGAGATATCTCACTGCTCAATGGTCCTGGGTCTAGATTCGAAGCCCTTCACCAGTACATGGTGACGTCTCTATATGAGTGAAATTCTCAAACGAGACGTGTAGCAACATATAATCAATCAATAAATGAAAACTACATTGCTTTGAAAGTAATTTTGATTACGAAACATGTATTTCTATTTTTACCATAAGCATCTTGAAAAAATATAGATCCTTTTGATCATTGCAAATGGCAATGGACATACAGTAGTGTCTGAAGGTGGTACTTCCAAGCTTCATCACCTTTTGCCCAACATTTAGTCTAACAATCCCTGAATTAAACACTGCACACTTAACATAATATTTTTAGGGAAAATTATCTAGTTTAAATATTTATTTATGGACTTTTGCGAGAAGCACTGACTTTTACAGTCGACGACTTACTTGGACATTTAAACTTGCCTAATATACGGAGGTACAGAATTGATAATAGAAATAGAAAACCTTAATAGTGGGCATAGATATGGTGTTAGAGGCACCAACATGATTTACCGGTATGCAATCAACGCAAGAGATGATGGGAGGCAGAATTATATAACTTAAATTACCTTATTCGTAAAGGGTAGTATCTCCTTTCAATCTCATTTTCTGGAGGAATCAAATAAGGAAGAAAAACATCCCGGAAGGAAAACTAAGCAAGAATGTGTGAAGAGAGGGGATTGAGGGTAGGGTGGTTGTCGTTCCCTTCCTAGACAACGTAATATGTGCTTTGAAATGGACCATTATTATCGTTTAATTAACTGTTCAGCTAAATATTTATATCGCAAAAGAGCTTCCGTATATTGTCATAGCGTAAAAGTAAGCCGTCGTTTGTAAAAGTCAGCGCTTCTCGCAAAAGTCCTATATAAATCATAAGACCCCACCACCGCTTACCCAGCCACAATCCTTTCGTCTAAGGCTTTGTATTCGATTTCAGTTTTAAATACCATTAAAAACATGACATTGTCTTTAAAAAAACCCTCTCCTTTATCAGTGTCTTGAGTATATAATTGTTTACTTGTTATTTACTTTAGCGGAATGTTATTGGTGTGATCATGTAAAGAATCCTGAACAATGCAACACGACCACACAATGTGATAGAGAAGAGGTTAGAACTTGTCCATACTTTGCTTGTTAATTTTGTGTTTTTAGGTCACCTGAGTCACTCAGGTGAACTATTGCTATCCGTTCTCGTCCGTCGGCGTGCGTCGTGCGTCGTGTGTTAACATTTGAACATTTTTAGCTTCTTCTCTGAAACCGCTTAACCAATTTCAACCAAATTTGGCATATAGCATCTATGGTCTCTGCCCCCCTGGGGCCTGAGGGGTTGGGCTAAAACCACCAAAAATAATGCAATCTTTAAAAATCTTCTTCTTTACTCCAGGACATCAAGCAGTCAAACTGTTGGCATCATTGTAACAAGCATTGAGCCCTCTACCAAAATTGTGAAATTCATGGCCCAAGGGTCAGGGGTTCTGGCCCCAGGGTGGGGCTATATACATCATATAGTGAAAGTGCATTATTTCTTTGAAAATCTTCTTCTCTGCTCCTGGGTATTAAATAAAGTAACTAAGTACATAGTTATGAAGAGCAAGAATGCCTCTTCCAAAATTGTGAAATTCATGGCCCCAGGGTCAGGGGTTCTGGTGTTAGGGCGGGGCTCTATTGATTATATAATGAAAATGCCTTAATTCTTTGAAAATCTTCTTCTCTGCTCCTGGGTATTAAATAAAGTAACTAAGTACATAGTTATGATGAGCAAGAATGCCTCTTCCAAAATTGTGAAATTGATGGCCCCAGGATCAGGGGTTCTGGCCCCAGGGTGGGGCTATATACATCATATAGTGAAAGTGCATTATTTCTTTGAAAATCTTCTTCTCTGCTCCTGGTTATCAAATAAAGTAACTAAGTACATAGTTATGAAGAGCAAGAATGCCTCTTCCAAAAATGTGAAATTCATGGCCCCAGGGTCAGGGGTTCTGGTGTAAGGCAGGGCTCTATTGATTATATAATGAAAATGCATTATTTCTTTGAAAATCTTCTTCTCTGCTCCTGGGTATTAAATAAAGTAACTAAGTACATAGTTATGATGAGCAAGAATGCCTCTTCCAAAATTGTGAAATTGATGGCCCCAGGGTCAGGGGTTCTGGCCCCAGGGTGGGGCTATATACATCATATAGTGAAAGTGCATTATTTCTTTGAAAATCTTCTTCTCTGCTCCTGGTTATCAAATAAAGTAACTAAGTACATAGTTATGAAGAGCAAGAATGCCTCTTCCAAAAATGTGAAATTCATGGCCCCAGGGTCAGGGGTTCTGGTGTAAGGCAGGGCTCTATTGATTATTTAATGAAAATGCATTATTTCTTTGAAAATCTTCTTCTCTGCTCCTGGGTATTAAATAAAGTAACTAAGTACATAGTTATGATGAGCAAGAATGCCTCTTCCAAAATTGTGAAATTGATGGCCCAAGGGTCAGGGGTTCTGGTGTTAGGGCGGGGCTCTTTTGACTACATAGTGAAAATGCATTAATTCTCTGAAAATCTTCTTCTCTGCTCCTGGGTATTATTTAAACAAACAAAGTGCATGGTTATGATGCATAAGGATGCCTTTTCAAAAATTGTAAATTTCATGGTCCCAGGGTCAGGGGTTCTGGTGATAGGGCGGGGCTCTATTGATTATATAGTGAAAGTGCATTAATTCTTTGAAAATTTTCTTCTCTGCTCCTGGGTATTATTTAAACAAACAAAGTGCATGGTTATGATGCATAAGGATGCCTTTTTAAAAATTGTGAATTTCATGGTCCCAGGGTCAGGGGTTCTGGTGTTAGGGCAGGGCTCTTTTGACTACATAGTGAAAATGCATTAATTCTCTGAAAATCTTCTTCTCTGCTCCTGGGTATTATTTAAACAAACAAAGTGCATGGTAATGATGCATAAGGATGCCTTTTCAAAAATTGTGAATTTCATGGTCCCAGGGTCAGGGGTTCTGGTGATAGGGCGGGGCTCTATTGATTATATAGTGAAAGTGCATTAATTCTTTGAAAATTTTCTTCTCTGCTCCTGGGTATCATTTAAACAAACAAAGTGCATGGTTATGATGCATAAGGATGCCTTTTTAAAAATTGTGAATTTCATGGTCCCAGGGTCAGGGGTTCTGGTGTTAGGGCGGGGCTCTATTGATTATATAGTGAAAATGCATTGATTCTTTGAAAATCTTCTTCTCTGCTACTGGAGATTATTTAAACAAACTAAGTGCATGATTATGATAGGCAAGGATGCCTCTTACAAATTTTTTAAATATATGGCCTCAGTTTTTGGGGTTCTTGAGGAAAGGGGGGGGCTCTATTGATTATATAGTGAAAAAGCATTAATTCTATTAATTAATCAGTAATTAATCCTGTCTGCTCCTTAGCGTTGAGCTGATAAATAAATTGCTTAGCTATGATGAAAATGGGAGCTTCGAACAGAATTTTTAAATCTTTTGGTCCTAGGGTCAGGGGTTCTGGCATAATGGGGGGGGGGGTTGATAATATAGTGGAAAAGTGTTAATACTTCGAAGTCCATAGTTATGATGATGAGGGTAACTCTTCCAAATTTGTAAATTTCTTGACTCTTGGTCTTGGGTTCTGGTGTTAGGGTAAGGCTTTGTTGAATCTGTAGTGAAAATGCATTGTACCTGTGAAATTCTTTTCTGCTTCTGGGCATATCGGAAGAAAACAGAGTAAAAGTTTAAATGATATAAGTAAGCGTATTTCTACCAGATTTTTGAACATCTGGACCATTTGTCTAAGCATTCTAGTCCTGGGCAGGGCTCTATTAATTTGTATTCTACTGAGAGAAGTTATTCCCCTTTTCCGTTCACCTTTGATAATTAATCACTGTAAATAATGTATTTGAAAGGTTAATAGAATAAGATAGTTATGCAAGAATGTTTATCATATAATTCAAAAAGTATTTTCTTAGTTTTAATAATCAGGTAGACCTGTAAGTAACAGATAAATAAAAATGAGACAAAAATAACTTATCTTATTAAAAGTTCTTCAAAGACCGTAAGAGAGGTCAATGCTAGAGGTCTTAATATGGGTTTAAAAATAGTAAAGAAGCACTAATAGTTTGTTAATAGTCTGCATGGTGATAGTGTTAAGTGGGGGACAGATTAGAACTTAATTTATGAGTTGACACTGAATACTAGACTAATTATTTTGTTGATCCTGATCTTCCTACTTCTCTTGCTTTAGGGCAACAAAGCTTCATCTATCAGTGTATTTAACTTCTAAATTGTCGTATTATACTCAGGTGACCGTTAAGGCCCATGGGCCTCTTGTTATTTTATGTTGTGAATTATGTTTGAGAACTATTGCTAAGAAGTAAGGGAATTTTTTAGAACTAAAAATCATAATTTTAACACATTGCAGGCGTGCTATGTATTGGAGACTCTTTCATACAGTGGTGAACATTCCTTCAACGTTGGATGTATGCACCAGAAGGCAAGTAAATCAATTACTGTTTTAATTCAGAACTAGAATAACGTTCCATTTGCCTTGCATATCAGTGCACGATTTGTATTATATTAGTGAAAGATAATATTTGTGAATATTTTGAAACTGTATTTAGTACCCATTAGATGCAAACACAGTTACCTTTGACAGGTCTGCAATCAGTTCCACTCCCAAGCTAGTCATGTCTTTGGTAAGAGAGCAGATCTAGTTGAGCTGTCGCTAGATGGCGATTGTTGTTCAGGTGATCTCTGTAACCATCACGCTCTGACCAACGTGACAGCTACTACTACGGCTGCTCCTACAAATAGTATGTTAAGTATGCATACCCCTTCTGGGTAGGGTCAAAGGGGGGTCATACTGGTTTTGGCACGGTTTTCTAAAATCTCATAAAATGTGTAATGCACCATAAACCATGAAATATGGTTGAAATGGATTTAAAATTTAACAACATATTTGCCCATAAACATGTGAAGTGATTTTCACTCATGGTCATATATCAGTGATCAACATCAATGTACAGTTAGAAAGATACATCTCAAAAGTTAATAAACATGTACCGGAATGAATTAAAGCTTTGCTATGTTGTTTCTGAAGACCTAATAGTGGATTTTGACCCAGGATCCAAGGTCATATTTCAAAGGTAAGGAACTGCCCAACCACATGGTGAAATCGTGATCGAAGTCTTATGTCGATAGATAGTTCTGTTCAATATATCAATTCTTCAACGATGTCAATTAATACTTGAGAAGTGTTTTACATGGATTCAATATATGAATTCTTCAACGATGTCAATTAATACTTGAGAAGTGTTTTACATGGATTCTATGTCATATCATCAAGACCTTATAATGTTGGCAAGACGTATAATTAGAGAAAGTGGTTACAGTGGTAAAAAAATCTTTTGATTTGCTTTGGTCAAGTCTAAAAGTTTTACTATTCAGCACCGTCAGGGTACCTCAGCCGGTACTCAGCGTTCGGCACTTTTGCGGTGAAATTTGCGGTTCTTTCGGATGATACCTTAAAAACCGAGACCCCGTGTAACGGTAAGCGTTGGCACAAAAAAGATCAATGCTCATTAGCCCTGAGTGCCGAGTAAAGGTGTAGATTTGCACCCATTTCAAAGGTATATGGTGACGTCTCTATATGAGGGAAAAATTCTCGAATGGAATGTGAAATAACTAACAGTCGCACAATCTAATATTCAGCCTTCTTGATAAATAAAGTATAAATTCAAATCACGACTTAAATCACGGCATATTAAAGCTTTATATCGAATTAACTAGTTCCGAACAAAATACACCCCTACATAGAGAATATTTACTTTCTCGACCTTTAAACCAAAAAAGTCTCAGTATTCGTTATTCAAGTGCTTATTGAAGCTACGCAACAGTATCAGTAATACTCTTTTAGATGGAAACATCACACAGTATCTTATAAAATAGTGTGTTTCTAATTTAATTCTTTTGTGTTTAGTGTGTGCATACACGGCCGCTAATCATCACTGCCCCACAAACTTCCATCTTGTGGACGGTAAATGTTATATGATTGGGAGTACCTCTCTACAATACGAGGATGCTTTGGTAAGTACAACTGTAATATCCATATTCAAATTGCAATATTCAGTCTTCTTGAAATTTGTACGATTTACTAATTATTCATTTCTTTTCCAATAATTTCAATACTTAGAACTTTTGTAAGACACACTGTTCCAAACTGGCTGAGAACCTATCTCATGGAGATTACGGAGCACTTGAACATTTTGGTAGGATCTCATAGAGTTTTTTTAATGAGTATGAAATATTGTCATGTGTAGTAGTCAAATAAAACATTTCGATACATGGGACGTGTACGTTTAAAAAAATTCAAATGTATACTATTGGTACACGATACAAATAAATCTAAATTGCATCATAAGTGAGCTGTCGATTTTATATGAAACTGATTAAATAGAAATATGATTCTGGTTATTGTTAAATTGCTTTTCATTTTTGAGGCAAAGGAATTAAAATAATAATCATCAAATTTGGTTTACTTTTGTTTTCATTCTCAATTTTTTTTTCATGTAATGGAAGGCTAAACCTTTAAAGAAAATAAAATCTTTGGTACCCTATTTAAAATAACTAGAGACTCAAAGTTGATATTAATCTAAGATAATTCAAAATCAAACATTTGAAATTTATTAAAGACCTCATTCCCAATGATACGTTGGTAATTTGGATTTTTTGTGATCCTAGTACGTGGAGACAACGTATACATTGGAGCACGGGATCCACACAGAAATGGTGAGTTTGTCTGGAACACCAGTGGAAGACATGCAGGTAGTTTAAACTATCTTGGAGGCCTTTTAGGATTACACAATCCCAGAACATGTGCAAGTTACTCAGCAGTTCGCCCTGGCCTATATGCTGAAGATTGTTCCAATGCTCTAAGACCATTATGTCAGGCTAGAATGAAATAAAATTATATGTCACATCTATCAGGATTTGTTGCTTCTGATTTGAAAGATATCCTACAGTATATGGTCAAGATTTTCGAAACTGTCCTAGTGACTTGCTGTCTTAAGGTCCTCATCGTTTAGAATGAAAATACTGGTAACTAAACTAAATAGGCTAATGATGATGTAATTCAGATGCGTGAAATTAATTATTTATTTGGTAAAAGGTTAAATTTCGTCGATAATAAATTGTTACAACTTTTTTTATGTTAAAATGTTACTTGATATTGAAAAATAAAATTAAGTTGAATTAACCTTAAGAGAAAATGTATCCCTATAGAAATATTCACCACTTGAAAATATGTATACATCTTGTTTTCATATCATTTTGCAAGACATGGTAATTTCTATTAATAGTCATTATTCAAATTTACTAAAACTCTTACTTTATTTCGAGATCAGCTGCAAGTTAATTCCACCCGATGCATCCAGCAAGTTTAACTATTTGCGAGTATTTGACTCCATGAACTAGTGTGTTTACTAGGCACTGATATTTTCTTTTTCATTTCACAACATTTTATGCACAAGAATATCCTTATATTTGTTTGGAAAAGAAAACATTTATGCTATTAATATCCACAGGAAGTTCTTTTTCACTTCTGGAACAGAAATACAACATCTGTATTAGGAAAACGTAAGTTGTTCGAGTTATTGATAGCTCTATACATTGACGACGCTTCGAGCCAATTCACACAACCTTTGGTATCAGCGTATTCCATTTCCCATCCATCTACTTTTTGAACGAAACTGAGAGGTACGTATATTTACTAGCTCAAATACAGATATTTTATATCCAATTTATCCATGCTCAATTAAGTAATTACATAAATCCAGAGAAAACTAATTCTTCTGTGTTTTGTTTTGAATGTTTGCTTTCATTATCTTATTTGATTATTTATTTTTTTCCTCTTTTCTAATTTTATTTACTGTTTGCCCAAAAAGTGACTGTATAATTCTTATTCAAAAGCTAACTGGGATCAGTTCATATAATTTCTTATGAGGAGAAATACTGCACTGATTCTTTATGACTTTGACATATTTTGCTGTTCCTACAGTAAATGCATCAGATGTATTCATTGTTAGATTGCCTTATAAAGTATTGTGCTGAAATTCTTCCTAATTCATACAATACAATAAATACACAATTACAATGTCTTCACTTTGCATATGAAATACGTTTGCCATTGAACTTATGGCTTCTTGAACTCAAGTCAAAACAATGACAGAAAAATTCTTGTAAGTAGTCCTTAGAATTGTTCGACCAATAAATTGTGAATCCTGTAAATTTGCATTATCTTTGATTTAAGTACATATGATCGTAGGCGTTATCGTCACGATCTATACATTGGTAGGCGACTTTTACTTACTGTGAGACTTCAAATGCACGATTCGCCATGAGGCTTATTGTAGGTAATATGTTCTTACTGCATTTAATATGAATACTTCAATTAAACCTTCAAAATTTATTTTAATATTTTTTGCAATCATTCATATTATCCACATATACTTTGCAAATTATTGACAGCTTTTCCTCCTTGCATTAAAGTCTTAATAAAATTACATTAATATATAAAGATAATATCTAATTCTTTGAAGTATAGAAGAAAGAAATGTGAAATACTACCATAACTGTATGAGGAATTTTGGGCAATTGGGCGTCTTAAAATGGAAGTTTTTGTATATTTTAGGCGTGCTATTATTTACCCTGGGGGTAGTGTGGAGTCTAGAAAATACATGTGACGACATAGATGATGACATCTGTCGAACATTTCAGGCTAAAGTCAGTGTCTGTGAAGACGCATGTCTTTCAAAGTTGTGTCCCAGGACCTGCAATAAGTGCCGTATGCCATATTTGATATATGATTATTTGATGTATTTTTAAGTCAACATTTGGTAAATTCTATTGTCATTAAAATGATCTTATTAGCAAATACAACCTATCACTTGGTCGTATTTTGACTGACATTTTTCATACAAATTGTAAGATTTTTGTTTTATACTAAATGTGACTACGTATTATTATTTCTACCTGATCAATACATAGGGCTAATGGCGGGTGTGACGGTCAATAGAGAATCCTTGGCAACTTAATCCACCTCTGGAATTTCCAGTGGTCGGTGTTTTATACCCTGTTTACAGATTTTTATTGTTTGTAGGTTTTATGAGATCAATCACTGTTCATTATCTTCATCTGATTCAGTCTTTTCCACTTACGCTCAGGTTTTTAAGATATTAATATGAAGCAGTCAGAAAGAACAGAAGTGAACTATCCGACAATGAATAAAGGAATTGTTATGCTTAGTTTATAACAGAAAAAAAATATCAATTAAAAAAAAAAATCTTACCCCTCGCAAACGAAGTTGGGGGTGGGGAGGGGGTTTATTGGAATCAGCATGTCCGTCTGTCTGTAGACAGGATTTTGTCTGGACCTGTTTTCCAAGACTCTTGCATGGATTTGTCTGAAATTTTGTAATCCCATTATTCACTATATGAAGATGGATACCTGGTATTTTTCATAATAATTGGATTTTCACAGTTTTTTTTTTTCATTTTTATAGACTTAGTCATTTAAGGTTCATGTAGGTTTGATACATAGAATGTAAAACTGCCAGTTGGTACATCTGTAACAAATGTGAATTGCAGATTAAAACTACTCATTAAAACTCAAAAATATCAACGAGTATTAATAAAATGTTTTTGTAAATAATCTCTATAAATCTAAGAGTCATACAGTAACCTTATTAAAAATTGCATCAAAATTACACAGTTCTTTTTTATTATTATTATTTAAAGCTTTTTAGCAAAATTTAAATAAGAATCTTTGTTTTCAACAGAATGACATTACATAAATGTAATTTTTTCTATTGTGCTACAGACTCACGGTGCATTACACAGCAGATAGTGTAAATCCTTGGAAGTAATGAGTGGACATGCATCCAGTTAAAGAGTAATTAATGATTTCAATGTGGGAAGCTGTTAGAGCACCTGTGATCTAGCAGGTGTTATCATATTTCCTGGGAATTTGGCAGAAGAATTAAAGATATCTGTTCTCTATAGCTCTCTTAATTATAATTCATTAATTATAGTCTGTCAAATTAAAATACATATTTACAGGATGACCAGTCTATTATCTTAAAAATGAATTTAATATAAAGTTATCAAGATAAATTTGATATAGTATAAATAATAATATGATATTTTTTCAACAAACAAATTGCAGAGTATCATGTATCACAAAGATAACAAAGTGTTGCAATTTTTTTTTTTCAGTCTAATAAAATAAAATATAATTATTAGTATTGATGTTTTATTAGACTGCACCTTAGGATAATAAGCAAATAAATTTTCACTCTAAATGTTTAAACAAATGTAAACATCTCCTAGGTCCTTAGAAAAAAATATTTAGTGACTTTGCACCTTTTCTGAAAAACCCAGCGGGGGTATTTGTCCATTTTGGACAGTACGCTCTAGTTATTTAATATACAACATGAAGCTATATGTATATTCATTGAAAGAATAATCACACTATAATTTGTACATTGTATATCTTACTCTATTTTTTTTTCTATTTTCAAGAGAATCAGACCGTAAGTTGCATACAGCTTTAATTGATTTTGTCTGAAGTTGTGTTTTATGTGCTGTTAAGATTAATGAATTCTCGTTTTTCACAAACACTTATTTAGCAAGGAAATGCTATAGCTGTAATGACGTCTCCTCGTTAGATGATTGCAATACAACAAGTATATGTCCGGATTTCACCTACGTAAGTGAATTTATCAGATAGATATATATGATATATATAATCAAAAACCTTTTTTTAGTTCTGCTTCAAAGGTGTATAAATTAATTTATATCACCGTACATAATGAATCTTACGAGGAATCGTCACTGGTATATTATAGCAAATCGACAACGACTTTCTCTTTTTATTGTATTTATTAAGAAAACAATCAAATATCGTTACATTAAGAAGGAATTTCGCTTAGTTAAAGAAAATAAGACCCGGTGATTATCAAGTATGTTTAAGTGAAATAGTATGTAATCATTATGTCTTTTTAAAAAACAACGTATTCAAGTGTTGTCACATATATTAATACTGTACCTTTAGTTAATAATCTATACTTATAAATTAATAAATTTTGCAAATAAACTCCGAAACGGGTGCACCAGAGTTCTTACTAACTCCACTTTGAATACACTAGATACAAGATGATGTCCGTAAACTATATTCAGATTTCACTTGCATAGCAAGTATCGTACATTAAATTAAAAGTCTGTTTTCATTTTCTATAAACAGCCACGAAATAGCAAAAACGTGAGTACGATGGCGGTTCCGGTTGGCGGATCTAAGTTACTGGCAATTTTTAATGAACTGACAACAGGCAATCGTTTATTTATTTCATAAAACGTCATCACTGAATTATTCAATCCAAACTTGATTTAAATGATATAAAAGAAATAAGTTGGAATAACCGATTAAAAAGAGAAATGTGCAAATTATTTTCTTCATTCGCCGATCGTAACATTGACGGAAACTTCTAGAACATCATATAGCATCGAACCCGATGCTAAAAAGGAAAACGAGGCGATTATAGCTACATGGACATAAAAAAAGCTTTTGTGTGAATGGTCATTGAAATAATGGTAAATCATTTATAACACTATAGTTTGTGAATAATTATATCGAAAGACTATTGGCAGGTTTTCCTAATAAATTTATAGGTAAAATTTGTATATTCCTCACTGAGAGCATAGTGGCAACGAACCCGAAGTACAATTTGTTCTTCGTAATAAATTTTGCTTACATGAAAAGAGAAAATTAATGAATAAGGTATTGTTCAAATACAATTAATAAAATTTTGTCCTTATCAATACATTTCAGTTTTTTTTTTCCTGAATACACGCTTTTGTATCAAATACTCGCTATTAGTAAGGCGTTAAAAGCTAATGTTTACAAAAAAAAAAAACAATTTATCATTAAAATGTGCATATTCTCTGCTTTTATCCTTGAAGGAAATGAAATAAGAACACCTGAAGTACAATATCCATAACATAGTATAACAGGTTTCACAAAAAACTTCAATTAATGAAGTTGTTATTTTTCATGTTTTTACAAAAGGGGGGGGGGGGGTTGACGTACATCTACTTCTGCTCCAAAACTAAATGCAAAGTATTTCTCTCTGCTATAAGCCTGTAGGCTGTCAGTAGAAACCTTACAATATATATTATTGGAATTTTTCTGTCAGTAGTTGTATAACTTCAATTCCCCGGGCTTGCGCGGGATTTCATCTAGTGTCTTATATTTCAAGCACAAAACCCTGCCAGTAAGGTTTTGTAATTAGAGTTTTTATGATGTTTCAGGATTGTTTAGTACATGAAGGTATAGCGTCTGACTTTACAATTTCCTATAAGCTTGGATGTGCCACAAAGGATGTAAGTAATATAACAATTTTCAACCCTGGCATATAAATTTAATTTCTAATAAAATCAATTTTGAATTATTTTTTGTCATTTGCTGTCTATTCAAATTCAGGCAAACAGATTGACCTCTTCAAGAATATACTGAAAGAAAGTATTTCTTAATGCAAATTGTTAGCTCACCTGAGCTGAAAGCTCAAGTGAGCTTTTCTGATCACCCGTTGTCCGTCGTCCGTCCGTCCGTCTGTCCGTCTGTCCGTCTGTCCGTCCGTCCGTCTGTAAACTTTTCACATTTTCAACTTCTTCTCAAGAACCACTGGGCCAATTTTAACCAAACTTGGTACAAAGTATCCCTGGGTGAAGGGGAGTTTAAATTGTAAAAATAAAGGGCCAAGTCCCCTTACAAGGGGAGATAATCAAGAAAAGACAAAAATAGGGTGGGGTCATTAAAAAATCTTCTTCTCAAGAACCACTGGGCCAGAAAAGCTGAAACTTATGTGGAAGCATCCTTGGGTAGTGTAGATTCTAAATTGTTAAAATCATGACCCCCGGGGGTAGGGCGGGGCCACAATAGGGAATCCAAGTTTTACATTGAAATTTATAGGAAAAATCTTTTAAAATCTTCTTCTCAAGAACCACTGGGCCAGAAAAGCTGAAACTTATGTGGAAGCATCCTTGGGTAATGTAGATTCTAAATTGTTAAAATCATGACCCCTGGGGGTAGGGCGGGGCCACAATAGGGAATCCAAGTTTTACATTGAAATATATAGGAAAAATCTTAAAAAATCTTCTTCTCAAGAACCACTGGGCCAGAAAAGCTGAAACTTATATGGAAGCATCCTGGGATAGTGTAGATTCTAAATTGTTAAAATCATGACCCCCGGGTGTAGGGCGGGGCCACAATAGGGAATCCAAGTTTTACATTGACATATAGAGGAATAAATCTTTAAAAATCTTCTTCTGAAGAACCACTGGGCCAGAAAAGCTGAAACTTACATGGAAGCATCCTGGGATAATGTAGATTTTAAATTGTTAAAATCATGACCCCTGGGGGTAGGGCGGGGCCACAATAGGGAATCCAAGTTTTACACTGCAATATATAGGAAAATTCTTTAAAAATCTTCTTCTGAAGAACCACTGGGCCAGAAAAGCTGAAACTTATTTGGAAGCATCCTTGGGTAGTGTAGATTCTAAATTGTTAAAATCATGACCCCCGGGGGTAGGGCAGGGCCACAATAGGGAATTCAAGTTTTACATTGAAATATATCGGAAAAATCTTTAAAAATCTTCTTCTCAAGTACCACTGGGCCACAAAAGCTGAAACTTAAGTGGAAGCATCCTTGGGTAGTGTAGATTCTAAATTGTTAAAATCATGACCCCCGGGGGTAGGGCGGGGCCACAATAGGGAATCCAAGTTTTACATTGAAATATATAGGAAAAATTTTAAAAAATCTTCTTCTGAAGAACCACTGGGCCAGAAAAGCTGAAACTTATGTGGAAGCATCCTTGGGTAGTGTAGAATCTAAATTGTTAAAATCATGACCCCTGGGGGTAGGGCGGGGCCACAATAGGGAATCCAAGTTTTACATTGAAATATATAGGAAAAATTTTAAAAAATCTCTTTCTCAAGAACCACTGGGCCAGAAAAGCTGAAACTTATATGGAAGCATCCTTGGGTAGTGTAGATTCTAAATTGTTAAAATCATGACCCCGGGGGATAGGCGGGGCCACAATAGGGAATCCAAGTTTTACATTGAAATATATAGGAAAAATCTTAAAAAATCTTCTTCTCAAGAACCACTTGGCCAGAAAAGCTGAAACTTATGTGGAAGCATCCTTGGGTAGTGTAGATTCTAAATTGTTCAAACAGGACCCCCTGGGGGTAGGGCGGGGCCACAATACGTATTACAAGGGGGGGGGGAATTTGGTAAAGAACAGCATGGCCAAAGTTACTCAGGTGAGCGATGTGGCCCATGGGCCTCTTGTTTTTATATTCTCTTGATGGGGCAAGATTTTTTTTAGATATAATAAAGAAGAAAATTTGTCCTATATAGTTTCTTATGAGCTTTTGAGAAGTGTCTAGACATTTCATTCTAGAATTCTGCATCATATTTTAGTTCTTATATTAAATTTGGAATCTACAACGCAAATTAAACTGCATTTAATTCAAACCAACGATTAAATTCCATACAAGGAGCATCAAGGGAGGAACGATATTTTGTGGCGGAAGGCTTTTCAGACGAAAATGAACATTTTTTTTTCTCTTTTGAAGTATTTACAGTACTGGTAAGGTTAGATTCCTATTTTTCCATGCAGGCTGCACAAAGAGTTATTTTGTGCAGTTATATGTTTTATGCTGTTCCAGAAGTATTTATTAAATTAACTTTTATGAATTCTACCATCGTTTTGTGACAAATATAATCTGAAAGTCAGGGGGGAAATAGTGCCAGTTTTAACTTAAAACTTTTCAGATAAATCTAAAAATTTACATCATAGACCCCACTTTTGCTTTTCTTTTCTGAATCTATAAGATAACTTTGATCATTCTGCTTAAATTCAGTAAAAATTTAAGACGTTAAAATAAATTGCTTGCTTGTTAATCTTTTCATGCCAGAAAAATTACATTTTGTGAGTGCAAAAAGATCAAATAATTGATTATGCAAAGTAATGTAAGACTTTTTCCTTTGTCACAATTTTTCATATGTCTTTTCAGGATAGAATAAAAGTATATTCAGTCCCATTATTTATCTGGATAAAAAAAAAAATGATGAGTGATTTATTTCAAAGACACAATTTCAGTGCAGTGCAAAAAAGTGCCATAAAGCCAACAGAAGCGTATTCACCCCCTATTTTGTTTCGATTTTTAATGAAGCTATGTGTTTACACCGGTAGGCAGGGGATGCCCACTTCTCCATGGCACCTGATCCCACCTCTGATGTTTTAGAGGTCCGTGTTTGCTCTGCTCCAAAATTGGTATTGTTTAATGGACTTTTGAGCTTGAATACTGTTCGTTATCTCCATACATTTCATACTAAAAATATACCTAAAAATTGAAGACTTTTGATATGAGGATTCAACCTCTTTAAATGCATTTTATGTGTAATATAGACCAATGAATCTATGAATCCGCATTAAATAAATCCTTAATATTAACACACACCAATATCTATCACAAATAGACCACAAATAGATCGATTCGAGTAATTGCCTCTTTAACTTCCGATTTTATAATTTTGGATATAGTGTTTAAATAGAAACTTCTTATATGAAAAAATAAATGATTAATAGATTTGGAATTCATTCAGTTTTTCTTTTTTTGAATCCGACATAATAAGAATATTTGTGCTACAGTTTGGTGTGGTTATAGCTAATTCATAATTGTTTTTCGTGTATTTGAGATGTCCACTTTCTGGTGGATCGAGACTAAATGCTAAAATTCATATGTTGTAAACTGCTGTTGAATCATCTTTGTTCTTGGTGGATCCGTGTTTTTTTTTTTATTTCACAGCCCACTCTTACCCACGAATTTGCGTCCCCACGAACAATTTGTCACATTACTATTGAATCATATGATTGTTTATACGAACTAACCACGAAATTACGTCTCCACTAATCAGAAAAAGTTTGGTTGCCCACAAACATTGGCCATTACAATGGTTTAACAGAATCAATATAAATCTCATCAATTTTTTTTGAATAGTGAAATGGTGCTATGTTTTCTCAAGGTGTGTATTGCTTTATTCGGTGAATCGACCACCACCACCACCACCACATCAGCCACACCTATCACCACAACACAAGCGACCACACCAGTGACCACAACACAAGCGACCACCACCAGAGGAGCGCCTACTCTGGTGGGTAAAAAGAAGAGAAACCGTATTGACGGTGAATGTTGTAGTACTGATCTATGTAACAGACATGTCCCTGTAAAGAGGAAGAGACAGATTATTATCATGACAGGAACCATACCGGATAGAACTGATGTCATGACTACAACAACGATTTATTCGACTTCATCAAGTGGTATTTATTTGTATTTTTATTCTTGTTAAATCTTAAATTCTCAGAGAAAAGGATGTAGATTTTGTACCAAAAATGATGAAAAAGATGCTAAAGGTTTGAATTCAATGACATACTGATATTATAACTTTTTTTTCTATTATAATCCGAATTCTTATGATTATACTGTACATTTTTCCGTCCACACACACTACGTCCTCAACAATGATTATAGAATTTCAATTAAACTTACCACAATGCACCGTAATTCAGATAATTAATGTACAAGTGATACTAAGTGATTCTAATCACCTTTACACTTGTTATTTAAAATTTTCGTAAGTGCGTCAGGATAACAAAGATTGTACAAAAAAAGGTAACTTGCTGTCCCGAAGAAGTCTGACAGAAATAAATGTATATACTTTATAAAAGACCTTCAGCTTTTATCTTTTTAGCATGTGCTGATATCGACATTGCTTCCTGTCAAAAACTTGCTTCTCTCAAGAGGGACATGTGTAATGATGACTGTTTAGTGCAAGCCTGTCCTCGCACCTGTGGGAAATGCTGTTAGTCTTTCGAGAAGTCATTGAAAGGAAATGCTAAAAAATGTTATTCTGGAGCAACTCAAAAATCATAATGCAAACATTTTCCTGTACACAAAAACGTTTTCCCCCTTTTGTAAGAAGAAAGAATATGGTTCTTTTGCACTGTAACTTAAAGCTTATTTTTTTTAAAATTACAATCTTATATGGCTTTGTAGCTGAGTGTTATTCCTGTCCATTTGTGGGATCCCCAGAAAACTGTTCCAGTACTTCTGTCTGTTTACCAGGGGAGGTCCGTTACTACAGAAATTAAACTAGAATTAATCATTATATTGTACATAAATCTTACAGAAAATAAATCAAATGCATTATACTCGTAATATTAATTGGTTAATGAAATTTGAAATAACAGCAAAAATACATAGCTTTTAAACTCCATCTTACACTGAATAAACATAAATTAGCGTACATCTAAATGATTACTTCTTTAAATTTTAACAACAAAGATGACAACTTTTTTTCAGAAATGCTATGTACTAGAAAAATATATGGATAATGCTGAACACGGTTATCAAGTAGGATGTCTTCATGAAAATGTAAGTTGTTTATTTGCAAACATTATCTAAAGAATGCACCTTTTTATTTTTAAAATTGAAATAGACAATAAAACCCCAAAATTAAAAGAAATTTAAAGAAAATTGATAAACATAATAATGCATCCTAGGTGTGTAGAAGATTCCATGATAATGCTGGAAATGTATTTGGTCGAAGGAGTGACCACGTTGGTTTGACTTTGGACGGGAATTGTTGCAATGGAGACCTTTGTAATCACCACGCCCTTTTTCACCCCACATCAACCACTACGCATGCACCAACACATGCACAGTCTACCACTCCAGCACCATGTGCGTTATTGTTTAGAATTGAATATTTATTTTTGAAGTATACATCTCTATAGCTCAGTAGCTAAGTACTTCGATACTAGCTTGAAAATACGGATATATATTTAATTGCTGTGGTAAAATTTAGGATTGTCTCCCCCATGCATAGCTCTGATCCTTCGACGTATTTGACTTCAGTCTTTGGCACCTTTTCTAAGCTATTCAAAGTCTTTTTATTTAAATATTTTGGATTTTCAATTTTTGGACATGAGCATCACGAGATAACTAACTCGTTTTAATGAGTAAAAACATTGTTGAAACGGTTTAAATTAACTTGTTCTAGCGAGTAAATTATCTCCTTAAAACAATTTAATGAAAAATATTGATTGAAGCATGATATTTAAAGCTTTTGATGTAGTAGTTTCGAAATGCAACAATAAAAATATATACATAGTAGTTTTATCGATATTAATATGCTAGTATTTCTAGGGAAAAGGAAGATGGAGAAGAATTTTGAAGAAGAGGGGTATGGGGGAGACATGGGGGCAGGTAGATTGTCCCCACTGACGTAGATATCAGTAAACATCATCCTGATTAATAAAAAATCAAAATATTTGCAAGTTTAGTAAAAATTTTATGATTTATTTTATTATAAAAATCACCAATCTGTCTTTGATACAAGTATTATGTGCTTGCACGGTATACATAATAAATATTGTGAGGAGTAAAATAAATAACGACAGGTCCCTCTTCCGGTTTTAATATTCAATTCCTAAATACAAGTAGTGCTGTGCCCATTCGAGGATACATCAAAAGTAGCAATATTGTAAAAGTGACACTGGCTATGTAAACTTTGTAAATATTTGATGTTCTGTCACCCTGTGGTAAACACATAGACGTGATCCTCAACACTCTTGTGCACCAACCCCCAACTCAAAAAAAATATCGACAGTGAATCATGACAGAATATCATATAAACTGTAAATATCAGCAGATCATATACACCTTTTTATTACTTAGAATGATATATCATTTTTGCTTCATTGAAGATAATCTTCATAAGCTTAATCACGAGTTAAAGGGGGTGGAGGGTCAGCCAAGAGAAACATTGGACAAGCAAAAAGGAAAAAGAGATTTGATAATTCAATTATGTTATTTTCGAGATATATTATCAACTCAGACAAAACAGCTTGAGGAAGGGGCACAATAATACTCTTGCCACTCCCTCTCTTCAAAAGTGGTGAGGGGGGAGGGGGGTATTAGGCCCTTATAACTACCCCTATGGTCTGACAGCTGACGTATCAATCCCACTTCTTCAAAAACTAAAAAATAATGATATATCTATAACACTATAATCATATATGATAGCAAATATATGGTACAAGTTTTGACTCTGAGTCCCGAGTGAAGTGACGTTTCATTAGAATTCCCACCCTGAGGAGTTAATTAACATGTAATAGCAATATTTGTTTCACTTTTTTCTCTGGAAATATTGATATATTTATATATATATATATATATATTCTTATTTCTCCATATTCATAAAACTTAAGTAAATTTATGTAATTTACCAAAATATTTACAATTCTAAAAATAAGTAATAATATATTAATATATACCAAGTTGTGGACCTAGGCTGCATACATAGGTGTCACAGCTACATTGTAGAAACCATATCTGGACCTGAACCATACAACGTATAGTTGTATTTACTAATTTCACAATATACAATATTTACATATTCTTTCAGGTCAGATCTCATCATAAAAGATATTTCATATATCAGTGTAACTTTTAAAACAGATCTCTATAGATTTATATTCATTCAAATCATTTGCTATTATTATTTACACATCTTCCATTTAATCATCAAATACTATTATAACTTCATTCATACTCATTCATTCAACAAAGATAAAGTGTTAGTAAAAGAAATTAAAGAACTTACTGTGATCAGGTCTTATAGTCCAGTCAAAAATATTTGTACTGTATATATAACTAATCAGACAAGATCCCAGCACTATGGCTTGTGGCTGGATTCAAAGTGAATTTTAAAAGAACAAAGAGTAACTCACTAAGGAATTTGACCTCAATGACCTACCAATAAAATCTCTGCAAAACAAGAATAGCCAATCGACTATTTCTAACCTCTAAACTGGTTCTCATATATACTAATGAATAAACTAGAGAGTTCTAACTATGAAAGATAACTCTAAATCTAAAATAAGTATACCATGCAATATGTGCAGTAAGGTTAGTAAATGTAATTGTCAAACGGAGTTTAAGTTTAAGTTCATATTTATTTATTTATGGCAATGTGTTTATTTATTAAATTATTTTATATTCAATTTATTTACAGTTTAAAATATATATAGCAAATAACCCATTATTATATATATATATATATATATATATATATATATATATATATATATATATATATATATATATATATATATATATATATATATATATATATATATATATATATATATATATATATATATATATATATATATATATATATATATATATATATATATATATATATATATATATATATATATATATATATATATATATTAAAATAAAATCCAAGATAAACAAAGTTCACATTTAATTATTACACTAAGCGCTTTCGCCGTGAGGCTCTTCAGAGTGTAACAAAGTTTATAAAAACAATACAACTTGGTTGTTATGACGTCGTTATTGTGACGTCATAAAGGCAGCCTTATATATTGGCGCAGGTAAATGTCATTAGGGCGCCAAAAGTAAAGTCATGCGCACTCGAATTAGACTCGATCTCGTTAAGTTAAAACACAAGATACAATTCAAAATATGTGTATAAATAAGGAGATATAACACTTTATCTTGAGAAGACACCTTAAAATAAGACATTGTACAAGTTATGACACAAATGTAGAGACTTTAACGCTTCTTTACAAAAAAGATGATCATTTTGCCTTTTAAAAAATACAACATTCTGAAATCGTCATGATGAAGGAGATTAATGGCATCTGGAGTAGTTTCAAATGAATTTGAATTCCATATAGGAGCTGAATAAAATGTAGACAGATATGATAATCTAGCTTTAAAAAAGAAAATTTTAAATTCTATAAACTGAAATTTTTACTATTTTACATTTGTAAAACACAGAAAATGCATATTTTTCTTTCAAAAAATAAATTTTCAACAAAGAACAATATAATTTAAACATTGAAAGCATCAAAGGTTATAGAGTTTAATGGCAAAAGAAGTTCGTAACGTAATTCACTGTATCTGTGTGACAATGAGATATTATTATTTTGTTTAATTAGTACTTATCTGGAAACTGATTGTAATTTTTTTTTTCAAATATCACTTCCACGATAAAAATTGATGAAATATATCGGCTAAGATTATAGTTGTCCAACAAAGATCCAATTTTCTTTGAATTCCGTCAGTTTGTGAAACGAGTTTTGTGAGAGTTTCTTTTATGTATAAAAATAGCGTATAATGATTTATTCACATTAGGGTTTTTTGCAGGTTAAATACCTGTAATTTTTAAAATAAAGCAATCTTTTCGTAAATCGAGCACTTAAGACAGAGTTAATTATCTTGTCATAATGTGATTAACACATTCTCAAACATCACATCTCAAACATAAAGGAAAATTACCGCAATTTTTTAATTAAGAAATAATGTATCATTTTTAAACATCTATCGGGATATAAATACGGGTTGGTCACGAGATCAAAATCCATAAAGCTTGTACGAACCCGTATTTATATCCCGATAGATGTTTAAAAATGATACATTATTACTTCGTATTTACATTTATGACTTATTTATATTTTATATTTTCCTGATTATAATACTTTACGTGTGAAATGTTTTATTTTTCAAACTCAACGGCACGTATTTGATCCATTGATTGCGCGTCGACCCTTTATGACGTCACTGAGAAATAACGTCGAACGTTTATGACGCGAGGAACCCGTGTTTATACGGATATAGATACGCGTTGCTTTTAATAGTGTTATATAAAAGAAACGTTTGCAAATATAAATATCATGCAATATGCGTTGTATTCCTTTTCTGGTCTACGTTGCAAATATCAAGAAACAAGAATTTACTTTTTTGTAAATTGATCTTAATGTACTTTTAATAGGCATTTTTGTATTTGAGAAATGTGATTATTTTATTGTGAATTATCTTTTTTTAATTTCTAACTGACTTTCTTTTTATAGTAATAAATTTCAGGATAATTGATACATTATATATATAATGACTACATATAAATATACCAAAGGTTCGTTAAACAAAGCTGACATAGCTGGGAAAACTAAACTAAACTTCTTTTCATCAAAGACATTATCATGGTTTCTGTTGGTTGCTTTATATTGCAGACGGATGCAAGTATACGCATAATAGTCACTGCCCTAATGGGTTTACCTTAGTTGGAGGGAAATGTATTCTTGTTCGGCTGCATTTAACGACGTACAGCGGAGCAAAGGTAACCTGCAAAGAAGTATAAAAAAAAATAATTACAAAAGAGCGAAGGTAATTTACAAGTAGTATCAAAAGTGAATGACGAAAGAGCGAAGGTGACTTAGCAAGTAGTATCAGAAGTGATTTACAAAAAAGCAAAGGTAACATACTAAGGAATAGCAAAAGATAATTACAAAAAAGTAATAGCATGTTACAAAGTGGTATCAAAAGTTTTAAAATTCCAAAAAAGCCATAGCATGTTACAAAGTGGTATCAAAAGTTAATTCCAAAAAAGCCATGGTAAGTTACAAAGTGGTATCAAAAGCTAATTCCAAAAGAGCCATGGTAAGTTACAAAGTGGTATCAAAAGTTAATTACAAAAGAGCCATAGTATGTTACAAAGTGGTATCTAAAGTGCATTACAAAAATAAAAAGGTAACTAACATACAAACATGGGCAGCAGAGATAACTTATAAGGTGGAAAAGATACCTTACAAAAGAAAATAGGAAGAATGTCTTTCAGAAAAGCACCCACATTGAGAAGTTATACTAAATTTTATAGTATAACATACAAATGGTGTCAATGGTGTTTTATAGAATATCATGCAAATTAAGATCTATGAAAGGTAAACAAAAAGTGTATGGATTTTTGAAGTTCTTTATTTGCTTCTTTTTATTGGGGATGGGTTTTTTCCTCACATTACACTAAAAGTTTTTAAAGAACTATTCTTAATCAGCAGTGGGTTATTTTTTTTTTAATGCTTTAATGTAATTTGTATGACAACAATTTAAAAGATGTTCAATTTATAGGAAAAAAAATGATTTATTATTTCGATTATAGGATTCCTGCAAAAATCATCACTGCGCAAAACTAATGGATAATATATCTGAACGTGACGCAGCTAATATCCGTCTTTACATCAATCGGCTTATTCCTGGTAGGTTGTGTACTGATTGATTGATTGTTATTGTTATCGTTTAACGCCGAGTCGGCAATATTTCAGCCATATTTCGGTGGAAGTTTTGTACTGATCCTTTATTGTAATAGGGTTATCCTTAATTTTTTTCCATAACTTCTCTCTCCACTCATCTTCTTACAGTTCGCAATAGTTCAAGCAATTAGATTGCCTTTAAACATTTTCATATTGTAACATATTAAAATAATATAGTTTTATGAATTACTTGAAAACTAATGTGTACATTGAATATGACAAAATTTATTCTTTAAGTTAGTTATTCGTTTTACGTTTTTGCTATTACCATTTATAGATATATCTCCTGATGGCAAAGCGTTGCTGGTTGGTGCTCACACCAACTCCCATCATCACCTGGTGTGGGATTCATCCGGGCATATGGTTCCAGGTGTCCCTCACGATCCAGCTCCCAACACGTGTGTCGTCCTCAGGACCGATGACCACAACGATCACCACCACGGACATTTCTTACGCCCCACACCCTGTGATCATCATTACTTTTATATTTGTGAGGCGGAATTTAAATGAACTACAACGCTGTTATTTTTTCCCCTTTTTTGGGTGGTGAGGGGGATTTGCTTTTCGTTTTGACAGAAAAAATAGTGATTAAGAATGTGGAATAGTTGAAACTCTTAAACATACTCAGCGATTGCATTTCAGCTTCAACTGATGTGTTTTGTTCTTTTTCATCGTTCCTGTGGTCCGTAAAAAGCTTAGAATTACGGACCCAAATTTGGCAAACAATGACCACGTTTGACGAGTTACACATAACTTATGAAGTAAACATTTCATGCAATGGTATCAATGGGGGGGGGGGGGGTGCTACTTAAATTTCAACAAAATAACGCAATAAAATCATGACAAAATATCCAAAATATCTAGACCTGTTTATTCTTCTTGCAAATTTCAAGTTCATTGACCAACCACCAATTTTTGCTCACTGATTAAAATCTTAGATAAATAATAACTTTATTTAATATTTCAATATATCACTAATCAATAGTCAATATTATCCATTCTCTAATTTTCTAAAACAGATTTTGTGTAAAAAGTGTTTTTACACAATTTCGTGTTTTGAATGTTTCGCTGTGCAAGAACTACGCAATAAACCTTCTTCATTACGACAAAGGTCTTCACAGAGACACTACAGGAATTGATGGTTTTGGATGCACGAAGTCATATTGACATGCAAATTTTAGTATTTTTATTTAAACTTGTTTTTAAATCACAAATCTACATAATTTTATTTTTCTTTGACGGCTTATTTCGAGGTACAATTATTCAATTAGATTTGATTTAATAAATTGGCAGTCGTATATTTTCACTGCACTGTTGCTCCCAAGAGAGAGAAGGGGGTGGATCAATTAAGGGTCATGTAAACCTTGTACAGATGTACAAAATTTCATTTATTAGACAATATTAGAAAATCATTCCCATCATTGGTGGAGAAGACTTTCAAATACTCTAAATATTAAACGATTAAACCCAAATTATTAGATGATTGCTAGAATCATTACAATTGAAATCACTAGTATCTCTTTTTCTTGTATTCTATTTCTATTCTAATTCTGTTTCTGCTATGAGAGAAACTTCAGACGTATCGTGTTTTAATTTATTCAAGAAGTGATGTAAATCAAATGTGCATTCTCGAAAAACTCATAAAAAAAAAAATTCAGAAAACATGAAATAATAATTTGTTTTCCAAAATTAATAACCTATGGATGTTCAATACTTTACACAACCATTTATGGCGTTAAATTAAAGACTAGGCTACATAACTTTATAAATCACAGCTTCTTCAATAAAAATGTAACTCAGATATTGTTGTTAGCCACCTACAAAATTACTTTGTTGAATTTGCTTTTTTCATTTGTTTGTCAATCTGATATATATCAGATGAACTCGAAATAAAAATACAACACAGATTTTATTAGTCTGACAATTCAAGCTTTGAAACTTTGAAAAGACAACACAAGTACAGAGATACTCACCAATAATGGGAGGTGCTGGCTGTACTCAAACAGAACCACCCACGTGTACAGCAATCCCTATAAATAACGCAGAGTGGGGATCCCATGGTATTCACACGTATTACGTCACGATAAAAGCAGAGAACGTAGTGGATCTCGCTACATTTGGTGTTTCAGAACCTTACGACCATAATGCGAAGCTTCCTTCAACTGGCATTGACTGTTTCATATTTTTTATCTTTTACTTGCTAGAGATGTTTATGGCAAACTAAACAAAACAATATGGAAAAAGGACGACAAGCTTTTCCATGTAACTTCCCTTATCTATATAGTAACATTTCACTTTCACCTGCATACGGTGTTTATATCTCCCAGCTGATTCAGTACACAAGAGTATGTTCTAAGTATAATCAATTTAAAACATAGGCAGGTTCCTAACAAAAAAGGTTAATATTACAGGGCTTCCAAAAATCTCGTTTAAAGTCAGAATTTCGCATGTTTTATTATAGTTATAATGACCTCGTTTGCTAATACAAACTATCGTCGAGTCGTATTTTGACCAACATGTTTTATACCACGTGTTCGTCCATTTTTTTTTTCTTATTAATTTCCACTATGGATTACTCCATGTACCAGATCTATACTGAGAGCTAAAGCGGGTTTGTCTTGTTTACAATATGTATTATTTAAGGATTTTTGAGATCGATCACTTTTCGTTATCTTCACCTTTTCAAAATGTTATAAAAAGAATCAAGTCCAACCAAAGTCTTTAAGTTTGACAGTAAAGAAATTGTCCCATCTTCTACTCACTATAATCTTGGACTTACATTTTCGAATTCTGGGAAATGGACAAACCACATCGATAATGTTACTAAACTGGCTTTAAAAGAAATTGCACTTCTTTGTAAATTGAAACAATCATTAAATTGTGATTTCTTAACAAAGATGTTTATTACATTTATCAAGCCCTTATTTGAATATGCATCAAAAGTATTGGAAAATATTTCCGCAGCTGACTGTGAAAGGCTGGAGAAACTTCAATTAGAAGCTGCACGTATTGTAACCGGCCTTCCTATTTACGTTCCTCGTGACTCTTTACACCATGAAACAGAATATGGGAAACACTCGCTTATAAACGAGAAAAGAGAAGTTATGTTTAATGTTTAAAAAAAAAACATGGTCTTGCGCCAGAGTATTTATCAAATCTATTACCTCCTGAAGTCTCACAAACAACCCAATAAGATTTACGTAATTTTAATAATATTGTCATACCCCAATGTAGAACAAACTTATTTAAAAAACTCATTCTTTCCATTAACAATATGGATCATGAAACGTCTTGCCTACTGAGAACAGAAACCTTGATATTGTAAATGCTTTCAAAAAAAGACTCCTTAAAGATGAATCTCCCCAAAAATATTTTTTCTTTTGGTGAAAAGAAAAAAAATCAATTTTTACTAGACTGAGTCACGACGTAAGTCTCCGTAAGTCAGATCTGTTTAAATTTAGGCTTTCAGATAACACTGCATGCTCTTGTGGATATACCAATGAAAACACTGAACACTTCTTTTTGTATTGTAAAAATTATGCTGAAATAAGAACAGAATTATTTCACACCATACAAAATAACAAAGAAGCAACAAACCTTGACATAATTCTATTTGGGGACCCAAACTTGGGCCAACATTATAATATGAAATTTTTAAAGCCGTACACAAATTTAATTAAAAATCTAAAAGATTTGTTTTGAATAACCAGCGTAACTATTCTGTATCTATTACAACCCCCTTCCTTTCTTTCCTTGCACCCCTTCCACCCCTTTCTAGTTTCCTTGCACTTCATTGTACATTTGTTTGTTGTACACCACGTGTATATGTGCCATTTTGTTTATGTTGGAGAGGACAATCTAAATCGGTATCCAATCCTGTTGATTACGTTTCAATAAAATATGTTTAAATACAAAAATAATCAAGTATCACATTTCAAACGTTCTGCGATGGGTTTTTTTTCTATTCAATCAATAATAACTCCGAATTGGTATTTCTCTCGTGTTTTTTTTTCATAGTGCAAATGGGCAAGTATGATGTCATGAAATTCTATTTACGTTGGCTGGATTATACGTGGTATATCCTTACAGGTAAATAATATAAGGAAGGGAAAAAGAATGTTACTTTGTTTTCCGGGATGTCAAATATTTATAAATGATTTCATTTTTTGGCTTGGTTTAAATAATGGTATTTTGTTTACAATCATAATTTACATTTAGAATTTTATTGAAGTTTATTTTTTTAAAATTTTGTATTACTCCTTTATATAGCTATAAAACGTATCATTTTAAGTTGCAATCGTAAAAGTTGCATCATACCACCACTAATATGCACGTTACAAAAATAATTTTTATTTCTAGTATTGTTTGTCTATATTTTTAGTATTGTTTTTCTAGAGGCTAAGCATATGCAGTGTTTTGTATTCATACATAAGAATAATGAAGAAAAAGGGAAAAATCAAAATGGATTTTTGTAATATATCTTACTTTGGCAAAGTAAGCATAATTTGATTATTTTCCTGACTTACAACTTGTGCTTTTGATTGTAATTCAATTAGAGACAAGGTGATGGTAAATGAATTAAATTTTTATTGTAATTGACCTCATCTCTGGTTTAAATTCATCTGTATGGAAACCTTTTCTAGCATTGTCAAAGGCCAAACGTTATATTGTCTAATCATCAATGCAACTTATAATGTAACGATCTTATGTAATACCTCCCAATATTTCTATCAATAATTTATGCAGCTATAGAGAAATAAACAAAGCACCCTGTTTTGTATATACAGGGATGAACAATTGCAATCATTGCAGACAAAAAGTACATTACCTGCTAAGAAGTTAAGTAAAGTAGATCCGATGAAGAGGAATGTCGCACTATTTAAAGTATGTTATCTTCAGGTTAGAAAGTACGTTAGTTTTTTTTTTTTACTGGAATGCGCATGCTGGAGAAAGATCATTTCAGCTTCACATTACTATCTAAAAAACACATTTTATATAAGATTTGAGTTTTGTCATCTAATTTGTACAAACAAATATAAAAAGAAGTTCCAATGCAGGAACTGGAGCATGTAAGCGAATATTTATTTTTTTAAACTGATGATAAAAACTGCAAAACTGTAAAATACTAAAATTTCTGAAATTTCTAGAATTTAATGATATCATCTATTTATTAAACTTACTGTACCTTCCATTTTAGCATTGAAATTACAGTGAATGAAACAATGCATAAAGTACTTTAGTGATTCTATATTGATTATAGCGACGTATGAGTATACAGGGTGATAATATTGCTAAGGTAGTTTCATAAACCCCCTCCCCTAAAATGTTTCACTGTCTAACAATAAATTAAATGAATCAGTAGAAAAGAATCAATTGTCCAGAAAACTACATTTGCGCATAATGTCAGGTGTCAGAATATACAATATTCTAAGAGTCCTTCTATATCGTGCAGAATCCTGGAAGTTGACATCCAAAACAATCAACAGAAGAGAAGTCTTCCAGATCAGATTCGATGGATACTGTGTATATTCTGGATAATGACAATCAGCAATGAGGTATTGCCTTCCAGATCAGGTTCGATGGATACTGTGTATATTCTGGATAATGACAATCAACAATGAGGTATTGTGCAGGAGAACAAAACACCCTCCCTGGATATCAAGAGGGGAAGATGGAGGAGCATAGGTCACTCTTTAGAATGCACCCAGATTCCATCCTTATGATTGCAATGAAAAAAGACACCAGCAGGGAAGAGAAAGGGAGAAAGACTTGGAAAATATAGAGACGGTACACCAAAAGAGAATTGAAAGAAAGAGCACAATGGTAAGGGGAGATCCAACATTGGTCAGAGGACAAGCTGTGATGAAATACTCTGGTAATTGCCTCATGTGAGAACCAGCCTACTAAGGATTAAGAAATTAAGTAAAAGTAATATAGTACAAGTGGATAATATACAGGAGAAGACTGTTCTCGTACAATTGTAATTAAACATGAATAACCCTAATATACATGAACTATAGGAATACCTCATTGCTTCGTGCTATATTAAATAAAGCTACCGATTTTACACATACCCTTAAAAATCTAAATACTGAAAGCACTAATCCTTAAAATTGATGCTTTTTAAAAGATTTCCCAACTGTAGGATAGCTTATTTCATTTTCAAAGCTGTCTAAATTGTAAAAATGATGTATTGAGACTACAAATTATAGTCCAAAAGCTTGGTAAATTACCTGTACACAACGATCGAAGGTTCAGCAATAGAATTCCTGAGCAATGTTTTTTTTAATTAATCAGCTCCAAATGTAGAATAAAAATACCCCCTGGTCATTGATATGCATTATCAAAGGTCAAATTTGAGGCTATTTAAGCCGAAATGGGAAGGTCTTATCTCTAATTGCAGTTCATAAATAGCAATACACATATTTATAGAGTATCAGAAGTACATCGTGCCATCTGTGATAAGTCAAACACGTAAACATAGTCTTATGTATGCCTACAAATAAAAGTGATATCTACACATATTGCAGGGTAGATATATACTTGTTAAACAAATCATAGAAATAATTTTACCGTTGCATGAAAAATATATGCAAAAATCCTGTATTTTTTTTTTATTCTTAGATAGTTTGGCATTTATTGAACCTTACTGAAAGGTTCTGTCTTCAGAACTTGCTTGGGAATGAGAAAATTTCCATTCTAATCAATATGTATATTCAGGTAACTAGTCATTGATATGCTTAACAGTTTCACAAAAAAATATAATAATTTCAATAAACTATAAATGAAGACCCATTTATTATTCCAAATAATCCTTTCTGTTACTGCATGTTGCATCAAGATTATTTGAGAGGTTTTTTTCTTCTTCTTTTTTTATTTTGCCTACACATTTTTGACAAGCACCGGTAGTCTTTGTGGTGAAGGTCATACTTGAGAGATGCGTGATTTTCTTAGGGATTACTTTGTCTGACGTCAGTCTGTCTGTCCGTCTGTCACATATTACATCTTGAGAACTGTAAAAGTTAGACATTTGATATTTGTCTCATGCATTGCTTCAAAGAATGACTTCTAAATATCAAGGTTACCGACCTCATTACCTCTAAACTTGAGCTTTGACTTTCTTTTCAAAATACACGATATTACCGGTATTCTTTGACTTTTAAGAGGTTATTTTGTGTTATTTGGCAAGTGCATTACTTGTAATATAACGTTGAAAAATATCAGCGTTACAGTCCATCTGACCTTGACAATCAAAATTGTATTGAGGTTTGATAACGATAACATAAAACAATAGCCAAACGTTGGCATCTAAGTGCAGAAATTTGGCGATAGAAAATTTTAAAAGTTTAAAAGATCTGTCTATGGGGCAGTTTTTGTTCAAGATAAATCTTTTTTATCGGGGTACAGAACAGAGATTAGAGATAAAATAGAGATCATTTTCTGTTACGTAAATCTGAATCTTAGCATAAGAATTACTGACATAAGTTTCAGCTTGTATCAAACATTGAACAATCTGTAATAGCAAGCAGCCAATCAGTTTCACGTAGACATTACTACAATTAGTATAGGTCACATTTAGATGTTCTTGCCTGAAATTCAAATGCCACTTTTGAAATATTTTTTCAGCACAAGAAATTAGCTTAAAATTATAAGGACAATCAAGTTTGTAACTTAGAATTGCATCATAAAAACGCAATATTTTTACTTGCACTTACTTATGTATATTCAAAAAATTTCTTTCGGAAGACATATTTCATGCAGTTTCTTTTTGCTTTACTTCTTTTTTATCTCTACTCTCTAAATATGACATGCAAGCTTTTTTTATCCCCCCCCCCTGAAAAGCGGGGGTGTATAGTGATAGGGGCGTCCGTCCGTCCGTCAGTCTGTTACGCTTTGGGGTACACATCTCTTATCCGCTCTTATACCACTGAATAAAATTTAATAAGTCTTTCACAGAATCTTTGTTACATTGTGCCATTGTGCACATCTTAATTTATTTTTTGATCGGACACTTATTTCGGTCTCTCATAGAAAAACATGAACTTTGCCATTATAATCATATGGGAGGCGGAGGTATTATTTTGTAAGTTCAGTGCTCACAGTTCCTCTAGTTTTCTCTACAATTATGTCATACAAATTTCTTAAATGTTTTCAGCTGCATGCCAAAGTTTTATTGTTCGGGAGAAGGAATAAAATGCTTCAGTAACAAGGAATATGTGAATGATTTACAGTAATCTCCGCAACAGAACAAGAGTTTATGAATAAAATAAATTCTTTACAATTTGGAATGAGTGCATTGCACTGAGGGTTTATAGGTAATCCTCGATATCATTTATCTTAAGCCTTTTGTACCTTCCTGAAGAGGTCATCTGAACAATACGCTATGAAGAATAATTTAGGTAATCCTATTCTTTTGACATTTTCTTGAAAAATCTTCATTAAGGCATCTAGAACTTGTTCTAAATTCACTTTGTTTCACTAATTCTAAATTAACTTCAACAGTTTCCTTCATTTTAAATTGTATTCACCCCAATGTTTTCCTTGTCAGACAGAAATGGTTTAGGCATTATATTTACCAACCGGAAGTGCTCTTCTGCATATCTCTATGTTAAGATTACCACTGATTTCATTTTTTCTTTCTTTTTGGATTGAAAACTTTTGCGATTTTACTTTCAGCTATTTTCCCTGAAACATAAATTACAAAATAATTTGAATTACTTCAAGGGCTTCTAATATATTTTTGGTCAAGTTAGATGTGTAAATTATCAAAAAAGGATAAAACAAAAATAGTTTATCAATAATTGTTCATGATTTTCAAATTTCTAATAAAACTTATCTCTTATTTATTCTAAGGTATATTTCTGTGTATCCTTGGTGTAGCGTGGGGTCAGGACTCTCTGTGTGACGACATAGACATGGATGTATGTCGAACATTCAATCTTCACGTCAACATATGTGCGGATCCGTGTCTTTCTAAACTCTGTCCTAGGACCTGCGACAAGTGTCGTAAGAAAAATATATTTTGTTTTTTAACCTCAACGTCAAACAACCTTATTGCAGTATTCAATCAAAATACACTACAAAAAAGTTAACATAAATGAATTGAATAAGAAGTTACTTACGTACATATTTATCTGGGTTTTTTTTTTTTTGTTTTTTTGTTTTGTTTTTGTTTTTTGTTTTTTTTACTTAAGCATTTAAATTTAAGGAAAAATTATTTGAAGCATCCTATGAAATGACACTTTGAATACACTGGATTTTCTTTAATTTGATCACACAACAAGGTTAATCAATTACAAATATAAAATATCCAACCGATGGGCAGGATGTTTATATATTCATATTGTACTGAATGAATAGTTAAAATACGCGTTAACTAAATACAATTGGTGACGTCATTGAGTTTATTGATATTATAGCATATATATGTAATATTCATAAAGCAATTACAAGATCTACAAATTTCATAAAACAGTAAGTTTCTTTCTTAACAAGTCCAGTAACTTTGCCATTTTCTGCAAAAATATTTCCAAGTTTATTTTGATATTGAAATATGCATGTTCTAGAAGCAGTGGATGAAAAAAAAAAACCCTTTGAACTATCACTTGTTTTGCTTTTTGAAACGCAACAGATGTAAATCTAACATTTTAAGCAAAAAAAAGCTACCACGAAATAACGAAAATACATATAGTATTTTTCGGGCTTTTTACTTACATAAGACTTTATTTAGATTAATGATTCCAAATTTAAAAAAAAACAACCAAAGTATATCAAATAGAAAGCCATCGTAAATGAACTCCAAACACTTAATCTTATCATTGTATGTTAACAATATTCTGTACAGCACGGCATTTTTTTTTTTAATTTTTCAAATAGTGAAATTACTATCACTCT
This sequence comes from Saccostrea echinata, assembly GCF_033153115.1. Classification (NCBI taxonomy): domain Eukaryota; kingdom Metazoa; phylum Mollusca; class Bivalvia; order Ostreida; family Ostreidae; genus Saccostrea; species Saccostrea echinata. The sequence continues at coordinate 9,479,539 of NW_026889761.1, forward strand.
TTATTTAATTATTTCCTGAAGAAGTTCTTTCTTCAGGAAAAATAGATCTTAAAAGATGTGTAAACAGATTAAACCATCAATGATATAATTTCAACTTTGTTTCTTTGATTTTCTTCTTTAGAAAAATAGTATTGTTATTGTTTGTTATAATTACATTTTTCGAAATCTCATACAGCTAGAAAGTGCTACAGTTGTAACGATGTTTCCTCGTTGGATAGGTGTAATACAACACGTATATGTCCGGACCGTACCTATGTGAGTTGACAACAAATAAATATTTATTTTTCGCAATACTTATACAAAAAAATAATCTACTATTAACGATTATCTTTACAGAAATCAATTTTCTAAAAAACAAATTTTCTTTTATTCATTAAGTTTTTTGGTAAAAGAATATACATACGTAATTGGCATTCTACTAATTTCATGTGTAACACTTATATTTTATTCATTTCACATTTTGTGTATACATACTGTAGATTCATAAATATACGCGAGGAATTAATTATCACGTAATTTCGTGAGAAGCACCTCGCTCGAAATAAAATTACTCGCTTTAATTTTTATATAGCTAAAATACATGTAAAACTCGGGACCAACATTCCAACCGCAAATTCCTGTTCTTGAGATTTGACATCTAACTGTAATTTCGCGATATTAAGTATACGCGAAAAATAAGAAATCCACAGTAATACATGATCATATCATACTAATAAAATTTCCAATTTTCAAAACATTTCATGCATACGTAAATAGCAATGTTATCGTTCTTACATACATGTAGTATAATTTCACTATTTCTTATATATACAGCAGATCACTTAAGTTTCGCGACACCTTATTTTTACGAGATTGTTACGTGGTATTTATAAGAAAGACAAAATTTTCACGAGTTTTGATCATTGCTATGTATAATATTTAATAATACACATAATAATACACATTCATAATAAACATTCTGATTGTTCACACAAGTACTCTGAAGTTGACATTAAAAAGATGCTTGAGTTTCTGATTGACAATATCTATGTGGTTTTTGGAGACCAGGTCTTCCAACAATCTATTGGAATTCCCATGGGTACCAATTGCGCCCCGCTATTAGCAGACCTTTTTGTATTCATATGAAGCAGAATTTGTTCAAAATCTTGTACGTGAAAAAAATAAAACACTTGCTGTGGCTTTCAACTCAACATTTAGATATATCGACGACGTATTGTCAATTAACAATGGCTATTTCCATTCTTATGTCGATACGATATATCCTTGTGAACTTGAGATAAAAGATACCACAGAGTCTGACACATCTGTTTCATATTTGGATATTTTACTTGAAAAAGACGTTAATGGTAATCTAACAACCAAGCTTTATGATAAACGTGATGACTTTAACTTTTCAATCGTCAGCTTCCCTTACTTATGCAGCAATATACCTTCATCACCTGCATACGGGGTATATATCTCTCAGTTGATTCGATACGCAAGAGCATGCTCTACGTATGTACAATTTCTAAAACGAGGTAAATTATTGACAAATAAGTTGATGAAACAAGAATATCAGCTGTCTCGTTTAAAGTCATCATTTCGTAAGTTCTATGGTCGATACAATGACCTTGTCAGCAAATACAATTTATCATTGAGTCAAATGCTGACTGACGTTTTTCACACTAATTGTTAGGCCATTATTTACACACTGAATTGTCGACGGATTTTTCCGTGATTTCCCGATCATGACAAGGAGCACACGGCGGATGTGACCGGTCGGCAGGGGATGCTCACTCCTCCATGGCACCTGATCCCACCTCTGATGTTTGGAGGTCCGTGTTTGCTCTGCTCCTATTTTGTATTGATTAATGGACTTTTGAGCTTGAATACTGTTCGTTATCTCCATATATTTCACGGTAGTACACGGTAACGAAATTTTTGTGACCAATCCATCTCGCATAATTACTCCAAAATAAAGTTCTAGCGAAAAATGGGTGATTTACAGTATACAGTTTAATTTCATATATTACCATAGTAATGAAGTTTCTTCTTGCAACGATTTCTACAATTAAAACTTTTTTTATAAATGTAATCCCACCTTTAGAAATGCTTAGTACATGAAGGAATAGCCTCGGACTTCTCGATTACCTACCAGCTTGGATGTGCCACAGATCTAGTAGGTAGCTTATTTCTGAATTACCTACATGTATATATTTATTTTTCTATGATTTATGATTGATTTTACCGAGTGAGGTCTATATACACTTTTTAATGTATTGGAAACAGTGTTTGCTTTGTTATAACGCATGATATGAATTATAAGGATAATGTTTTTTAAATCATATATCACAGCATTCTTGGAGGTCCTGAAATCTTGATTGTAACCTTTTCTTTTTTTTAGGTGTGTTCTAGTTTATTTGGTGATGGAAGTGTATTAGGCAGAAAGAGAAGGGGTATAAATGGAGAATGCTGTAATACTGACCTGTGCAACAAGCATGATCCAACTAAAAAGAGGCAGATAGTCATCAGTTTAATAACTACCACAGAAGCCAGTACAACAAACCTGACTGATTTAACCACTGTATCTACCACGGCCATACCAACGATTGGTTCTCCATCCCCAACATTACCCCCAATCAATACACAAACAAGTATTATAACGTCCATAAACACTGAGAATATTACGACTGTGCTACCTGAGATTACTACCTCAAAACGACCTGGTAGTTTTTTTATGTTTTGGTTAAGAGAAATGATAGATCAGTAACGAAACAAAGTATAGAGTCGGAGTAATCAATGAAAAGAAAATGCATTGAATAATCACCTCAAAATATTCACTCTTATTGAAAAACAAACAAGACTAAACTGAGATTTTATTTTAAGGTTTAGTAACAATTTAAAAAATATGGCACGTTTAAAACAAAGATACAAAAATAATTATCTTCAACTTTTTAACTCAAAAAATCATTAAAATTAGATACATCAAGACAATTTTATTCTAAGCTTGTGCTGATATCGACACGGCTGCCTGTCAAAAACTTGCTTTTCTGAAGAGGGACATGTGTAATGATGACTGTTTGGTCCAAGCCTGTCCACGCACCTGTGGGAAATGCCGTAAGAATATAAGATCACATCATAGTTATGACTTATTTACCCTTTACTGAATATCACTATTAAAGTAATTTTTTTTTCCAAAATAGCAATCAAAGAAGATGACATTTATTTCGTATTTCTCAAGATTTTAAAAAGTTTTCCTCGTGAATTATTCTGAATAGAATTGATATAATTTATAACCTTTTAATAGCTGAGTGTTATTCCTGCATTTTTACGGAAGCTCCAGAAAACTGTACAGATAGAACAATCTGCTTACAGGGTGAGGTAAGTTACCATTAAACCGTCGTATCCTTTCTGTCATTGTAGAGTAGGATATTTTTATCTTTTTTGTCAATTTTTGGTTATGGTATTGCAATGTTACATGTATTTATTATAGTATTTTTGCTTAAGGTTTACCAATAAGCAGAATTTCTTTTTGCACAGTAATCAGATCACTAGATGAAGAGTTTAGTAAGAAACAGATTACAATGAATCCTTAGTTTTATTTCTCCCAGGTAACAAAGATTTCATTTTTTTTTTTTTTTTTTTTTTTTTTTTTTTTTTGAACAGAAGAATAAATACGTTTTTGAGAACAAGAAACGTGACTCATTTTCAGAAATGTTATGTAGTGGAAGAGTACTTGGATAGTGGGAAACATGGATACCGTGCTGGATGTCTTCAAGAGAATGTAAGATATTTACATATTATATCCCTTTGTCTTTAAGTAAGCACGTATTATAGATTTGTCCTTTTTCTCTCCGTCACAAGTCGCAAGAGTACTATGTGGTAAAGTTGTTGTGTAGTCTGTTGGTATACTAATTATCGTTAAAACTATCCTGCATGTTTTCAGTCATTGTCATCATTTTTTAAACCTCTTCTTTCTCGTAAGGATGAACGTATTTTCATTATTTATAAAATACATGAATTTAGTTCTCCCGTGTGGCGCAGTGGTTAGAGCGTTCGCTCTAGAGTCTCGGAGTAAGGAGTTGATCCTTACGGCGCGGGTTCGATTCCCAGTGTGGGACGTGGAGACCGGTCCTTCGGATGAGACCGTATAAACCGAGGTCCCATGTCGCAGTAGCTGCTGGCATGAAGAAATCATTCACTGCTAAAAGGCCCTTAGTGCCGAGTATAGGTCAAAATTTGTCGCTCTCCACCGGCAAGTGGTGGCGTCTCCATATGAGTGAACGTTTAACAATAAGCAAACAAACAAACAAATATGAATTTATTTTAAAGGTGTGTTCAAAGTTCCATTTAAACGCTGGCAATGTCTTTGGACGAAGAAGCGACTACTTAACTCTGATTTTAGCTGGAGATTGCTGCAATGGAGACTTATGTAATCACCACACCATTACCCACACTACGACAACCACAACATCAACCACACACGCGCCATCACAAACTCAATCTACCACCGCCCCTCCAGGTCAATATTGTACAATTTATCATTTTTATTTTTATTTGTCTGTTTGTTTATATGTTTGTTTTTGTTTTCTGGGTTTTGTTTTTCGTGTGTGAGTGTGTGTGTGTTTGTTTGTTTGTTTTCCCTCTTGCACAACCACATGTTTGTAAAAACAATTTTTGAAACACTTATTATAATCGTAGTATATTGAAACTTATTCCGTAGCATATGAAAAATATATTTGATTTTCATATCTTTGTGTAGACGGATGTATGTATTTACCGGGACATCACTGCCCTACTGGTTTTAGTCTTGTGGGTGGAAAATGTCTTTTGATAGGGTCACAATTGTCAACATACGACAGTGCAAAGGTAACTTAAGACCTAAAGTAAGCCATTCACATAATGACACTTGTTTGTGTAATGAATTACTATCAAGTTTTGATATTAGCAAGAAAATACATTGAATAAAAAAACTTTAACATGATACAATTTGTAAAAGCACATAAAATTTTTATAATGTTGAAATATATTGAATCATTTCTTAACATAGTTATAACTAAATTAATTGATGATGTATAAATAGTTTTTACGTTCGTTGATAGCCTTTATTTTCTTTGATATTATGTCATTGATGAAGAATTAATTCTAACAAGCAATAGCAATAAAAAATCCCGCATCATTGTCTTACCTCAGACTTCTTTGATCCTCGTAAATCAACATCGAAAATGGCCTTTTTACGAAATCAACGATTGCTTCTATTCCAAGGTTTAAACCCCTATCCACGGCTATTTACATGTGCAGGTGACTTTCATGTGTAGATAGAAACTTTCCTAATTTTACACTTTCGAGTGGTCAGTCTCAGGTGCACCCGTCTTCTTTTTCTCTGTTTACGATGCATCTGTCCCCAGTATGAGAAGAAATAGGCCTCGAACATAAAGTCTTTATACAGCCACATCTATTTTTTATCAGCAAATTGCAATTTAATTTGTCTATGAACTGGTCTTTTAACAATCTCTTCAACAGCAAAAGACTAAAATCATTAATTTAAAAATCTTTTTTTTTTTTTTTTGTCAGTGACCTTCTCCATAGACTAACTTTATCATAATCTTCGCTGTATAATCTTTTTCTAAATTTACTATTCCATTGTGCTCTTTATATCTGCATGACATAAAGTGAGTGCTGCCTATTGATGATGCTGTAAACATTTTGCTGACAAGCGACGATGTGCTATTACAATTCTGTATTTGAAGGAAGGTTGTAATGTTTCCAGTGCAGTATATTTTATAACATTTATTCGAGGACGTAATATTTTTATTTTAAGTTTAGAAGTTGTTTCCCCCTACTTTCAGATTTGATTATAATGATTATATGGAGATAATCTTAAAGGCATCATTTAAAAAAAGTTATCAAATGTAACCAAATTAAATTCCCTTTCTTTTTTTAAAGATCTCGTGCAAGTATCATTGCTCAAGTCTGATGGAAAATATATCAGACCGTGACGTAGACAGCATCCGTATATTGATGGATAGCATGTTTTGGGGTGAGTTTGATAGTATCATTCTTAATTTCCTTTTTCTATTCACTATTTCTTGATTAACCTATATATATATATATATATATATATATATATATATATATATATATATATATATATATATATATATATATATATATATATATATATATATATATATATATATATATATATATATATAATTTTACAGGTCTACCGAATGATAAGAAGGTGTTAATTGTTGGCGCCCACACTGATACCCATAATCGACTGGTTTGGGACACATCCGGTCAAAGAGTTTCAGGTGTCCCTCATGATTTGCATGGTAACGACTGTCTTGTCATAGAGGGACATGGGGGTCCTCACGGCCATTCTCTTAAGCCTTCTTCATGTGACCATCTTTATTATTATATTTGTGAGGGAAAATTTAAATAAAGAATACTGTAATCTCATCTTTGTCCTCTTTTATTAATTATTAAGAAACATTGATATACATAGCATATAGACAAGTGACAATAAATACAATAAATAATGTGATAATATCAATCAAAGATTAAGCGATGAATAAATGTATGTTGAAGAAGAATCTTTTTATCTATTTATAATAGATATGTTTTACTTATATGTCATTAATTATATATAAAACTGACATATATTTGAGTTTACGGTATACAACCTTTCCATGTTAGCATGGTGCGCCACTTTGTGATGTTCAACTGCCCCAATGCTAACTTAAACCCAAGTGATTTTGTGGAGCTTCTCGCAACATATTTTGCAATTTATAAAATTTTACAAACTTTTTGAGAACTTTATGAATTTTTACTTTGTCATATGATGTACTATATTGATAGGTGGGAGTGACCGGTCGACAGAGGATGCTTACTCCTCCATGACACCTGATCCCACCTCTGATGTTTTGAGGTCTGCATTTGCTCTGCTCCCAATTTGTCTTGTTTCAATGGACTTTTGAGCTTGATTACTGTTCGTTATCTTCATATTTCATATTGATAGGTACGAGGGGTGATCAAAAAGTTCGCAAACTAATTGAATTACTTCCTTAAAAGCTATAAAATGAGGTTTCAGTGCTCATTATTTTTTAAAGTAGTCCTCTCCGATTATAATGCACATCTGCCATTGTTCTGCTCATGCGCGAATCACGTGATCCACGCGGTCACGTGACATGCTCCGTGGCGTTCTGTTCACAGAAGCTATTAGATTTTTCCGAGTTTTATATTTCTTACCATGCAAGTTATTTTTTATAACAAGAACAGTACAACTGTCAGAAATGGCCAAATCTCGGCAATAGGATGGGTGGATAAGGACATCCCTTCCCATAATTAGCATGGTGATCATCAAAACCCGAGTCCTGTGTCTCGGGAACGTCGTTTATTCAATGTGGATAAAGTATGGACGAACTTTTTTCTAATCATATCTCATATGTTTAAAGTCTAAAGTAAACGATATTTTAGGGATTTAATAATTATATTATTGTTAAGATATTCAACTATTTTTCTAATCGTAACTTGGCGATCTTTCATAACAAATTGCTCAACTAAGGACACATCTTTTCCTCGGCTTGCTTTCGCTGGGCAACAGAACAAACATCATTTTTAACCATCTCCCTGCCTTCACTAAAACAATCAATCCAATTAATGATTGAACCTCTGGTAAGTCTTTTGTCTTTATAAACCTTGTACAAATAATCATATTCTACTGCAAAGGAATTTCTAAGATATACGTTAAACCTCACAGCCGTTCGTTGCTCGAGTACGACTGAGTCAACCATTTTTTGTCACAAGTCACCTACATATTGACGTCATTTCCACTTTGTGATGTCACAAACACGGAGCAAAACATTATATAACACCTGCTATTTATAGAATATATGTATGTCTTTATGTGTGCCAAATTTCATTCTGATCTGAATAGTGGTTTTGTGAATATAGTGATAGTTCGCGAACTTTTTGATCACCCCTCGTATATCATGCCGATTTCACGAAATTATAAAAAGAATCTCAGGTACAAGATCAATTTGTACGACTAAACTTCATTTTTTATTTCAAAAAAAAACAAACAAAACATTTAATGCATTGAAGGATATTATTAGTTTAAGGCGTCAACAAAATCTGAATTTTCATTATAAATTCACTATGACAAATGTTTCCAGCTAATCGTGCAACCGACAATTGAAATAAAAATTGAGACATTACAGTTATATAAAAACTACAATATTTTCTTTGTCTCCGCTGTTTTCACAAAGCATTGTATGTTTGGATTCATTCCTCACACTCGAGTTATTATTTGATAATCTTTGCGATAATTTATCGTTTAATTTTGCTTTGTGTTTATCGGGCATTCTTGTGATTTTCATGTAGTAGAAGTCCATGTATATTTGGGAATACCAAACAATTCACTCCGATAGTTTTCTGCTGCTTGTCTTAATTTTTTTCCTCAATGAATATGTTGTAAAAGACTAATGATTTTACGTTGGTTGTAAGAACATATTTATTTCCTCTCAAGAGTACATACTTACTATTTCTAATATAAATATACGGTGCCTATTCACAGATATATGTATTTAAAAGTTTTCTAAATATTGTCTTCAGAATAAGGTATTCACATAAAATATTGGCAGTGAAGAAAAATTGTTATCGCTAGATTGTTATAAGAATATAAGGAAATCTTAATTTAAATATGCATTGTAAAACTTAAGAAAAAAAGACAGTTGAAAAGAGATAAAACAAGAAAAATAATGCTTAGCTTTTATGAGAGCATGCAACTGCGCCTTGAATTTTTGTTAACGTGATAGCGTTTCTAAAACACAGATGTACATATACTGTATGTACATTTGCAAAAACGTTAAATTTGGATTATGTATTTGAGTTTAAGGCATATTGTTGTAAATGTCTGGACTGCAGTATACATTAAATAATTCCCAGTACAGGAAAGATTCGTAAGTGTTTTCATTCATAAATTTTATACAAGTTTTCAAATTAAACACATCTTTAATCATACTCCCTTACTTTTATATTTTAGATTATATAGTTTCTTTTGTAAATTATATAATTCCTTTACATAAATTATCTTTCATCCAAATCTAAAGGAGCTACATAAAGTACATGTATGCATAAGTATAATGATGTCAAGTATTTATCACTGTCTATTTTAACATATCGTGGTAATGATTTTTAAAAGAGAGTATTATAATTTCAATTATTTTTACAGCATGAACCTGCTTGATGGAACAATATAACACATGAATAGAACAATGACATACTTCACTGGAACAATGAAAACTGTATTGAAAAAATGACCCACTTCAAAGTAACAATAAAACACTTCATACTAAAACTAAAGCATAACTTCACATGCATTTTGCTTAGGAATGATGCAGAGATATCAGGAACTGACAAGGGATACCAACAATAACTTGCCTTTTAATTCCATATTGTACAAGTTCCGAATGTAGCTCGCTACAAATGTTGATCGTAAAACTTTATTTTATTTAACATGATATCTGATATAAACTTGAAATGGAGACTTTAGTAACTAATGAGATCTCCTAATCGAATGTTATTTTAAATGTACCTTTTCGTAATTTTGCAGCACCATGTACTTTTATACATTGTTTAATTTACAAAGACAATCATTCTGTATGATTAGCATTGCCTTAGCACTCATAGTTCAAGGAGTCATACATTTCGTAAGAAAATATGCCGTATCTTATTCGAGTTGTTTCTATGGTTATCATAATAGATAAGCCATTGGACTGAAGCTATTGACATGACCATGAGGACTTTAATTCATCTTATAGGTTTGTTATACTTTCTCATTAGATATAAATACTGACATTTTTCTTGTACTTTAGTGTATGCTTAATCTGCAAATTATCAAATACAATTTTAAAGATGTCTCAGTTATGTGTAATTTTATAGGATCATTTTATAAAACTTAATGGAATATAGTATACCAGGAAGTATGTTATCAGAATGAATAAATTAACAGGTCCCAAAAGGAAAGAAGGTTTATACGCTGAATTTTATAGTCTTTTGAGCTCACCTGAGCCGAAGGCTGATCGAGAGGTGTCCGGCGTTTGTCTAATGTATATCGTGTATCATCTGTAAACTTTTCACATTTTTGACTTCTTCTCAAGAACCACAAAGCCAATTTTAACTGCACTTGCAACAAAGCATTCTTGGGTAAAAAGAATTCATTTGTTTAAATGAGGAGTCAGGAGTCACACTCAATGAAGGGGAGATAATTTAAAATAGTGTTATAATTAATGGCATCTTTTAAAAATCTTATCAAGAACCAGGAAAAATGAAAATTATGTGAAAACTTCTAACATAGTTAGATTCAAAATCGTTCAAATCTTACCTCCAGGGCTATGGCATAGCCACAACAAGCGATCGTATTATTACAAAGAAATATATTGGGGGAAATACTTCAAAAATCCTCTTTACAAGGAAAGCAAACGTCTTGATTAATAATATAAATACTGAAGTATCCTTAGGGAGTGCAGATGTACTTTCATTTCTACGTAAATATCTATATATTTCTTTTTTATCTAAAACTTAAATATAGCAAATATTGTGTAAAAGCATTTAAATTTCCTTAAAGAGAAGCGAACAGGAATTGCATGCATTTTACTCAATAATAGCACAGTGAACCTCAAACTCCTCAGTTAAAAAGAAAGTCATTTAATTCTACAAACAATCAAATCCTATTACGCAATTCAGAATCTATTGACATGATTAACGTATAACATAAACACTTTTCAGGCGTAGTCATCCAGTTTATTGGAATATGGTCCCAGCAGCTCTGTGACGATGTGGATGATCAAGTGTGTCAAGGCTTTGCTGCCAATATCAACATCTGTAGTGATCCCTGCTTATCAAAACTCTGTCCAAGAACATGCAATCTTTGTCGTAAGTTTGTTATCTCCTTTTGTGTTAATATTTCTTTATTTCTATTCCTCCTTCTTTCTTCATTTTAAGTTGTTTTTTCCCAAAGTCCTGTCATAATATATAAATTGACGCTTATTTTAAGAGGAAAATAACTATAGTTAAATGAGATACATTTTAAATACGATTATGCTCAATACATTCCCATTTTGAATGGAATCGAGTCAAATCTTTGTAAAGCAATGCAGGTCTTTGGTTTTTGTGGACACATTCATCTTTTGAAGATTATATTTGATAAAATACTGACAGTTCAATGTTTTGGCTCAGATAATTGTTATCAGCATATGTGAATATACCTTTCTACTCAAACAGCATAATATTTTCTTCTCATTCCTGTTCCAAAAATGTCATTTATTATTAGATATCATATATTTTGTCACTAAATGTATAAAACGTAAAGCAAGATTTAATCATATATAAATATTGTTTGTCATGCAGTTTACTTAATAATCAATTACTTTGAAATGATTAACTTGATAACTTCAACTTTTATATCGTCAACTTCCATATGTAGTAATATACCCTAATCACCTGCATATGGGGTTTATGTCTCCCAGTTGATTCGATACACAAGAGCATGCTCTACGATCGATCCATTTTCAAAAGAGGCAAGCTATTAACCAACAAGTTGATGAAACAAGGATATCAACAGTTTCGTTTGAAGTCATCATTTCGCAAGTTATATGGTCAATACAATGATCTTATCAGCAAATACAATCCATCATTAGGTCAAATGCTCACTGACTTTATTCATACTAATTGTTAAGCCATTATTTAAACACGGAAATTGCTATGGAATTTTCCGTTTACCTGATCATGACAAGGAGCACACGGCGGGTGTGAACGGTGGACATGGGATACCTTCTCCTCCATGGCACATGATCCCGCCTCTGATATTTTTGGAGATCTGTCTTTGCTCTGCTCCCAATTTGTATTGTTTAAATGGACTATGAGATTGAAAACTATTCTCCATATCCATATTTCATTTATAAGATCATTTGATAAAGTTAACAAGAACTTTACATTATCCCGATGGTTTTAGATACCAGATAACTAATCATAAATACAGACATAAACTAAGCACAAAGGAGATACATTTTCTCAGATTAATACCTTTCAGTATGTCAAAATGTCTTTGATATTATTTAGCACTCAAATGTTACCATTGTGATGGAGTTTCCTCGCCTTCAATGTGCAACACCACCATGATTTGTACAGACAAATCTTACGTAAGCAATATTATACAATTAGCATATACTGTGAAATAACCTTAATTCTTGGGGATCAATGTTCGTGGGTAAGCAATATTTTACTTATTCGTGGGGACGTAATTTCCTGGGTTATTTGTTTATACAGTAGATTCAATACAAAATAAACGCTCGTTGGGATATAAATTTGTGGGTAAGGTTGACCAACAAAATCCAAGAATTAACATTGATCCCCCTCGAATAATGATGATTCCACAGAACAATGCCAAAACAGAAAAGGTAAAGTAATGCATCTTATAGGTATCTTATACTTATGCCACAAAAAATATAAGTATCGAGTAAACGTCTTTGATATTCTGTTATGCACAATTCTTTTTTAGAAAAAAAATCTTAATATTATCTATAATCTATAAAGTACATATAATTGGTCTCTAGAACCTAACGACTGGTATGGTATAATTATTTTTAGTCCTGTATCGTAACTGAGTCATTAGGAGCCGATTTCTCCATCAATTACAGACAAGGCTGCGCCAGTTCAGATGTAAGTTATATCAATTTATATAGTACAAATTAATACACACATGAATATGGCTAAAACTGTGAAATTTGTTTTGCCAAATAAGACCGTAAACAAAGATTATTACTACTTTAAAGGCATTGTTTGCAAGAAAATAAAAAGAACTATTTTTTTCTTTTATTTTGATTACTTTATCATTATTGAATAATGATAATCCAATCTCTTAATAATCACATCTTTGATCTTGTATAGGTCTGTACACGACTTTTTGGATCTGGAACACCGACACTCATTGGACGTAGGTCAAACCTTGAGGGTGAATGTTGTGATAGCGACCTTTGTAACAGAAATCGTCCCGTAGGTAAAAGACAGGTAGACTTCTTTCCTACGACAACCACAATGCGTCCGAGAACGACAACACCTACGTTTGGAACAACCACACCCCCAATGATGACCACAATGCGTCCACGAACGACAACTCCTACGTTTGCAACTCAAACAACAACGCCTCCTATGACGTCAACACCACCAATGATGACGACTTCCCAACAACGTAAAGATATTAATACTTTAATTAAATACTTTAATTAAATACTCGTGTCCCACAAACAGAATACATAAGAATGACCTTCATTCAATACCTTTCAACAATAATTCCTCATAAAGATCAGAAGCCAAGAAGAAGTTATGTATAGATTATCATGTACTATCACTAGAAATATATATGTATTGGAAAAAATCTGCTTATACATTAAAAACACTAAAATATATGAAGAATTAAAAAGAGAGTTCGTCTCTATTTGTTTCGACATTTGTCGGATTCCTCGGATAAGGTGAACTGTTTTGCCTGCAGGCAAACATAAAAATTCTTGTTAGGGGCTCGCGTTCAAATATCTTCGTTAGCGTTATTAGCGGAATTATAAGTTTGGCAGTACAACTTGGTCACACTGATTGATTAAGTATAGCTAAGCATAATTTTATCTTTTGTAATCTATATTTTTCTTATGTAAAAATTTTATTTTTTTATAGCTAATTTATCCTCTAAGTGTGATGATATCGATCATGCATCTTGCCAGCGTCTCGCCACGATCAAACGAAACATGTGTACCGATGACTGTATGGTACAAGCCTGCCCCAGAACATGTGGAAAATGCGGTAAGGTTACCGTTTTTGCAAGGCGTTTCGTCACTGAATTTTTTGATGCTGTGGTGAAGAGGAAGGTTGCGGATCGATTGTCCTTTAAATTTATGAACATTAGAAGAGAAATTAAAATCTTCTTTTAATACACTAGTGAAAATATATTTGGTGTACCTTTCTCCATAGCCGAATGTTACTCGTGTCAACATGTCTCAAGTCCTGCTAACTGCACAAACCATGCTGTTTGTGAACCAGGGGAGGTAACTTTTTTCATATCTCTAAAAGAAATGATTACAAAAGATAACGTATCTTCACAATCTCAATGCATTGTGATATCGTTACTTTATACAAACCCTTGACAAATGTCGCTATTTAAAAGTCGGGCTAGAACGCTACAATATTATTTGTTCCCCGGGTCTTAGATTGGAACTAATCAGAAAACGGTTTTAATAGTGGGTAAAGTTTTTTTTAAGCAAAACTGACTTCTGGATTAAATGGAAAATGACAATTGTTAGATTTGCGATTCCTTACCCTAAATCAAATATCGGAGATAAGTTTTTAGAAGATCTTTTACCTCACAATTACAAAAAAGGAGGTACTGGGCTATGAGCCACTAGAAAACGACGGATTGTCGAAGTATGTTGCAAAGCCTTGACATTGTGAAGATGAAGGTAACTTTGAAACTTGTACTTTGATCAATAAATCATGTAACAATTTTTAAGTACAATTTGTTCTTGGACAGAAATGCTACGTCCTGAAAACATTGAGCTTTAGCGGTGAGCAAGGATATAAAATGGGATGCATGCTTGACAGTGTAGGTAATTCACAATTAACCAGTGATTTCGGTGAATGAATAAATATTACTGAAAATACATGTATGAAAGATTTTGAGAACTGAAATTGTTATCCGACATAGAGGAGGTTTGTGTGAGATCCACTGAATGTAGAAACTTTTCTAGCTATCTTGCTATTCTGTTGTACAGGTATGCAAGCAGTTTAACACTCAGGCTGGGAATGTGTTTGGTAAGAGGAATGATCCTGTTGAGCTCTCTGTTGATGGTGATTGTTGCACAGGGGATCTTTGTAACCACGTGGCACTAACACATGGATCAACATTCACCACCAAGGCACCACCAACTGGAGGTAACATCTAATTCATTCTTAGTAATTAAAAAAAAATCAAAAATTTATTTACTGGATATTTACTGGATATTACTGGATAAAGTATCTCTTTTCAAATATGATTTCATCATTGAGACAAAAATAATTCTTGTTCAATATAATATTTGGTTGAAGTTTGAAAAAAAAATTGGAATTTTTTTTTAATAAGAAACTTCAGATTTTACTATTGATTATTGCATATAATAAATATCTAATAAAACATATAAAGAAGAGGCAGTTGACATTCAAATTTTTAATGAAATATTATTTGTAAAAATGAAAATAAAAATTTGATAATGCATGTATTATCTATCGATGAAATCTTCAATAAACATCCTCAGAAACATCTTCAAGAAAATAGTACATAAAAGAAATATGGGTAATCATATATTTAAAAGATATTAAAATGAAATTGCGAATTGAAAGAAAACTTGATTATTTTTTCTAATTTTGAGCCCATTTTGATTTTAAAATAAACTGATCTTTACTGGGATTAAATAGAGGAGAAATATTTGACAATTTCACAAAAATACAAGATTGCTTAGCTGTAATATAGTAGGAGCAGAGCAAACACGAACCTCTAACACATCAGAGGTGGGACTAGGTGCAATGGAGGATTGACTGAAAACAGGTTTATAGATTGGTTCAATAAATTTATAGATATGTTCAACTTCTTACAATAAAAAGATAGGTTCAACTTCTTAGAATAAGAAAACTAAAATCATAAAAGCTAAAATTATCTGCCTATTGGTACGTTCAGAAGGTGATTAGTACAAAAATATTTCATACTTGAAATTCCTTCACATCCTATTGTCCTCACATAAGTAACAAAAAGATAATATTTTCGAGGACCTGATTAATTTAACAATATTCTGTTTTGTAGCTGGGTGCCGGTACACAGCTGCCAATCACCATTGTCCTACAAATTTTCACTTGGTGGATGGAAAATGTATGATGGTTGGACCAATCCAAATGTCATATGCTAAAGCCGAGGTACGATACTATTTCTGTTGGTGTTTTTGTCGTTTTGAGTGCTTTGATAAATTCTCAATTTTTTAAAAAAATTTCGTTCTGTGCATTTTTACTACATAATATCCTCACTTTATGGTGTGTTATATATTATCTTTATCATGCTTATAGGCCTACTGCCATAGTCATTGCTCCATTTTGATGGAAAATTTCTCAGGAAAGGAAGCACGTGCTATATCGTATTTCGTTCAAACACAGTTACGTGGTATGTAGATTAGACCGTAAATATTTCATACACACTTTAAGATTTTTACTAAGTTGTTATCATTTTTTGTCTCATTTGCATTTTATCAACGTTCCTAAAAATATTTCTTGATTCTATTTTCAAAATACTTTTTTTAATATATTTCATCACAAAACACGGCATGCAAAATAAAAATACTCTTGACAAAAAGTATATAATGTAGGCTATTTTTCATTTTGTGCATCCTATAGGATACATTTAGCTGATTCTTATTCACATTAAAGTTCTTCTATAACTTGTACATATATTATAGGTCGATCAAATTATGTATATATTGGAGCCCAGGATGCTGACCATGATGGGGATTACAACTGGAACCTAGCGGGAACTGTAGTAGCTCACTCTTCGACCCCCGTGAGTGGACATTACTGTCTGACTTACTCTGCATCAACAAGAGGAGTACATCCGGTCTCGTGTTCGTCACTTCACTACTTCCTCTGTCAAGCACAAATGAAATAAAATGAGAGTTTGGAATTTTTTTTTTAATTTTTGGCAGGATGTGCGCTTAGGGAAAATTAAATTTCATAGAAATCTTATTTATATTTATTGAAATTCTAGTGATAATCAGGGTTCTTTAAGTTCATGAAAGAGGAAAATCTGTCTAAAAGTATTTATCATACATAATTTTGCTAACTCTGATTAAAGGATGGAGACATAAGCAGAGAAAAAATTCTTCCCATGAATACTTACTGTTAATGTTGTATTTAAACACTCATTGCATGTCTATCTTGGGGAGGAATTGCCTTTTTAAGCCTCAATAACCTCAAATACCTGGTAGAACAAGAAGATGACAAAGATGAAAAAATTAAACTAATTGATAAGATAGACCCTATTTTTATTTTTGTTTTGTGAATGACTATGATTTTTATGCTTAATTTCGACTAGTCACGATAACCTAGCAGTAAGTCGTTTACCTGGTTTGGTTCTAGTTCGCCGCGAGCGTCAAACGTGAGACGTAAACATTGATAGCGAAAGTTCTTTTACCAAGCGACCGGCATTGAAAGTGAAAGTCAGGTTTTTTTTGGATGGGACCTTAAAAACCGCGGTCCCTTGTCACGGTAGGCTTTGGCGTGATAAAGAAACCTTACTGATCAAAGGTCTTGAGTATTGCGTAAAGGTCTAAATTTAATGCCTTCACTATTATATGGAAGAAATATTCTCGAATGGGACGTAAAACATCATACAATCAATCAATCAATCAAAATAAGGTATGTGTCATTGCAGTTATACCCGAGTACAAAATGTGCATGTAATTAAACTTATCACCATGTGTGTTTAGTTCCATTTATCAAAAATGGAATACATATGCTTTTACAATGAGAAAGGTGAAGATAACAAACAGTGATCTATCTCCAAAGATCAATAAACAATACAATTCTGTGTAGAGGGCATAGAAAACGAACCCCCTGGAAATACCAGAGGTGGGAGCAGGAGCCTAGGAGGAGTAAGCATCCCCTGTTGATCGGTCATACCCGCTGTGAGCCCTATGTATTGATCAGGTAGACAGAGCATTCCGTAGTCAAATTCAGTATAAAAACAAAGGCCTAACAATTGGTATGATACAATTTGGCCAAAATACGACCCAATGATCGGTTATATTTGCCAACAAGGTCATTATAACGACCATACCGTTAACGAAATATTGACTTTAAACGAGGTTGTTGAAATCCCTATAACATCAACGCATCTGTCAGTAGGCTGCCTCTTTAAAAAGTGAACGTATACGGAACATGCTCTTGAGTATCGAATAAGTTGGGATATGTAAACACCGCATGAAGGTGAAGCGAGATATTACATGTACTAAATAAATAAGGAAAGATGACGATGGAAAAGTTTAAGTCATCTCGTTTTGTCATAAAATTAAGTTTTTAGTTGGTCTCGTCTATAGTCATTAAAATTTCCAAATATGAAGCATATTTGGTAGACTCTTGGTTTCTTTTATTTCAGATTCAGTGGGATATATCGAATCGACATATGAATGAAAGTAACTATTTTTAATTGATAATACATCGTCAATATATCTAAAGGCCGAGTTGAAGGCCAAAGCAAGTGTTTTCTTCTTCTCATGTAGATTTTGTAATTAAATTATGCCTCATAGGAATATGAAGGCAGGTCGGCTAATAAAGGAGCACAACTAGTGTTTTGGTTGAAAAAGCAACATAAATGAAGGGGGAAAAAACAAGTCAAAAAGAATATTTTTAGTAGATGATTACATGTACAATCCAATTTAATTAAAATACTTGAATTTGGAAATTTATTTAAACAAAGCAGTTCCTGTACCTGTCAATTCCAATGTTTTTGTTAAATCAAAAAAATACTTCCGTACATTTCTATTTACTGAGAATATAGATAAAATTAATAAATACGCCATCTCCTTTAACAGCGCTACAACAGTGGCAAATATGTTTTAATTGGTAAAATCTGAGGCCACGATTGCTTGAACATAGCGCCCTAATTATTAGACCAGCAAGCATCTCAAGAAATACCAAAGTAAGTCTTGGTTCATCAGATCTGTTGACAATAAATTACACTATATTTACACTATACTGATATGAAATATGAAGATAATGAACAGTATTCAATCTCGAAAGTCCAATGAAACGATACAAATTTGGAGCATAGCAAACACGGACCTCAAAATTTAGAGGTGGGATCAGGTGCCATGGAGGTGTGAGCATCCCCTGCCAACAGGTCACAACTTGTCATGATCAAAAAAAAAAAAAACCTGGAAAAATCCGTAGACAGTTCAGTGTATAAATAATGGCCAAACAATTAGTATGAAAAACGTCAGTCAGCATTTGACTCAATGATAGGTTTTCTGTGCTGATAAGGTCATTGTATCGACAATAAAAATTGCCAAATGATGACTTCAAACGAGACCATTGAGGCCAATATAAGAAATACCTTTGTTTCCCCTAACGCGACCGACCCACTTAAATCGTGCCGACTGAAATTTTTTTTTAAATAAGATTATTTAAATATTTTTTTTTATTGTTTATCAACTTTATAAAATTCAATTTCATCAAAATTCGTTTTTTTTTTTTTTATAAAAAACGGCGGCTTTTGTTTTACTCTCATTTGGCGCCCATAACGTGAGGCCACAGAGGGTTAGTCCGTGTTTTAAAACAACGATGACGCATCAATTTTATTATATATCGTTAACTTATTAGAATCCTACACTCTTGAAACATTTCGTGAATTAAATATACCATGACTAAGGAGTGTTAAGATGGTATTTACAAATATGTCTTCTAAAATTAACGTACGTAGTAAGCATGGCAAAGTCTGCCTCATGAGCAGATGAGGAGCCCACCTTGTGTATGCATATCAATAAATTCCACTGCATTTTATTCGTTTCGATCTAATAAACTTTTCATATATGATCCTATTTTTACTATATAGGACCATAGGAGTTGTAAATATGTCTTTGTATTATTATTTCATCTTGATAAATATAATTCAGATATCGTTTCTTCATTCCTTTTATTTATGGGGTAAACTTCGTGACTATAACATTAGATATATGAAACATCAATCATTTTAGATATGGTTTTGTTGAATTAAATATTGTTTATACATGAACACTCTCCAAATAATGTTGAAATCTTTAAAATTGGCTTATGGCACGGCTTCCTGAGACGTCCAGTGTATTTTTCTTTAGGTTGTTTCTTTGCTTTAAAATACCTTTAACTAGAACTGTCCAAAAGGGACAAATACCCCCTGCTGGGTTTTTCAGAGAAGGTACCAAATTACTAATGTTTTCTAGATGTGAGAGGTGTTCACAATTTGCTTAAACATTTAGAGTGAAAATTTAATTCATTATATTTTTTTTAATGAATGAAACTAAGGTGCAGCCTAATAAAACATCAATACTAATAATTACAGTGTTTTTTATTACATTGAAAAAAATAGTTTGCAACTATCTGTCATCTTTGTGAGACATGACACTCTGCAAATTAATTGTTGAAAAAAAATTATCATAATTAATTATACGAAATCAAATTGATCTTAATACCTTTATATCAAACTCATTTTAAAAATAAAAGGCTGGTTCCAGTAACTATGTATTTTGACAGACATAAATTACAATTAAGAGACTTAGACAACAGAGATCTTTATTTCTTTCTGCCCAATTCCCAGGAGATATAGATAAGACCTGCTTGATCAGAGATGCCCTAACAGCTTCCCACACTGAACTCATTAATTAATCTTTAACTGGATGCATGTCCACTCATTACTCCTAAGGGACAAATGGATTTACACTATCTGCTGTGTAATGTAAAAACTGTTTTTAATACTTTGTGATTTATTTTTTTTTAGTTCTAATGAGTTGTTTTAAGCTGTAGTTCACATTTTTGTACATATGTTCTAGATTCTATGTCTCAAACCTTAGACATGAACCCGAAATGACTAAGTCAATAAAAATGGGAAAAAAAACCCTGTAAAATGCAGAAAAATTATCAAATAATGTTGAAAATACCAGGTGCACATCTTCATATGGTAAATAATAAGTGTACAGATTTTCATACAAATCTATGCAATAGTCTCTGGGAACAGATCCGGACAAAACCACATAATAAAAATGAAAAAACACCTGTAAAATGCAAAAAAGATTATCCAATCATTATGAAAATATCAGGTGCACACCTTCATATAGCGAATAATAAATGTACAAATTTTCAGACAAATCCTTGCAACAGTTTCCAAGAAATGGTCCGGACAAAATCTCGTCTACAGACAGACGGACAGACAGACAGACGGACAGACAGACGGACAAGCTGATTCCAATATACCCCCCCTAAACTTCGTTTGCAGGGGGTATAAAAATTGTTGGGCCGACAACATTTGAAAACCTGCCTGGTGGAGGGCTCCTTATTTAGACTTTTACTCGGCACTTATGGCTATTGATCATTAAGCATCAGTAAGGGATCATTTCTTGCCAATATTTATACTACTACATTGGACCTTCGTTTTTTACTGTCTCATTCGACTGATCATGCAGTCTCCACGTCGGGACCTGTGACTTAGAATAAGCTTCAAAATTACGTCGTGACTCCAAAACGAAACACTAGAATTACTGCGTCACGCGAGGCCCTCGACATTTTGCCTGTGTAAGTCCTCGGATGTCCGATGGTTGAGTATTTGCGAATCTTGTCTTTTTGTAAATATTCGATTTCAATAAATTTACGCTGGCCTGAGATATTTCACAAGTTCAAATGAATAATATTTGTGAATTAATTTACCATACATGTTGCTTCATTTGTATGATATTCGGTTTAAAAATCGGTTTCTTTTGTTCTTTCTTATTTATGAAGATATAATTCAATTTTTTTTCATAATGTATTTTCAAAACTGCTGTCAGAAAAAAAAATAATTTACCTACCTACCTACCCAACTTGAGATTTTAGGGTCGGGTTAGGGGAAACAAAGATATTTTTAATAATTGCCTGATATCCTTGTTTCATCGACTTGTTTGTCAATAGTTTGCCTCGTTTTAGAAATTGTCCATACGTAGAGCATTCTCTTGCGTATCGAATCAACTGAGAGATAGATACCCCGTATGCAGATGATAAGGTATATCACTACATAAGTAAGAGAAGTTGATGATTGAAAAGTTGAAGTCATCACGTTTTTCATAAAGCTTTGTTGTTAGTTATAGCAATAAAATCCATCTTTCACAGGGCACACACAGGACATCGTGAATATTAATAGAACCTAATGATAATCTGTTAAATACAGTCTACTTGAATAAAATAACATCAGTCTAAAAAAGTACCTTATGATGATTTCAAAAGTACACTGATCTGAAGTACACTTAAAAGGTGTTGTCGATCAGAACTCACATGTGATGGTTTTAAAATGTATTAAATCAACACACACATGTTTCATGTTAACTGATGATTTAATTTTAAGAAATCTCCTTAGATTGTTTCAAAAAATGTACTGAACCAAAATGTTTTTGCAGTGATAGTATTCTGATAAGATAATGACACATTACAGAAGAAAAACTGATAAATGAGCTTCTGGTTTCATAATATCGGAGAACAGTTCAGAATATAGGCCTCAAATTGGTTTTGTAATTTTGATTAATATCACAAAAAAATCATATCATATTCTAATACAGATGTTTGCATCGACTGTACCGAAAAATGAATAGAAATAAGCTCGTATCTATTAAAAAGCAATCAGTTTCATCCGTAGTGGCATGTGTTCATGAATTCCTGAAATTTTAAACTTTCAATATATGGTACTTGCTTGATTCTTTTCCTTTTTTTTGGGGGGGGGGGGAGAACAGAATTCAAATACATTATTTCATTATTTATGATGCTGTACATATCGTTAATGCACGGGAACCCGCAAAATTCAAGAAATTTCGATACATGCATACTACAATGGTGCTTCACATTTAACGTATCCTTTTCTTATTCAGAAGTAGATCAGAGATAAGGTCAGGTCATATAATCTTTATTTATACCTAGACGGTCTTATTAGTGTCAGAGCTCTATTTGACCATCAATACAAAATGTTCGTGTTTATATTAGGTAGGTGATGATTACTTATCTATAAACATGAGATTTCAAGCCAGATTTCAAGTGCCCTTAAATAGGTTGTTCCTTTTATTCTTCATTTGGCGTAATTAAAAAAAATCAGTCAATAAATATTTTTAATAAGCTGTTATTTTACAATATTTTGTCCCAATGATACTCGAAGATCTATATACATATCCAATTGCATTGTGTTTTCAACTCGTATTCATTACATGGTTTTACAGCCTCTTATATTAATTTTCCTTACTGAAATATATGCGAGAGTGACATGTACTATTATGTAATAAAAATTATTGATAATTACGTGAACATATGCATGTGGGGGATATTAATTTCCCCAATACCAGCATAATCAGTCATTCTACGATAAATGGACCAATTCAGAGTAAAAAACATGAAAAAAATAATTGTTTCAAATAGCAAAATGAACATCATAATTCTCTAAAGGACATTTCAGTGAAGTTGAAAACAAAGAATTGTCCACAAATCTGGTATTGTTAACTTTTTACAACAATTTCAAGATACCATTGATTTTAATGTAATGTTACGGAAGTTAATGCTTGATCAAGCCTTATTATTTTTAAAATAAAGCTAAATTTGACCAATTTTTTGTTTCTGATGTTCAGTAAAGAACGCTAAAGTATGATTTATGAAGTCTCGCATGGATCCGAATTTAAATTAAATTTTAGGGAAAAATATCGTTACGGAAGTTAATCGTTACGGAAGTTAATTCCCAGCAATAAAAGTTAAAATTCTCTTCAATAGTTAAAATCAAAGTTTGTGTTAGGGTATTAAACAGAAGTATAAAGCATTTCGCTCCCAAAATAATAAAAAATTTCATACCTTTAAGGCAAAAACTTTCCTGAATTACCGTTACGGAAGTTAAATTTTTAAGAGAGACAACTGTTTTTGTCTTATTCATTTTGTTCTGTCGAAAATGTAATCGTCTAAAATAGCTGACTCGCAACTACAATCGATGATGTAAGGTTCCGTGGTCACTTTCAGATAAGTTTCAGTTCTTTTTGAAATCTGCAATATATGCGTGAAATTTAAAATAAAATCGTTACGGAAGTTAATCGATTTTTAGCGACATGCTTATGAATTCGCATGAAAGGAGATCTATGCATTTCTTTTCGAGAAGTGGTTTAATTTCTTTTTATATAGGACAAAAGACAGTTTTTAACATTCATTGCAATCTATTCGGAACAATTTTACGGCTAAAAATTCCATCTTGAAATTTATAAACAAATGAAGCGACATCAAGATTTGCAGTGGAATACGTTTTACAACATTACATTATGTTCATATCAAATCTTTAACTGCACATATATCGGTGAATGTTTACGAAACCATGTGTGTATGTTAAGTCTTAGAGTTGAAATCGACCTTTAAATTTATAGTTAAGATATTACAACGGTAAATTTGTAAGCGACATAAAAAATTCTTAATTGGTCATGTTTTTGTAGAATGACTGAATATATTGTAAATACTGACTAAACTGAGTAAAAGTATTGGTACGGGAGAAGACATTTACTCAAAAACTTTCTTCTTGCGAAGCTGGTACAAAATATAAGCTCGAGACTTTTAACTTGTAAACCATCGTTTCTATGGTAGATAATTAAACTATGTAAAATAATGAAGAAGGTGATGATAACAAACAGTGATTTATTTCAAAATAACCTCCAAATAATACAAATTTCTGAATAGGGCATAAAACGAGGACCCAGTAAATTTCAGAGGTTAGATAAGGTGCATAGGATGTTTAAGCATCCCCTGTCGACTAGTCACACCCGCCCTATGTATTGATCAGGTAGACGGAATATTTGTTTCATGCATTTGTTTCTAACAATAGACTCAATATCCAATAAAGCTCCAAAGTATTTAACTTTATTTTTTGGAAATATTTGAAATATTTAATTTATTTTGTAGAAACCCCTTAATTCGTTATTTTTAAAAGCCTTATGCTTTAATTTTCTTTTCAAAGATTAATGTTATAAAATCTTGAAATGAAAACCAACAATGTTATAAATGAAATCTATGCAATTTTTATTTGAATATACAATAATAGACAAAAGAAAAACTAAAACAGCATTTTCATGAGAAGAGCTGGATGGATTTCCTCCAAAATCTAAAAATGAATACAATATGAAAGGGTTAAAATGATGAAAAAAAGAAACTGAATGAAATTGAAAAGCTGACAAAAATTTAAACCATCACAAAAATTTAGGTGTCAAAGATCCGTTTAGAGAGTGGGCTCAAATATCTTGGTATTGATTTTTATATATTTAATCTAAATCTTCTAAAACTCGCACAGTATTGAAAAAAATGAATTAATAAGTACATGCCAAACTAGGACATCGAAAGAAGTTCGTATTGTGTTGTTTTTAAATGAATTTGAGCGGAGACAAAGGCGTTTCTAGTCAAAGACATGTAAAGTGAATTTATAGTATTGAGAAAGGTAGATTTACTTACCGTTTTCATTCAACTTGTCTGTTCATGTATAATCCTATGCTACGGATGACATGACATGTAAATGGTCAACAGCGGGTTGAAGAAATTCGTATAACAAAATTCCTACTTCGTTTCAAATCTGCACGTTTTCCATACAAAACAGCTGATAATCAATGTTGATCAAACGTTTGAGTTATTATAATTCCACTCATTATCGAAGCGTTTTGGTGATTTCATAAAGTATGGAACGCCACAGCTGTCTTAAGGGTACAAAATATGCATCATAGTGTTAATTCGATATAACATTAAGGCTATTCTTTATATCATTAAGTCCACTTTATATATTATATAGTCTATTATTTATACCATTAAGTCCGCTTTATATATTATGTAGTCTATTCTATATATCATTAAGTCCACATTATATATTATGTAGTCTATTCTTTATATCATTAATTCCACTTTATATATTATGTAGTCTATTCTATATATCATTAATCCCACTTTATATATTATGTAGTCTATTCTTTATATCATTAAGCCTGTTTATATTATATGTAGTACAGAAGCTTCACTATGCTGACAAATCAATGTACTACAAAGTCAGATGCAAGCAGCCAATAAGAAAATTCATCAAAGGACTAGTAGTACTCTGATGCAAAAATGTATTTATGCTTATTTTAGACAATTGATTAATATACTTAGACAACTAATGATAGACTTAATTATTTAATTAAACAAATACTCGAATGCAGTTAAGATCACCTGCATTAGGAAAATCATGCAGTTTTAAAACAAAAAAAATCTAAAAAAGAATTTTATCATCTTTGACCACTAAAGAAAAAAACAAACAGTTTGGAATAGTTTACTTCCGGGAAAATTCCTTTTAAGCTCTTTGACGGGTCTCAGGAACATCACAGGTCCAATTAGCTAACCTGAAATTTGCTTACTCGTAGTATTGAAAACTGAAGGTAAGCTATTACTCAGCTCAATTCTCGTTGACTGGTTATTGGTACAAAGGTGCCATACGACTATTATATACGGCAGTTTGAGGTTGTAGTGGTACCATCAAGTGGTGACAAGGGCGGGTACATATTTCAAGCAGCTATTGTACCTCTAGTCTTTGAAGTGTGTTTTTCATTATTGCTGGGAGTTTCTTACCTAGTGTTAGTGTTGGTTTGCAATTTTATTCAAAGACTGTGGAGAAAAAAGGTGCTTGAAACAACAATTGGTGGAAACCCTACAGCTCCAACTGAAGACATGAATGGATAACCCTATAGCCCCTAATTCTGCCACAATAATTGTGTTTTCGCGCACACTTCGAGGAAAAAGGGGTAATAAGCGAAATTTAAAGATGTGCGTATTTGGCGTGTGATATACAGGAATCATTTGTACTAAGCATTTATATTTAGTTTAAATGTCCACGATTTCACTGACCAAAGCTGGACACACTTTACAGAGTAACAAGCATAGGAAAAAATGTTAAATTTAGATTGAAATATCTTTTAAAAATGTTATATTTAAGTCCGCTTATCTTTAAAATTACTAAGACATAGTAACGCTTCCCAAAAATAAGCAACACTTATCAGACAATAGGGGATATTTAAATGCAATTTTAATTTCAGTAGAATGGAAGAATTGCTTTCGCTCTCAGTAGAATGGGACCGAAATTCATCCATTTAAAAATATAAATCAGTACATAAAATTAAATTGCTAAAAGAATGGAATGATTGTTTTTTTTTTTAAATCTCAATGCTACATGCGAGGGTCGAACCAAAAATTTTCTTTTCCATTGCACTGGTCGGGTAACGCATCTTCTAAGCCATCATCGCTACACACAATGTGGATTTTAAAAGGACAATGAAGCACCGCAGATACACACTGGAATTTTGTGGGGAAAAGTTCTTCTTTTTTGTAGTCCCTGTGTCTTCTCTCCATTTTTTTAACAAATGTTTGTTTCTTGGAATTAAAACACACACAAATAACGATTCAAATTCATGGGGAAATGACCCAGAGATACAAAATTTTTAGAAAGACGTGTTTAAAAATTGTAACATTTGGTACCAAATTTCTCATCTAGCCACTTTTCAAGTTATCTTTTAGCAAATCAAAACAAAACATCAAGGAAATATTTCCCTTTCCTATTTCACAGGAACCCGATACATCATAAGAATGTTAAAATTTCATGTGACAGATCAATGAAATTTTCACTTTTCAAGTGCGCCCAGATTCCTGCCGAATACCAATCAAAAGCGCCCTCGTTCTTTCTGGGAAAATGAACATGAAAAAGAATAGAGTTTCTATCAGTATATTTCCCCTCCAAGTATTTGTCTTATTAAGTAATTAAGTGTTGCATTGATTCTTTAAGTATTAATTGTTAATTGACAAAAAATATTCCACCTGAGTACTCTCAGTCCTTTGATGAATTTCTTAGTGGCTGTTGTTATTGGCTGCTAACTTCAATCTTGTATTTTGGCTGGATGCTATATGCATCCGACTTTATAGTACATTGATTTGTCAGCATGGTATAGCTTCTATACTACATATTATATAAAGTGGGTTGATGATATAAAGGATAGACTACATAATATATAAAGTGGAGTTAATGATATAAAGAATAGACTAAATAATATATAAAGTGAACTTAATGATATAAAGAATAGACTACATAATATATAAAGTGGACTTAATGATATAAAGAATAGACTGCATAATATATAAAGTGAACTTAATGATATAAAGAAAACCCTACATATTATATAAAATGGACTTAATGATATAAAGGATAGACTTAATGTTATATCGAATTGACACTATGATGCATATTTTGTACCCTTAAGACAGCTGTGGCGTTCCATAATAAAGAGTTTCAATTTCACCGGGTATAATCACACATGCGGGGTGTATACTTGTTGGGAACAGGGTGTCTCCTCCAGGCGATGGGAAGATGATACATATGCTTTATCTGTTTAAATTTGCATTTTTGGATATATTTCACTGGAAAGCATATGCTTTTGGAAAAGAGCATCAATTTAGGACTTTATGGAAACATATGAGTGGGTGTAACACGCAATGATCAAATATCATGGTGACAAGGCTTTGGTTTATTATAAGAACTTTTTATTACTTATAATCATATTTTATTTTGATAAATTATTGTGTTTGTGAGTAAATGAGTCAAAATTCAATATATTGACAAACAATTCAAGTTTAATGAAAGGCTAAATTGGCCACTCTCTTCGCCTCAAGGGGATAGATTCCATTCACAATAGAGCTAGTATACATATCGCAAATTGTGTTATACCCAGTGATTTATCGGTGTTCAGTGAATTTGTTTAGGACAGAATCAGTTCTTTCGGACCAAAAAGGCGTTTCAAACGGAAGTACTCCATGTTGTGACGTTGTAGAGAGCCCCCTTAAGTCAAATTAAATATAAAAACAAAGGTGTATAACAACTGGTACATGAAATATGTCTTGCAGTCAATATACGACCTAATCATAGGTTATATTTGCTAAAAAAAAAAAAAAAAAAAAAAAAAAAAAAAAAAAAAAGGTCATTATAACGACCAATTTACGAAATGCTGACCTTAACCGAAGTTGTTAAAATCCATGTAACATCAACTTATCTGTTCAGTAACCTGCCTCGATTTAAAAATTGATCGTACTGACTTGGAGCATGCTCTTGTTATCGGGAAGCTGAGAGACATAAACACCATATGCAGGTGATAGCGGAATACTACTACATAAATAAGGAAAGTTGATTAGAGAGAAGCTGAAGGCATCTCATTTGTCATGCAATTTAGTTGTTAGTTGGCCCTTGTTGTATGTAGTCAGTAAAACACGTCTATACCATTTGAACATCCATTTGATCTTTTTTAGGTTCTCTACTCTACATGAGCCTAGTTGTCGCAGGTCAGACTGTCTGCGAGGACATAGACACACAAGTCTGTACCGCATTCTACAGCAGAATGGAAATGTGTGACGATCCTTGTTACTCTAAACTATGTCCCAGAACGTGCAAAAAATGTCGTACGTTAAAACATATATGTTTTCATTAATTAAAAAATGTTTTATTTTCAATCATAATAATTTCAACAATCAAATATTGTAAATTTGTGTGTAATAAGTTACTTTTTGATGTGAAGCAAAATTTCAGCTTTGAAATATTTGAAATATTATGGATAATTTGGAGCATCTTCTTTTTGTGACAATCAAAGTAGTTGGTTTAAAAGTCAATATTGCAATTATTTACAAATAAATACACTCATATAACTATTGAATACATGTACGTGGAAAAGATGGTGAAGATTAAAAACAACATGCATCCACAATTAACCCTAAGGGGTTCACAGATCATTTAATAGTCAATATTTATTTAAATGTATTAGTTTAATAAATCACCAGATTTCTAATTTTATGGAATCATGAAGTAATTTGTAAAGATATTGATATTTAACATAAACAATATCTATTAATTAAATAAAGACCAAAATATGAACAAAACAGAACACAAATTACAATGTACATCCGATAAAAGATATGAAAAATATGTTAATACTATTAGGGGAAAATATCAGAACATGTTTCTTATTGAAGATTTTAAAAAAAAAACCCTATGACATAAAAACAATGAAAAAAAAACTAATTTTGTATTATACAGAGGAAATTCGAAACTTTATATCTTTAACTGATTCATTGACATATTAATTTTTCCCCAATAATTAAAGCTCAGTACATGAACAATTAATAAAAGTTTGTAAAGTTTTAATCATAAAAACTTATTTGATTCGGCCATTTATGTCTTAGCAGCCACAAGGGAAAAAACCAGTCCTGTTCCACGCAAAGGAAATTTGGAAGCCCTTTTGTATAGTGTCTAAAAGAGTGCTCCAAAATATTTGTTGATATTTTTCCTCATTTCTCAATGAGTTATCATTAACATATTGACAAAATTTATTCGGACAATTATAAGGTCCCCAGCATCACTTTAACTTTCTAATAAGTTGGTCAATTCTAGTGAAGGGATATATCCAACAAGGGTATGTTTAATGATCGTTACCATGGACACGACTCACTGGCTTATCTAAAAAATATCATTTCTGTTAAAATAAATAGGATAGTACTATCCATTGAACTTATTTTTAGATTTTAAAATACTTTAATGTCAGTCCCATACTTCCTTAAGTTCAAAAATCTCTTAAAATGAAATATGGAGATAACGAACAGTATTCAACCACATATGTGAAACAATACAAATAAAGAGCAGACCAAACATGGACCTCCAAAGCATGAGAGGTTGGATCAGGTACCATGGAAGAGTGAGTACCCCCTCTCGACCAGTCACACCCGCTGTGTTCTCCTTGTCATGATCGGGCAAAACGGGAAAATCCGTAGACAATTCCGTGCGTATATAATGGCCTAACAATTAATATGAAAAACATCAGTCAGCATTTGATCTAATTATAGAATGTATTTGGGAACAATACCATTGTATATATCGACAATACAACTTCCAAAATGATGACTTCAAACGTGATTGTTGATATTCTTGATTCATCAACTTGTTTTGTCAATAGCTTGTCTCGTTTTAGAAATTGTTCGTTAGTGGCTCTTGTGTATCAACTGAGAGACATAAACCCCATATATACGTGATAAGGGTCCATTGCTACATAAGTAAGGGGGGTTGCGATTAATTGAAAAGATGAAGTCATCAAGGTTATCATAAAGATTTGTTGTTCGGTCACCATGAACGTCTTTTTTCTAGTAAAATATTCAAATTTGAAACAGAAGTGTCATACTTTTGGTTATCTTATTTCAAGCTCATATTGTTAATTGATAATACGCCGTCAATATATCTAAATGTCGAGTTGAAGGCCACAACAAGTGTTTTCTTCTTCTCATGTTTAAGAATTTGAATAAATTTTGCTTCATATGAATGTAAAAGAAGGTTTGCTAATAACGGGGCGCAATTGGTACCTATGGGAATTCCGATATTGTTGAAGACCTGGTCTCCAAAAACTACATACATATTGTCAATCAGAAAATCAAGCATCCTTTTTATATCACCTTCGGAATACTTGTGTGTACAATCAGAGTGTTTTTTGACAAAATTATTTTGCAAATGACCAATGACAAGGTAAGTAAATTTACGAGTTCCATTTTTTTTTTTTTTTTTTTTTTTGAAAAAGCAGCTGTCAATGATGTCAATAAGCCTGGACTTTTCTTTTTCGTGGGGCTTTGTTATACAGAGTGTTGAAAAGTCATACCTGTTAATGTTATTGATTTTAGTAAAATTTTGTGATTTCAAATTTTGTAAAAGTTTCTTGGAATTTTTTAGAATCCACATCTGATTTACACCACTTCTCGAATATATTGTTGTACAATACTTCTGAAGTTTCTCCTTCACTGCTGTAAATATTTTAGTGAGGAGTAAAATAGAAGCTTGGTAGAACATTTACTGAAACCTGCTATATGTCTTTTTATGCCCCCGTATCTGTCTGTCTGTCTGTTTGTCTGTTTATCTGTTTGTCTGCAAAAACTTTAACATTGCCCATAACTTTTGATTGGTTAGAGCTATGGCTTTCATATTTCACATGTGTATTTCTTGTGACAAGACCTTTCTTTGGGTACCATCATATTTGACCTTTTGACCTTGGAGTTTGACCCAGTTTTACAAACTTTTACCCAACTTTAACCTTGGCCATAACTTTTGATTGGTTGGTGCTAGGGATTTCATACTTCACCTATGTAATCCTTGTGACAAGACCTTTCTTTGGATGCCAACAACTTTGACCCTTTGACCTTGACCTTGGAGTTTGACCTACTTTTGGAAAACTTTAACCTTGGCCATAACTTTTGAACGGTTGGTTCTACGGCTTTCATACTTCACATGTGTATTTCTTATGAGAAGGCCTTTCCTAGGGCACCATTAATTTTGACTATTTGACCTTGACCTTAATGTTTGACTTACCTTTGAAAATTTTTACCTTTTCCGTATCTTTTAAATGGTTGCTACTAGGGCTTTCATATTTCACAGGTATATTCCTAAGGACAAGAACTTACTTTGGGTACCAACATATTTGATTTGCATTTGAGAAAGTTTAACATTCGCTATAAGTTGCCATACGGGGGCATCGGTGTTTCACAAACACATCTTGTTTTTTGTAAGGATTTTTATGAAGTTTAGGAATCCAGTATAGGTATGGTAATTCAAATTCATTTTGGTTGTTGGGAATATTAAAAAAATATTTAAAACTGACATATGATTTTGAAGAACTTCTTCCTTGGAAAGGGAGCTACGGGTATAACTTGGGTGATCACTTGCAAAATTTAATCTCAGTTCTTCTAAAATACAATTAAAATAATAATCCTTACAAACAAAGACAATGCTATTATCTGCTTTGTCAGCTGGGACCAGTACCGGTACATACTGATCGTGTAATCTATTTAATTCTTTTTTCTAGGAATGTATAGTCGACTATTCGACTATCAGTCGAATTGACCGACGACCGAATAATGAAACGACATTCGAATAAACAAATTTAATGCAATAGAAGAGTGAAAACGAGATGGAATTCTCGTCTCAAAATTGAGAAATCATCTTTCCCCAGAAACAGTTGATAAAATGAATACCCCCCCCCCCCCAAAAAAAAAACCGTTGACTTCCCATATACATTTAGAAAGTACCGTAATTAGGCCAAACCAAAAAAATATGTGTGGTTCCGGTTACACCTCCAAAAAAATTAGGGTAGGTAGGTAAGGTCTTTTTTTTTTAACAAAATGATTTTCTTAATTTTTCTAGATAATACCTATCACTCCTTTGCAAGTGGCATTTAGATGTGGTGTGATAATATACTAGTCAATATTGGTAGGGGACACCTACATGCTAGCTTGCTTTGGATTTAACACTATTAAACACTTGCACTATGTTTTGCAAGGAGGCCGTCATTGCTGAAACTAAAACTTAAACCGGAGCCATTGATAGAAATCTGGGAAAATTCCAGAAAAAATATGAAAATTGCCGAAAAAAAGTTTAGGGTCGGGGGGACGGTCGGGTAACCGGAACCACACATATTTTTTTTATTTGGCCTTATGTAAATGCTTCAATACCGCGAGAATTATTTGTCAATTACTAATCTGTATTCTTTTTGTAATTAATTAAGCAGCACTTTCCTGGACTTTGTTTGTAAATTCATTAATTGGACTTAATTGAACTCATATCAAGTACCAATTATATTTCGCTATTTTTAGGAATGTTCAAATGCAGGAAACACACCATAGCCGTGACACATGTTTTTACACTTTGATAATTACTAAAACAACTCGCTTACATTGTCAGAACATTTTGATAGTCGGCGCAATCAACAATTGAACAAACAGTATTGAATTGTTTAACAATATCACAGGCACATGACGTATGGATAGTGTGTTAATCCCCCCCCCCCTTTTTTTTATTTGATGTGGTTTAAAAATATCGTGCTGGCAATTTTTTAATGCTTGCCAAAATAAAAACTGATTAATGAATGTGATTGACGGGGAAATCATATAATTATGTTGGAGAAATTTACGGTCTTACTCTAAGTTTATTTCATATATTAAAAACAGGCTATCCACAAGTTAGGTGCCTGTGAACATCTATGTGCAACATAGGCATTTGATGTTACTTTTTTATATCAATATACAATGTACTTTAAGGTAAAACTTTTTTTTATATAATCACGTCATGTACCATTGAAGCTTGAAATAAAAATTAATCTTCAAAAAATGTTCCGAATATTCGACTATCGTTCGAATAATGCTATCGAGTAGTCGACTAAGGAAAATAAATATTTTGACATCCCTACTTTTTTCACTTCTGAATTATTGAACACAGAAGGATACCTGGTTTTCACATTGCCCCTCAATCGCTTAATGCGAGATTTTATCATCCATCTGATGCTTTTAATCCTTTCTGACAAAATGTCAAGGTCTTTTTTTCATGTTTGGTCCATTTTCTGGCGTAGTCATTCACACAATTCATAATATTTATGAAATTAAGACGCCAGTTGAAAGATCGGGGTTTCCCTAAGTGTTGACCCTTTTAAAATACGTAATTTAAGGTCCTCATTATTAACTACACGTCCCCAGTAATCACGTGTCCAGCAGGACTATAGTTGTGGGGTGAAGATACCTAGGCCCTGTAGAGTTTTCTTGTTATTAAAACGTTTGGAAGCAAAAGTCGATGTAGGTTTGTAAGAAATACAAGGTGTGGACTTTGACTTGAAATATGGTGGAATACAAGACTGGGTCCCTTTATGATTAAGAATATTACTTCTGCTACCCCTTGTTAGCAGAACTATTTTTGTATTCATATGAAGCATATTTTATTCAAAAACTTCTACACGAGAAGAAGAAAACACTTGATGTGACCTTCAACTCGACATTTAGATATATCGTCGACGTATTATTAATAAAAAAAATAGTTACTTCCATTCATATTTCGACTAGTGAGCTTGAAATAAAAGATACCACAGAGTCTGACACATCTGTTTCATATTTGAATATTTAACTAGAAAAATACTTTAATGGTAACCTAAAAACAAAGCTTTATGATAAACGTGATGACTTCCCTTATTTATGCGGAAATATACCCTTATCACCTGCATATGGGGTTTTGACTCCCAGTTGATTCGATACGCAAGAGCATGCTCTGCGTATGAACAATTTCTAAAACGAGGCAAGCTATTGACAAAATAGTTAATGAAACAAGGATATCAACAATCTCGTTTGAAGTCATCATTTCGCAAGTTTTATGGTCGATACAATGACCTTGTCAGTAAATACAATTTATCATTAAGTCAAATGCTGACTGCATGACGTTTTTCATACTAATTGTTAGGCCATTATTTACACACTGAATTGTCTACGGATTTTTCCCCGTTTTTTCCCGATCATGACAAGGAGCACTCGGTGGGTGTGACCGGTCGAGAGGGGATGCTCACTCCTCCATGGCACCTGATCCCACCTCTGATGTTTTTGGAGTTCCGTATTTGCTCTGCTCCCGATTTGTATTTTTTAAATGCACTTTGAACTTGAATACTGTTCGTTATCTCCATATTTCATTATATTAACCGCGTCAATTCCTTTCTTTGCATATTGAGGTTTAAGGGAAAAAAGGTTGTTTTAGCAGCATTTGCTTCCGTAAAACGTGGCGGCTTAAAAAGTCTATGATTTGCAATATCCATTATCACAGATCCTGTACTCTGGTGTCGAAAAATCCAAATATGGACTTTCCTTGACTTTTTCAAATAGCCTATTAAAATGTTTCAAAGGGACAGAGTAAAGTTTGGTGCGGATGTTTTGAAGACCTTACTGTTTATTTGCATAAGGTAGTAATGAATCAAAGGAGACATCATTTCATAATAGGTTTATTGTAAGACAGATATCCATGACGACGCTTACGTCTCTGTGTATTGTTAGATAGTCCCATCACAATCAAATTCCTACATTATGGTCTGAAAAGATTCCCAACATTATCGACATTGTCATTGCATCCATGTGGAAGGGCCGTGCCTAGTTTCCTAATCCAATATTCTCGTTGTCTATGGAAAGGTGTACTCAGTGATGGGCTATTAGTATGATGGTATGGTAAATCTTTTGTAGAATTCTGACTTTAATTGATAAAATTGAATGATCAGGTAAATTAAAGTGCTTGTATAGAAGCTATTGGCCTCTATTGACTGTTAATTTAAAATCTATGCCCCGATATTCTTTTATTAAGTGAATCCTTAGTTTCACCATCATATATAAGACCACAAAGGATACATTTTACTATAGTATTCAGTAGACAACATTAGAAAATCTGCAGTTCAGATTTTCCCAAGTTTTGATAAAGAAGCTCTATCCAGTAAGATTACAAGTAAGAGAAGATTTAGTAATCAAAACACCACAGGTTTTACTGTTCTTCAGAGAACATTTTGAAATAGAAGAAATGGGATCGGAAAGGAATCTTCAAATATATATCTAATAGAAACTTTACATTCTTTCATTTTTTTGTACGAACTATTGAATTTATACCAAAATTGGGAATCTGTAGACTGCACATATGACATATGTTTAATATACCTAATGATTATCCGAGGGACGCCTTTTTATAATGGGCGACGCGTCTGCCAGTATCATTTTGTTATGTTGTGTAATATTCATGAATGAATTAGTACCGAACGACAAGTGTCTTCGGGGACAAACTGTCCACCAGCAGAGATACATGTTTGGTGGTTAAAAGCATTTTTATAGGGAATTAGGTAATCGGGTATAGTTTAATTTCCTCAAACACAAGTTACAAATCTTTGTTTTAGCATTAAGATGCTACAACTGTGAGGGTGTGACGTCGGTAAATGATTGCAACTCCACGCGGTACTGTCCAAGTCTGGACCATGTAAGTATCTATATATAATACAATCTATAACGCCATGCGGTACTGTCCAAGTCTGGATCATGTAAGAATCTACATGTATATATAATACAATCTATAACGCCATGCGGTACTGTCCAAGTCTGGATCATGTAAGAATCTATATATAATACAATCTATAACATTAGATAAAGAAGGAAGGAGGATCATAAAAACGTTTTTGATATTTATCAAAAAGTGTGGAAAAATTGAAAATCATCAATAGTTCAATTGCAGCATAGAATGCAAATCAAAGAATTATAATTACCTCTATTGAAAAAAAAGGATTTCGAAGATTTTTAGCAACATTATCAGAGGTATTAATATTTTGTATAGTACATTCTATGCAAAAATGCATTACATTTATTTTGTTTTCAAACTTCTAAAGCATTGCCATATACTAGTATATGCATATATTTCAAATTTATATGCTTACAGAAATGTGTCATATCCGAATCATATGGGGCTGACTTTTCTCTTGTGTACAAACTTGGATGTGCAGCAACTGATGTAAGTCAATTTACCCGAGTGTATAAACGATCAACTTAATGTTACTATAAATAATCTGTCCCCAAGACTGTGATTTTCATACTGCATGTAAATATATATTTTCATTTTTTTTTTGTTTCCCCCTGCTATATATTTGCACCTGTACAGGTATAACAAAAGTAAATTTTCAGGTGTGTAGAAACAATTTTGGATACGACTCTTCTTTAGTCGTGATAGGACGTGAAGAACCAGATAAAAGAGCAACACTGAACGGCAAATGCTGCGACACGGATTTGTGCAACACTCAAATGCAAAAGAGGGAAACCAAGACTATTCGGCAAGTTGCAACAAACAATGCAAGTTGTAAGTGTATCAGAATGAAATGCTTTTATCGATGTTAACTAACTTTACCTGATTTACTTGAAGATGCACGGATTACACAAAAGTATAATCGTTTTTCGAAGATTGAGATAAAAAAACAGTTCAAAGAAGAATAGTAAATCCAGGAAGTGGAATCACTGCACAGATAGTGTGCCGCCATATTAGTTGTTGCTATACATGTATGTTTCAGCGATATGTACTGATATAGACTCAGCAGCCTGTCTAAGACTGAGTAAAATCAAACAGGGTATGTGCACCGATCCTTGTATTGCCAAAGCCTGCGCCAGAACCTGTGGAAACTGCGGTAAAATGTTAGGTTTTATTTAGCATAAATACATATATATTTTGCAGATGAATACTGCTTTCAAACATGCATTTGCTACATTTTTGTAGGATAAAAACGTAATTTTAAAGCTTCAATAATAATTACTGTATCTTAAAGCTACGAAAGCCGATAAAAAGGACGTAATTAGGAAGAAAAACATATTTTGTTCAATAAACAAGGTACTAACTACCAAGATGAAGGAAAAAGGCAATTTCTTTCCTTCGTAATTTATAAAATTGTTATATTTCCTATGCCTCTATTTAACAGTTGGCTGTTATTCGTGTAGCCACGTGACCAAGACAGAGACGTGTAACAACACAGTCAGCTGTCTTCCTGGAGAGGTATCTATTTCACTGTATACCAAGTAATCTGATTTATGCATTCAAAAGTACTTCAATAAATTTTAAGATTATAAATGTTTTACTCACAGAAATGCTACACACTGGAAACTCTAACTTCTGCCGGAGAACATGGGTATAAACTCGGATGTGTCCACGAAAATGTAATTGATCGTTAGTATAACGTGACAAATGTTTATGAACATTGGTGGCTCTGCTGGTAGGAAGGAGTTTGCCTATAAAGTCCCGAACGTATAAGTATATATCTGTGTTAAAGAAATTATTTACTTCCAAGTGTCATTGTCTTAAAAATGTCGATTTGCAATTCAAGTACCAGTGATTTTCAATTGGTCATGCTATGGAGCTTCGAAGCTGAATTCCTATAGCAGCAAAGTTTCTTTCCGTGTGTTGGTGATGACGATGATAATACCTTTGTAAAATCATTTTTGAATCATCCTATGAAACTATAATTTCTTTACAGGTATGCTCGAGTTTTCATAACCAGGCAGCTCATATATTTGGGAGGAGAAGTGATCCTCTTGAGTTGTCCCTGAATGGGGATTGTTGTGACGGGCCTCTGTGTAACCATCACGCTTTAGTCCACCCCACTCCAGATACTAGCTTATCAGGTGAAAATACATTTTCAATTGTGAAATACTTATTTTATTTATTGCATAAAAGTGATGTTCGGTCAACGTGTGAAAGAATATTAAAGTAATATTCTGTCACAGTGTGACAGAATATCAAAAGTGCGACAAAACTCGATATTTTCCTTCCTTTCACGAAGAGTGTTATAAAAATACTTTCTGATCTGTTATAATATACAGTAAATAAACCATCCTGACACAGAGAACAACACTGCTACAGTTTCTCAAAATATGTAGTTAAAATCCAATGTTTACAATGGTAATAAATACTAGTTAAAATATGAAGAAAAAAAACAATCTTGTCTCACTCCTAAAATAAATTCCATGTCCAACTACAAAACATTGAATATCCTCTATATTTATAAAAGGGAAACATTTGCAATGAAAATCCATATACTCTTACTCAAAAAAGCATGATCTTGATCCATGGCCATAGGCATGGAATTAGGAAAATTAATGCTTATAGAAAAATACATCATATTATTATATAGCGTTAAAAACTTAGAGATTACGTGTATTATTGTTTTTAAAGAGGAAGGTCGAGTAAATGCGTCCCTAGGAATACCATGGGATAGAACTCTTATAAATATTAGTTTCTGTATACATGTATTAAATTGAGCATAAGATACCCAGGTGAACATTCC
Organism: Saccostrea echinata; assembly: GCF_033153115.1. NCBI lineage: Eukaryota > Metazoa > Mollusca > Bivalvia > Ostreida > Ostreidae > Saccostrea > Saccostrea echinata. Next base: position 9,519,042 of record NW_026889761.1, read on the forward strand.
TCGTAGGTCTCAAATGTTAGTTTTGCCAGTCTGAAATCAAGAATTTGATGAAGCACGTTAATTCTGTTTAAAAAGAAGTTTTGAAAGATTTTATTTTTTGTGCAGAAAGGGCGTTTACCTTTGAATTTTCGCCTTGAATTGGCCTTCTTGATGAAAATTCTAAAACCCTATATATTGCACATCTACAAGACACCATCAATCATATTCCAAAAGACAATTTGACTGATGTATATAAAATGTAAAATGAGTTTTAAGAACCAGACTTGAACCCCAATTGACCTCATGGATGAAAATGAAATCCGAAACCTTCTTGTGCAACTACAGGGCACTTTTATTTATAATCCAAAACTAAGAAAATAAATTGGCTACTGCTTTTTAAGTTCGTGGAAGAAGATAATGTGACAGTTGGTCGGACGGGCGCATCGGAATATAAACAATATACCCAAAATTTCTTTAGAAAGTGTGGGTGTAAAACTGCTTCAACCTGCTGCTATAAAGCATTAGCGACCATTGTACTTACTTTCAGGTTGTCTGTACTTGTCGGAGGACCATCACTGTCCAGTTGGTTTTGAGCTGAATGCTGGACGTTGTTACCTAGTGGGAGATGAAAACTTGAATTTTACAGAAGCACAGGTTTGTCAGATTTACAAAATAGCCACAGTATACAATAATATTATATCAGATCGACACATGCACTTCCTGTAGCATTACACAGCCAACCTGTTTGGTATACCACGTAAACGCAAAAGTCACCAAACAGTAATACATGTATATCATTTGAAATTCAGCACTCGTCGTCTTAAAATGTCTATAATTTTTTTTTAATTTTAGGCTTTCTGTGCGTCCCATTGTTCTAAATTGGCAGAGGATTTATCAGTTCATGATGTGATGGATCTCCGGGGTGTCAGTACGTAACTTGAGGCTTTATAAACTAGTATCTGAAATACCGTTATATTCAAATGCAAACCCCTTCCGATGCAGAAGTTGAGACTTTAATTTGATCACATGCATATCTTTTTCTTCTTTATTTTTTATATAGTTGATGATAATTATGTTCTTATTGGAGCCGTTGATCCTAACCACACCGGAAACTTTGTTTGGAAGACGTCTGGTCGTCCGGTACCTCAAGTGACTCATCATGGAGACCGTTATCCCGATAATACATGCGCTACACTACATTTCTCCAGAAGTGATAACCCAGTTGCCTTTAGCTCATATTGTCACTACCATTATAAGCCACTTTGTCAAGCTGTTATGAAATAAATGGCATTGGATTTGTCTTTTTAAGTCGTACAACCGAAAGACGCTGCATTTAAGAAAAAGGCCAGTTTGTCTTTGGTTTTTACCTGCGTGTATATTATTTAGCCTAATGCCTGTCCCCTTCCCCAAAATCGCCCCAGGAGGTTAGCAAATGTTTAGTCAAATGGGAGTTGGTTGGTTACGACAATCGTAGAGGATACTGCAAAACTAGATGGACGAAGTGGACGAAATTCAATAAAAATGTCCATTCCTAGTTATCCATAAGCACCAGACTGGTTTTTCTTTAATTGAGTCAATGTAATCACTTGCTCCATTGATACCACATGACATAATGGTAGATCTGACCATTCGTTTAATAAAAGCGTAACCGTCTCTACTAAATTCAAATTATGACAGATCTGTTCATTCATATTAGTGTGACTGTTTCAACTGATCTGTAGATGGCATATCTTATGACATATCCTCCCATGGCAGATCAACCATTAATACAATGTTTCTATTTCTACTTATACCACATGGCATTATATGGAGGATCTCCCCATTGATATCACGTCATTATGTTTCACTAATTCATATGATTGTCTCTACCAGTATCACATGAAAATGTAGATCTACCATTTCACACAAATGTGTCTTCTACCGCATGACATTATAGAAGACTTGTCCATTTAAATATTCATATTTCACCATCTCTACGATAGCACAAGACAATTTGGCAGGTAAGTTCATTCATATAACACTGACTATTCCAACTAAGCTCTCATTATGTGTGTACCACACCATAATATGACATCCAATAAGTGTGTCTGCCTATACATAGATGGCAAATTGTAAAATTGGATTGTGTAAAGAACAAGAACTATGTAAAAATAATTTTATTTTGTATTCATTTTACACCTTTAATGTTGGGTAAACTATTCTATCTTCGCTAAAATATGCAAGAAACCTTTCTTTTAAGGATATGCACAGTCCTATACACTTCAGTTGAGTATTTGTCATATATATAGATACACTACTAGTCAAACATCGACATTATTTTCATCAGACGGTTTATGTCGAATGTAGCAGCTAGTATCAATCTTCTACATGTTTTTACTTACAAGTCACTATACAACATCTTCTTCTTCAGATGGTCATTCTTAATTTGCTTTCAATTTCTCTGGCTGGGATGAAGTAGATAAAAACAATATAGAACACGCCACTAATAAAAACACTGATGGCGGTAATCCCTTGTAATCATTGAGTGCGATGTGAGAGTACATAGCTCCGATCATTATTACGCTCAGTATTCCGTAGCACGTTTTCCGGAGTCCCGTCGTAAACAGTCCGATGACACAAAATAATTCCCAGGCTCCAACGGTCACCATGTAGACGTAAGAAGGAGGGACGTAACCAAACCAGGCAGTGGGGCATACTTCAGCGAGCTTCACAAATTCCTTGGCCTAAAATAACAATAATAAAATTAAAAATAATGATAAAGAATTTTCTTCAACTGAGGTCTAGGTGGTTAAATATCTAGCACTCCATACAGCTGATATTTTCTTTTAAAGCGTTGTCCAATAGAGAGGATATAATCGCTAACTTAAATATTATATGTTTAAAAAAGTTTTTTTTATGGTTATTATTATCTCTTTGCTTCATTATATCCGTAAAAAATGTAAAATTGTAATTTACAGTCCATTCATTGTATCACAAACAACCTATAAGAAACAAACCATCTCCGCGTGCTGCCCAATGAATGGGCAGACTTTGACAAGGCTGGCCATGAGAAACATGAATGTCACAATCCATGACAACACACGCAAGGCTACATTTACTACTGTCGCCATATCTGTAAATATAACGAAATCTAAAGTAAGATCCTGATAGCTTTCAACTTAAAAAAGCAATAATCTTCGCAAGCTAAAGAGCAGCCGGGTTCGAAACTTTTTAATTGTCCGTTTATTGACATCTCTAGATTGAGGCAACATCAAGCAACCTCGACATTTATAGTGGCAACCTCGATATATCCAACCTCGACATTTCTATAAATCCCTACAGCTCTAGAGACAACCTCGATATCTCTAGAGGCTACCTCGATTTATTTTGAGGCAATCTTGACATCTGTAGACGCAACCTCAACATCTCTGTAGGCAACCTCCACATGTATATTTTGCACAAAAGTGCATGAAGATATGTAGAACATAGTTTTCTAAAATAGATTCAGGTGCCAAGAGATAGTAGGATCTCTTGATACCTGAATCTACTTTTTCATAGCTTGTACTATAGTTTCATTTTAAAAAAGGGAGTAGAAGTCCAGCAGTTTCACTCTTCCATTCGAAATCTATGAATTCACGAATTCAAAACTTATTCTTAAACATGTTAAAACGCTAGCGCAATGCTTGCAACCTCGAATGTTGCAAAATTAATATAGATCGAGTCAAGTTCTGTACAATATGCCGTGCATACAAGTCTTTTCAAAATGCAATGGCTTGGACCGTGGATATAGGCCTGGACTGCACAGTCAGTAGAACACCTGACTAGTGATGCAGGGGTCCCGGGCTCGATTCCCGGTCCAGCAATACATTTTCTCCTTAAAATTACCTTTTGCGTAATTTGGTGCCGTGACCAGGATGTAATGTAATCGTTTGGGTCGTGGATATACATGTATCGGCCTGGGTACATGTTCTCCTTTCCCTTACAAAAGAAAGTTCTTCATAGTTATTTTAATTAGGCTCCCGAATCAAGACACTGGTCTCCTGTGGAATTAAGTGCCAGGGTCTCGAATGTCAGTACTAACTCGGCTTACTCCGGAATAAGTGTATTTTTTAAGAAAACAGTAATATTTACATGAGATAATCAAAACAATCAAGAGTAATTACTATTATAATAGTAGAAATAACTTACCTCTTAGGATACTTTAAAATTTAACTAGGTCAAACGGCATCAGGGGGAATTACGATCATGTAACAAATAGTATACCATCCAAATGCGACAAAATACCAATAATTTTAAATTTCTAATTTTAAAAAATATTCTTTGGAAAAAAATGAAAATAAAAAATGAGGAGTTTTTTTTAATAGAAATATAAAGCATTTGAAATAAGTAAATACAGAATATGTAGAACTCTTTGAACAGAAAGTGAGGTACGATTTCACCAGCTACCGCCTTATAAAAAGGCGAACTCTCTTCTTTCCATGATACCCTTCTTGCCACACTACATTTAGAAAAACAAACTGCTTAACCAAAACTATACTATACACCAATAAGCCTTATTTAAAAACAGTTGTTTTTAAAATTATCAAGTTCAAGAAGAATTGCAAACAGGATGGAACAAAACTGAACGCACCAAAAGTAGTTCGGATCTAGGTTTTGTTATTGTTATTTAATTACATGGAGTTTTAAAGACGCAAAAAACGTGGATTATGCATGCAGTCAGCAAAAACAAGTAGATTATGCTAAAGAACGGAACAGATCACCAGGAATCTCAAAGTTGACGTTGTTTTTGGGTATTTCTTTTGTTTAATTTAACGTTACATATCTACTTTCGTTTTCATCAAGAAAGTGTTTTCATTAACAGAAGAAAGTAAATGAAGTGTTCATTTGTTTCAAAACGTGTTTCTAGAACTGGTTAACATGGTTAAGTCAGTTTTAAGACTTGTTTTTAGGAGTAACATAACTGTCATTTAATCAGAATTTTTTTTTTAGTAGATATCATTTCATGTGATGTAGATCAGCTAGTCTGTTGTAGGAAAACGGGAAATTGTAAACCGCCACTAGTTCCCAACAATGGTGATTGTGTATTTATAATAGATTAGAATGAGTGAATAATGTTTACAGTTTGTCTTTTTTAAATTTTTATTAGAACCATGGTGAAAAGAGAGGATGTAGTGGATGGGCCAGGCTATCAAAATAATAGACCTGATTGCAGTGATGATGAACAAGAACATATATTAGTGTACAGGGCAGAGATCTATCGTCGGGAAAGTTTCCAAAACTGGCGCTATCAGTCTATTGTAAAGAAAGAGGACCTGGCAAAGAATGGCTTCTACTACTTAGGAGAGGGTGACAGGGTTCGTTGCGTCTTCTGTAATGTTGTATTGAGCTCTTGGCAGAAAGGAGATAACGTAGCAACTGAGCATAGACGACATTCTAAGAACTGTCCCTTTGTGTTAGGAAAAAGGACATCCAATATACCGTACTCTCCTAGTTCAGATTGCCTATCAAGTGTACAACCAGAATATCCGGAGTTTAAGGATTACCTTAAGAGATTGGATACATACAAAAACTACTGGCCAAAGGCAATGAAACAGAGGCCAAAAGAACTAGCTGCTGCTGGGTTGTTTTACACGGGTAAGAAGTCAAATACCTGACAGCTTACAGGATAATGTGACATTTGTGTTTATAAGTCATTTATTTTTAGCTTACCTCAACGAAATTGAGGGGAGCTTATATAATACCCTCTGGGTTGGCGTTAGCGTCCCATTTTCGGAGCAGATTTCTTTTCAAGTATTTCTGTGCCCTATATTAATCAGAAATGATACATTTAAGGATGTACACTCTCCCAGAGTTGCTTTGGATGTTGAATTTGACCTACATTTTCTGGATGAGTGACCAGGTTAAAGTTTTTGGAGCAGGTTCATTCAAAAGTGACTATAAGCCCTATGCTAACCAACTTTGCATTGAATATACGCTTGTTGATGCACACTACCAGAGTTGCTTTGGATGCGGGATTTGACCTACATTTTCCAGATGAGTGAACAGGTTAAACTTTTTTTGGAGCATGTCCATTACCAAGGAACTATAAGGCCTATGTGAACCAAACTAGCATGAATGATGCATCAAGGGATGAACACAACCAGCATTGCTTCAGATGCTGGATTTAACCTAGATTTTCCAGATGATAGACCAGGTTAAAGTTTTTAAAGCAGACTCATTCCAGTGTAACTTTCCAGCCCTTCCTAAACCAAACTTGCATGGATGATGCATCAAGGGATGAACACTCTCAAACTTTTGTCAGGTGGTGGATTTGACTTGCATTTTCTGGATGAGTGACAAATTTTAAGTTTTTAGATAAGTCCATTCCCAAGTAACTGCAAGCCCTATCAGACCAAAATTGCATATTAAAATGTTGCATCTAAGGGATGCAATCTACTAGATTATTAGTTAAGTGTGGGACTATGCCTTACTTAAAGACAACATTCATTGAGGTGAGCTCTGTAATCTCTGATTACCTATGTTTAAATCAAATGGTTAAAGCTTAAATTAAAAAAAAAGACAATGATTGCATGCAATTAATTTCTGTCATTTTAGAGAAGGGTGATGCTGTGAAGTGCTTCCAGTGTGGAGGACTACTTCGTAATTGGGAACCAGAGGACAAGCCTTGGGAGGAACATGCAAGGTGGTTTCCTCGCTGTTTGTTCATTCGAGAGAACAACCTGATGTCACCTGTTCGAGATCCACTTCATCGAGAATTTAGACAAAACAGAATCCGCAAAGTTTCTTTGGGATATGATGAGGAATTGGTTCAAATGTTTGAAATGGACAGGCGATCCCGGGGATGTAAGTACACAAAGGATTGAAACTAAACTCAAAATAACTTATTTCTATTTCATGTTATGTTATATTTACAGGATAAATTAAGTTTTGTTGTAAACAATAAAATGCCTTTCTTTGTTAATGCGGGGATAACTGTTGTGACATCACAGAAAAAATACCCCCACTCCCCCACATTATGTAAATTTTCATGCAATGATTGCAATCGTTATTCCCTGCGTTAAGAAACAAAAATGGCACTTTACTGTTTATATTTAATATATATGACATTGTATAAAGTGGGTAAAAGTAAGGTAAATAATGTGTTATTGGTGTTTCATACCATTGATGGAATGTACATTGAAGGAAGTGCCCATTGATATTGGGAATTAATTGGTTTATTTAAGAAATGAGAAAATTTTTAGTGAATGTAAATAAAGCATAATATCCTTTTTTAAGTTTTCATCAAATACAGATGTTTTTATTTTGATAATATACTTCTGATAAGCCATATATATTAAGATTAAGATGATAATAATACAGTATTGACATACATTAAAAGCTATTTTTATGGGCCATTGGTACATCATATACAGTATTCATAGTTTAAATCAATTTACAAGGTCTGTCCTGTCATTTAATTTACTTATCAGTGCCTGAGTGTGAAGATGAAAATACATTTGTGGAAGAAATAGAAAAGTTCAAAGTTCAACAGGAGACCCAGCCTCCCTCTCAGTCTTCAAACCCACCAATCACTGAAGTGGAATGGAATTTTTATTCTGAGGCATCAGGTAGACATTAAGTATCAAGAACATAATTATGTACTTTGTCTGTCCTTTGAAACAATATTTAGCTGTGTTTTCATAAAAGCGGTTTTCAATACTTTGCATTTAAAGAGAAGATAAAGAAATATTCAAATATAATATTTTTTTCATAAAACTAGTGCACAAAACTTGAAAAATTTGAAACTCATTTTTGTTTCTAACATCGGCCAATTAAACAGAGTGAGGACTTTTCAGTTATTTTTACTTCTTGACCTTGTTACTTGAAATTTAGAGTGAAATAAATACGAATAAAAAAAAATATTTGTATTTTAATATGTTCTCAGTGTGAAATATATGTTCAATGTTCAAACATTCATGCACCATATATCAGAATTGTGATAATTTAGGTCATTTTAGGTACTTCCAATGAACCAATGGGCTATGATGAAGTGGACTTTGGGACTCGAGCCTGTGTTGGTTGTAAAAGAACCGAATCGTCAAACAGCCTCACATTGCACCCTTGTCAGTGCACCTGTTGTGACAAATGCCTGCTAGACCTGAACCAGTGTCCATCCTGTAAAACAAAAATCAGAGCTGGGGCAAAGAACCCCAAGCGAGCTGGATAAAGGAGATTTAATGTAGACAGGATAGTGACTGGTGTGTTAGGTACTGAATGAAATCATAAATGTCTTTATAAATAATAACTGTGTTAATGTTACATATTGGAATGGCATAATGTCCAGAAGGACCAACAGGGATGTGTCTAGTCAGCTTAAATGATGATTACCTGTTTACATTTACGATTCATACTTTTAATTCATTTATCTTTTCAGACTTTTTAAATACATGTACAGTGTTTGAAACATATTGTATACCACTTGAAGTTATCCATTTATTCTTCTTCAAGAAATTTTTCAAGTATAAGCTATATTCAGCTATTATTTTATTGATTATATTTGAGAAGTAATTGTTTATATCAGACTTATACAATGGAAGAGTATTGTAAAATGTGTTTTATTTAGCTGGAAATTCGTAACAACAAGACATTACAGCAAAGTACCGGTATTCAAACATGTACATGTAACTTAAAGGGAACGTTTGGTCAGAATTTTAATTTCTATAAATAAAACTGTTCCTCTCATATAAAAAGAAAAACTGCATCTTATAACATTGCACTGCTGATAACAGCAGTTAAATTTGATTTTGATTGCTTAATTGGAGCAGTATGGGGAAAACCTTATCATGGCCGCTGCTGACATAGTGGAGGCAGTTTAAATACCAGATGTTTAGAGTCAATGCGTTTATGACTGCAGAGAACACAAAATAAAATCTTTAACCTGGTCACTCATCTGGAAAATGAATGTCAGTGCCAGCATCTGAAGCAAGCCTGGTAGTGTGCATCCTTAGATGTATCATCCATGCAAGTTTGGTCAAGGTACAGCAAATAGTTACTTTAGAATGAACCTGCTCTAAAACTTTAACCTGGTCACACATCTGGAAAATGTAGGTCAGATCCAGCATCCGAAGCATGTCAGGTAGTGTGCATCCTTAGGTGTATCATCTATGCAAGTTTGGTCAACATAAGGTTTACAGTTACTTTAGAATGAATCTGCCCCAAAAACTTTCACCTGGTCACTCATCCAGAAAATGTAGATCAGATCCAGCATCCGAAGCAAGCCAGGTAGTATGCATCCTTAAATGTTTCATCCATGCAAGTTTGGTCAACATGGGGCTTATAGTTACTTGGAAATGGGACCTGCTCCAAAAACTAACCTGCTCTAAAAACCTTAACCTGCTCTAAAACCATTAACCTGGTCATTCCTTTGGAATTGCTGAAATTGCAGCATCTGAAACCTTGAATGGTACAATGAAACACACTAGAAGCATCCTCCATGCATCTCTGATTAATGTAGGGCATAGAAGTACTTAATAAGAAAACTGCACCAAAAACTTTAACCTGGGATGCTGACACCGACGCCGAGGGTATTACATAGGCGCCCCCAACTTCATTGAGGTGAGCTAAAAAATTATGTAAAATAACAATCAAAAAGCCAATTTTTTCCCATATATACAACAGAAGAAATTCAATCAAGGTGTAGATCTTATCATTTGTATCCCTGATACCATTTTGAAACATAAAAAAACAATTTCTTTTTATTATGTATTTTGGAAAGTCTTTTATAATAGGATGTAGTGATATTTTCTTTTTTCGAATAAAGTTTTACTTATAAAATAATTCTGAAACTTTTTTATCCAATTGTCTATTCTATTGCAACTTCAGGAATTTTAACTAGAATGTGTTTACAATATGATGATATAAGTGAAAAAAGGTTTTAGGTAGTTGAATTTTTTCAAAAATTTTCAATTTGGTGGTCATTATTTTTGAATTCACCCATATACATGTACAGTGCATCTGATTGCATTTGACTTTGTTTAGAGGTCTAAAGAAAAACTATCTGAGTAACCAGGTATCCGATCAGAAAAGTAAACAAGTAACTGGTTCCAAATTGACAGCACTATTTATTTTACATAGAAAAAAAAATGACTAAAGTGTATAGAGTATTTTATTATATCAACATTCTCACAAGCCTAGATTTATAAGGGAACTCTTAATCTTTACACGTGAGGTCCATGTACAAAAAACAAGGTAACCTAAAGCAATTAAAATGTCAACACAGCTAAAGCTGCTCACTTTAACATCCCCCTTCCCAACCATTCCCCACGTCACCCCTCCCGAAAGTAAAAAAAAAAACAAATGACAAATTAATTCTGTGATTGCTTTTTCCGTTTCTTCTTCTTCTTTTTCTTTTTGACAGCGAGGACATCTGTGGTCCCTTCTCCCAGCAGGGTTTGGACATCTTCCTCTTCTTCCTTATCTATCATCATCCCACTCATGGCATCCTCCATCTCCTCCTTAACATCACCATCTCCTTCCATGGTTACACCAACAGGTGCTCTAGAGGCAAAGTGTTTTCTCACTGAAATACAGAGAAGAGCATTATATTACAATAATTTTATTTTGGTTGTAACATGTCATTTGATTGGATAACAAGAGGCCCATGGGCCACATCGCTCACCTGAGTAGCTTTGGCCATGCTGTTATCTACCAGATTTCCCCCCTTTTAATATACCTATTGTGGCCCCGCCCTACCCCCGGGGGTCATGATTTGAACAATTTAGAATCTACACTACCTCAGGATGCTTCCAAATAAGTTTCAGCTTTATTGGTCCAGTGGTTCTTGAAAAGAAGATTTTTAAAGATTTTTCTTATACATGTATATTTCAATGTAAAACTTGGATTCCTTATTGTGTCCCGCCCTACCCCCAGGGGTCATGATTTGAACAATGGATGCTTCCACTTAAGTTTCAGCTTTTCTGGCCCAGTGGTTCTTGAGAAGAAGATTTTAAAAGATTTTTCCAATATATTTCAATGTAAAACTTGGATTCCCTATTGTGGCTCCGCCCTACCCCCAGGGGTCATGATTTGAGCAATTTAGAATCTACACTACCCCAGGATGCTTCCATATAAGTTTCAGTTTTTCTGGCCAAGTTGTTCTTGAGAAGAAGATTTTTAAAGATTTTTCTTATATATTTCAATGTTAAACTTGGATTCCCTATTGTGGCACCGCCCTACCCCCGGGGGTCATGATTTGAACAATTTATAATCTACAGTACCTGAGGATGCTTCCATATAAGTTTCAGCTTTTCTGGCCCAGTGGTTCTTGAGAAGAAGATTTTTTAATGATTTTTCCTATATATTTCAATGTAAAACTTGGATTCCCTATTGTGGCCCTGCCCTACCCCCGGGGGTCATGATTTGAACAATTCAGAATCTACACTACCCCAGGATGCTTCCATATAAGTTTCAGTATTTCTGGCCCAGTGGTTCTTGAGAAGATTTTTTAAGATTTTTCCTATATATTTCAATGTAAAACTTGGATTCCCTATTGTGGCCCCGCCCTACCCCCGGGGGTCATGATTTGAACAATTCAGAATCTACACTACCCCAGGATGCTTCCATATAAGTTTCAGCTTTTCTGGCCCAGTGGTTCTTGAGAAGAAGATTTTTAAAGATTTTTCTTATGTATTTCAATGTAAAACTTGGATTCCCTATTGTGGCCCCGCCCTACCCCCGGGGGGTCATGATTTTAACAACTTAGAATCTACACTATCCCAGGATGCTTCCACATAAGTTTCAGCTTTTCGGCCCAGTGGTTCTTGAGAAGAAGATTTTTTAATAACCCCACCCTATTTTTGTCTTTTCTTGATTATCTCCCCTTGTAAGGAGACTTGGCCCTTTATTTTAGCAATTAACACTCCCCTTTACCCAAGAATACTTTGTACCAAGTTTGGTTAAAATTGGCTTAGTGGTTCTTGAGAAGAAGTTGAAAATGTGAAAAGTTTACAGACGGACGGACGGACAGACGGATGACGGACAACAGGTGATCAGAAAAGCTCACTTGAGCTTTCAGCTCAGGTGAGCTAAAAAAATGAGTGTATATTGTATAACTTGTGTTGCCTACGTCACAATGACTTATGTCAAAAACGGATCAATCCGCTTGATGATACATTTAAAATATGTACAATTTGAAGGCATTTTTGAAGGATAAATTGCCTTATTTTCTATGCTTAATGATGGAAAATTAAATTATAAGGAATAAATTTAATAGCTACACAAGTTATACTGGTATAACCTGGGTTGGAACAGTTTCACTTTTTTATAAACCATTTTGTGGTTTATAAAGTGTAAACTGCCCCAACCCAGGTTATACAATATAACTTGGGTAGCCATTAAATTCATTCCTTAAATGTATAACAATGTACATGTATAAAACAATGAATTCATAATAGTCCACTGTTACTCTTGGACTTGTACCTTTTTGAGTTTTACATTTACTGAATTATGTACCTTGATATTTTCTAAACCTGCACCCAGTTTTATTCAAATCTAACCAAAAACTTAGATGGATAAGAATTTTGTATGAATTTAATAGATTATTCTATTTTTAGGAACCAAAGCAACACCGTGAAAATCAAAAAGGTATTACTGAAATCTTAATCAAATATATACCTGTAGCACTTTCCCTTATATCCCATACTTTAATTTCTTTTTCTCCACCAACAGCAAAAACAAATGGTGCTTCTGGACAAGCATCCACACAAAACAGCTGATTCTACAAATACACATACAAGAAATTGTACAAACAATGAGGACATTTTTTTTCTATATTACTTTCACATCCTTTATACCATGCCTTCCATTTGCTTAAAAATTCCAATAATTCAAATAAAATCCTGTACAACAGCAATTTATAAAGAAAATACACTAACAGTAAAACTGCCTTGAAAGTCTTTGATTCCTTATATCAGAATTTCTTTTATTTATGTAAGAATGTGTTTAAATAATATTCCATGTGACAGAGTTTTAATTTTTTTTTAAAAATCGAAATTTATTTTTAATAGAATTCATTATCCAGGATTTCTTTTTAATAGAATTCATTATAAGCAGGTTTTACTGTGCATATATATCTTATTAAATGACCAATATAAATGTAAATGTTCATGCATATGAAGAAAAAAAATTTAAAATCCTTTAACAGAAAGATTTAAATTGTACAGGGGGTTAATTTTTTGGCTGAAATGCTTACCAGCTTAAGATTTCGTTCCAGAACTGTCGATGGTTTGTTGTCCTGAACGTCCCAAATCTTCATTGTTTTGTCTGTAGAGGTTGTCACCAGTAAACCAGGTACTGATGAACTCTGACACAGACCTGCAAGAAAAAGCCCACTAAACAATGTATGCATAGTTATTCCCTCTTTGGATAGGGAAGTTATGCCCCCTTGATAAGTAGGTGGTCTGTCAAATACTGCTAGTTTAAATACCAGTATGTAATAAATATCCTTTAAGTAGTGTGAGTATAG